>NW_010973187.1:13329282-13376554 GCF_000737465.1 Haliaeetus leucocephalus | reverse complement strand
AAAAAAAAAAAAAATCACCTTTCTTCTGAAAATAGCTTGCTACTTTGGGATTGCAAAAATCACTGAGGGATGGGCAGCATCTTTGGGAACAGCACTTGGGTGTCTGCACTTGTTCTTCATGGGGCTGCAGCACCCAGGGCAGGTTTCCTCCTGGAAAAAAAATTAAGCTTGAGACAGCAGGTGACTTGGTTAATTATTGCTTTTGCTCTCCTTCCTGCTGCCACAGTGGCAATTCAAAGAAGAGGGAGTTTGGATCTGAAGGCTGGTAAGAGCCTGCAGCTCTCCTGTGGCCACAGCTCCCTCTGCAGTCACCCGCCTGACATGCCCGAATCAGCTGCACTGTACTGCCAGGAAACCAAACCCTAAGAGATATATGGTTGTGGTTTGTTTTGTGTTTTTTTTTTTTACCCTGAAAGCCAAGTGCTGGAGACTGAGATGAACCTTTAGCCACTGGTGGGGCATGTGCTTTGGAAACCTGTAATTGCAAAATGTCTGCTGGCTGGGATGGGTGGGAACAGGAACAAGAAATCACTCACCAGGCAGATCTCTCACACAGGAGGTCACGCTTACATGAACTGATGAAGCATCCTTTGGACTCCAGCCCTTCCTCAAATATCCTGTGAGGAAGTGCTTGTAGATCCTTACTCTCCCAGGGACATGGTCCTGCACCCATGAATGTGTAGCTTTGCTGAGAAGGAGCCAAGAAGCCCTGCTGGACCTGGCTCTGCCCAGGGTCATTTTGGGGGGGCACGGATCAGACTCCTCGGCATTGCTAGGATGCAGCTGAGCTGGCCTTGCACACAGTGGAGAGGAGCTTGCCTAAGCTTAGTCCTCCCCAGGCTCTGGAGCATCCGCGACCTGTTGTTGTAGGAAGGAGTGATGACATGAGTCTCTCATTAGGTGGGACAACTGCTGAATTTAGATGACCTGTGAGGTCTTTGATGGGTTTGTTCTTCTGAAGGAGGAAATTTAAGCCTAAATCCATAAGCAGAGATGTGCAAATTTTTAAAAACAAAGCTAAAGTTCTTCCTTTCTTTCTCTCCCAGCCACAGGAAGAGAAATTCAGAGTCTGGAAACTGAGAATCTGATGGACACTTGTAGCTCTTCTTTATGGTCACAGCTCCCTCTGCAGCCAACTCAGCTACACCAGTAACACCAGACAGTGAAGTCTCTCCACGAATCCCATGTCGTGAACCAGATGGGATACTCTTAAGTTCTCACAAAAATCCCAAGGAGAGCACCAGCTAGGCTGTGAGACAGAGCTCAGCAAAGTCAACAGAGGAGCCTCCAACTCACTGGAAATCATTCACGTGGGCCCGTGCAGCAAGACCAGGCTGAGAAGGTCCAGGTCTGGAGAGGCACAACAGCACATCGCCCCAAGAGTGGGATCGGTGCCAGGGTTATACAGAGGGCATAGGAAGAGATGCAGGCACCAGGACACTCAAAATCACCCACTGAGCAGGGCTGGGGTTCTGTCATAAAGTCCCCCCCTTGTCAGACTTCTTGGTGTTGTGGTCAAACCAGAGGCTACCGAGAGGATATGTCTGTCTCCAGGTGGAAGCCACAGGCCAGACACCTCACCCCACCACCAAGGGTTTAGGACCAATGCAGTAACTGTGCTCAAACCTCACCTTGTTTAAAAAGCATACAAACAAAGAAGAAAAACTATAGATGCTGCAGGAAGAGGAAGAAGCACAAAACCCTCCTCTGCATTACGTTGTCATGCATTAAATGACTGCAACAGCTTTGACTTGCAGCCACTTCTCTAGGCAGACCCCTAGGGGAGAAGATTTTGAGCCCTGTGGGTCAAGGACAGGACTGCATCTGATCTCCTGCCTCAACTGAGTGACCGCCCAAGCTGCAGGATAACAGAGCAGAAGGAGCCATGAGAGCCCGTCAGTGTAGCTTTTGCTGCTGTTTTAGCACGTCTTGAGGTGGAAGCGGGGACTGGAAAAGAGCCGAAGATTGATGATTTGCACTGGGGTATTCAACAATGCACCTACCACCAGAATTTCTGAGCGGCAGGAATAACACAACAACACAGCCTTTGAATGCAGTTTTGCGCTGATTTAATTTGTATTTCAAAAACAGATTCTGAAAGCAAAAGAATCTTTCCGAAAGCAAGGAAAAACATTGTGAAAGTGTATTGGGTCTGGCTGAGATGGCAAGAGGACCATTTCAGTGCACATCGCTCCACTCTGCCACCAGTGCATCCTGAGGAGCATCCAACTGATTCCCCGACCTGGCAGCACCAAAAGGCACCTTTTCCCAGACCTACCAGACTCAAAGGAGGACTCCTTCATTTCACACAGCCTTGGATCCATTGTACAAGGCCAATGGGAGGTTGATTTGCTGGCTCAGTAGCTCCCAACCCTGTCAGCCACATACTTCATTTGTGCCAGCGCTGCTCGGTAAGATATGATGCCACACCAGGTCATGTCTGAGGAACTCTACTAGTGATCATGTTGCAGCCCATCAATCCCATTTTTCCATGTGAGTGGTTGCTGCTTCCCCTTTATCCAGTTCCTTACACCATTGATTCTGCTGGTACCAATATCCCCGTCTTCATCAGCTGTACTAATAACTTCCCATGTGAGCTCATACTGAGCTTGTGTGAAACTCTGATTCATTTTATTTCTTTTGGGCAGAAAAAGAAGTTGGAAACGTTAAAAAACACACCCTTGCATAAATTCTTGCATAAAATCTTATGTTAGTACAGCATTGTTCCAAAGGTATGTCATGTGAGAAACTTTTAAAAAACAGCAATGAAAACACCAAGAAAATCAAGGTGTTCTTTCAAGACCTTAATTCTGCAATCATCTAAGATAACCACAGCAAATCTGTTCTTCCAGGTTAGGTTTTCTTTGACATTCAACCTCAGTGCAATTATTTTGTATTACTATAAAATGTTTTGTGATGCAGCATTTGGCTGAGTTACCAATACAGAGGTCAACAAAGCACACATAATTCTGCCTGCTGAGGCAGGGTCTGCACTCTCCGATCAGAGAAGCTCATTCTCAGGCATGTGTTTTCCACCCTGCTCTTCAGAGGTTGTTCTACAGGTTAATTCTTTCCCCTTGCACAAGCCGTGCTCGGAATTCCCAAACATCCTTAAAAGAAAAAAGAAAAAAAAAAGAGACAAAGGAAAAGCCTTAAGGGCCAGCAAAAACAGTGACCAGGATTCCAGTTTACAGAGATGGAAATAGATACAGCATTCTCAGCTTAGCTACCTACCCATAAAAACATACCAAAACATTTACTGAATATCATTTCAAATCCTAAATATCAAGAACAAAAATACAGCACAAACTGAGGAAGAGGTGCAACCTCCACCCCCAGGAGGCAGGTTGTTTGCAGGTGTTACACAGATGGTAAGATGCCCATGGTTCAATTCTGGAAGGCGGCAGAAGAGGAAACATGAGCAGCACAGAGAACATTACCCTTGCAGAAGTCACCCTCGCCTTCTTGTGCACACAGTGCCTCCCTTGTGCGCCTTTGGGTGATCAAAAAAGCTCACCAACGGACTACACCTCGCATACTGCTGCCCATGAGCAAGTGATGTTCCTTGTGCAGCAGAAACCAGCGGGAAATAACGGATATGAATGCAAGCCCTTAGCCAGAAATCAGGTGCTGGGCAGACATTGCTGCAGATTGTAAAGCAGAGACCACCACCGGTGTTTGCTTCATGGAGGTAAGTCTTGGGCAAGCTCCAACCTCAGTTTCCCTGTATGGGGATTACTTAGTTCTTATCATTGGTCTTGTGAAGGTGAAACATAAGAGCTGGGTACTCCTCTGGGAGAAAGGTCCAACTCTGGTTAAAAAAAACCTTAAAGCTACATGAAAACACACAGACTCATCTGAGGCTTCTATGGGCACAACCTCATTTCCACTCACGAGAAGGAGAGAGCCTCGCTACGCATCACTTTGGATTTCACTGTGTACCTAAATAACTCCAGGTACCAAAAGTCAAGAAAGCTGTAACTTTACAGACAACATGTAAGATCAGGCTTGCAAAACACAGCTGGACACCCCACCATACCAGCCACACTGTGGGAAAAACCAAACCACACCAAAAACCCCAAAGGTGAAAAAGAAAGTCCTCTCTTCCAGAATGCCCTAGATATTGTAACATCTGTAAAATATGTAAATTTTAAAAGAAAATCACTGTTATATCTAGACTTTACTGCCTTGACACTGGCTATGCACATATTTGAGAACTGCTGCAGATTAAGAAATTCATAACAGTTCCACCCCAATAACAAGGTTTATTTTTCTTTCAGTGGCTGAATCCCTCAAGAATGTAGATTTGCTTTCTGTTTTACACAATGATTTCAGTTATTCAGCAAGAGTCCTTTACTCCCTTTTTCTTTTTTTTTCTTTTTTTGAGGCAGATGTATATCACTGCTGACATACCTGCTGTAGCCCCAAGTCTAAACAATTGATGTGGGATTATATTTAACCAAAAAAATTCAGTCTACTATTACAGTGAGATGTAGCTACTTGTTTTAAAAGGAAAATCCACCTGCCATTCAGAGGGGAAACTGTAAGAACTGTGGACATACAAACCATGGACAAGAACTGAATTCATTGCACCTTCTTATACTTGCAAATTCAAGGCAAGAGATGACCACGTCTTCCTATTTACATAGCGCAGTCCAAATATAACTGCAAAGAGCTGCGGTTCACACACACTCCCCACAACAAACAAGTGAATCAGGAGATGCAGTGAAGGGCAAAGCTTGCATAGACTTCACCTATTCCTGCCTTGCCATGTTAGCCCTCTCCACTGCTACCCAGTGGGGCGAAGTCTAGACCCCCTCAAATGGTGTAAGAAGTGCACGTGAGCAGCCTCAGAGCTGAGCCATCGCAACAGCAGAGTCTGCAGCTCCTCCTCACTTATGCTACATCATCAGTTGCAGTCGCATAATGAAGTGCTGATTTAATCTCCATCAACTCAGCCGGCACTGGAAGGGATCAAGGCGTGCTCACAAAACCCATTTTGACAAGCAGAGCTGGAGGAGGAACTTCCAGAGCTCAAGGGATGGGAAGGGGCTGCCCAGAGAGCAAGGCCACTTCTCCGGCATAGCAAGAAGCAGCCTTATGACAAAAAAGGCCCCAAAAAAGCCTGCCAGTCATCCTGTGAACACCAGGTCTTTTATTCTGCCAAGCACCTCTGCTTGGCACAACTTGATCTGCCAAACTGGGCAGAGCAAAAAGCACAAATCTGTTGCACAAGAGAGACTTAGGAAAGGGAACTGACCTGGACTGTAACAAAGGGCATATAGCCAAGTCTTACCCTGAGCTCCACAGAAGTCGTGTTGTATTTCTTGTGAGCCATTTCTACCACTTCTTTCTCCAGGTGCTCTTGGGTCGTGTCCTTAACATCAATGTAGTAGCACTCAGAGCTGGCAAAGTGACAGCTTATACTCTGCGTGAGGAAATCGGGCATCACTCACTACCACATTGATTACAAACGACCAGTGGAAAAAAATCTCATGCATCCCAGATCATGGATACCCCACCCCTTCCTTACAGATCATGTCAGCAAATTACTTCTTCCTTTCTAAGCACTCCTGCTCTCCTGAGGATGTCCCACTGGAGAAATTTGCCTGCTGACATGCTCTTCTTCCTTCCCTCCTCTCCCAAACAGTCCCCCAGCATGAACCGTACTACTTGATCTCAGAATATCAGCAACTAGAGTGGGAATAGGGAAAGTCAGAGTGGGAGCAGACCTGTGTGTTCAGTAAGGGTTCTTACTTTCTGTGCCCAGATAGTCATATCAAACCACTTACTTTGTAATCAGTTCTTGTTTAAGCAGAGTCTAGAGGAAATAAATAGAAATGCCCCACCGGAAAAAGCTGTTCTTTCATTACATGAGCTATGCCAGCTGTAAGCAAGATCACACCAGACCTTAAAAGGTGCTGGACCATAACCTGGCTCAGAGAGATCCAGGATACTCACTGATTTACCCCAAAGCAGACAAATGTTGGGATTTGGCACAGTATGAGGAAGCTCTTGTGTTTCTGCAGGATACTAAACAGGACTATTGCTCCACTAGCCAGGAAAGAGCCAGCAGATGAGACTTTCGGTAACTGATGTCCTGTCTGCTTTCAGGATTGCAGGAGGAAGAAATTCCACACCAGCAAACTACTACTGGGGCTGAAAGAACAGGCCATATAATAGTCGATGCAGGTAAACGAAAATAAAAATAGAGCAGCCTGTGTTGCAGTGCATGAGGGGAAATATCTGCATTGCTACCAGTGCCTATAGTAGAGGCTACAATTAGTTCCCTTATGCGCCTGGATGAATACACTTCTGAGAAAGGATCAGGCCTCCAAAGGAGGGCACTTTTGCCTGTTTCAGTTAAAGAATCATGATGCAAAATAAATAGAAGATGTGTAATCAAATCTATAATAGAAAATTGGGTTGTGTTATCATATAAATAAATATTATTTATTGGATGATGGAGGCTCCTGCTATCCAGAGATGAGATACCAGGAAGGAAAGGGGAAGAAAGTTAGAGAAGCTCCTGATATTTGGGACAGCTGAAAAGCACCTACTGAAAAAGCACGTCTAGCCAGCCAGCCATGCTTCAAACATAGATTCAACACCTAATTACTACTCTGGCTCTGTTTTTCTCAAGCAGCCCCACAGCATGCTCTTCTCCCAAAAGACAAGAGATGTTTAAAAATGAAAAATAAAAAAGAGAGTGTAAAAGTATATTAGGAAGCTAAAAACTCATTAAAAAGTTCATCCACATTTTCATGAGCTTGGAAGGGGGGGGGGATAGTTTGATCAGTTTTAAAAAATAAAAATATCAGAAGCTATATCAAGAGATGGTTTCCTACCTTTCGGAAACCTGATGTCTTGTTTATCCCAGAGCCATGAATGAGCAGGGGATGGAAGAACACCGTGTCTCCCTTCTCCATGACAAGGTGAACCCTGGGACTCTTCTCATCCTCATCAAGCAGCCCATGGAAAAGTTTGTTGGCTTTACCCTAGAAAAAAAGGCTGAGTTGAAATCACTCGGTTAAAATTAGAGCAAGTGCCGATTCTCAGTGTGAGGGACAGCGGGGACAGCTACTGATCTGCTTTCCTCTGGACAGTGTATTCGGTATGTCCAACTAAGACCCTGCACACTTGTCTACAAGTCTTCCTACTTCAAGCCTGAGGTACAACAAAATAATGCTTTTTCTATTTTCTGAAGCTGGATTCAGACAATTAAGAACATTTCTCAGCTGGAGAGAACAGAGAAGAGCACTGGGGAATCCCACAAGTGTGGCCTGATGCCATATTGGGGTCCAGCCTTCTGTTCCCAGTATAACCATCACCAACACCAGGCCAGGTCAGGAAACATCCGTTCATAAGGGGAAGATACCACTTCATATTTAATTGCATCCAGTTGTTTACTATCCAATTTCTCCTCTTTGGGACGGTACACATGCTCACCAGGCAGGAACAAATTCACAGGAGGAGAAAGAGTCCTCAGACTTGGCAAGGGCAGTGGAAAACAGTTGCATGTGTTTATGCCGTTATGCCAGGACACGCTGGACAATTTCTAGGTGAAGGTGGGAACAGAGGCAAATCTACCCAGGTTACACAGAGTGAGGCCAACCAAGTAACTCTCTCCCAAAGCAACAAGTCAACGTTTGCACAAACAGAAAAACCATCCCTGAACACCTCAGCTTTGACCTGCGCATCATCACTCCACGGTGAGCTCTCCCCAGCCAAAGTGTGGTCCTCTCATGCGCGCCCTTCCCAAGTCCCCTGTGACGATCTACCTCCCGCTTTGGATAGCTGTGAGGCTTCAGGGGTTCCTTGTGCGTCCCTGGCTGCACAACCAGGCAGCCGTTGTCCTGGTCAGCCCTCTCCATGGCGGTCCAGGCGCACACGATGCGGGCCGCAGGCCGGAAGGGGAAATAGTGCAAGTCCTGATGCATGGGGTGGAGAAAAGTCTGTTTATCTGCAACACAGGTTTGAAACCTTCAACCTCAACAAATGTGACACAGCCTTTTCCTTCCCATTAAACCATTGCACTTGTTGTGATATGTCCTAAGAAGCTGCTGCTTGCCACTGGAGAGACTTTGTGTACTCAGTGTCTGCTCCAGCCCACCACTGCCTTGGAAGCCAAATGGGTTAGCTTACAGCCCATCCCAGGGTGGACCAAGAGCACAGCGGTGGCTCTTGGGTCAGCAATGGCATGGGGACACAGTGAACGCCAGGAGGCTGCCTGGCTGCGCGATCCCTCAGAAGACTCCTTTTGCTGGCCTTCACCACCACGAACTCCCTGCCAAGTTTTCACCATTCGCTTTGGCTGCTCTCCAGCTTTGTGAACTTTAACCAGAACGGTGTTGCAGAAACCTTTCTCGGTACAAAGACTTCCAAACAGCCGTGATGTCTGTAGTCACTTGGATCTATTGCTGTGTTGCAAGCAGAATCAACCCTGTCTGTGCTGCATCCAACACATGTTTATTTAGCCTTCTTTAAAAAAAAAAAAAATCATCTCAATTTATGGACTGCAGCCTCCCCAGACAGTCTACCCAGCACTCTATTAGCCTTCTCCCTAGAGGCTTTTTGCCATGAAGTCTAAACAAAAACAAATGTTTCCAAAGTTGTGTTTGTTACTTCTTTTCCCACTCTGGAAATTGAAACATATCATCCACACCCAAACAGCCTTTTATATATTATTTATATATTTACTTTCCCATTGAGTTTGCTCCTCAAATAGATATAGTTAGGATGTTTCCACTTGCCTCGTTTGCCATATATTTAGACTTTGGGCAGTCTCAAAAACTCTCCTGAGATCTGCACCTCTCCTAAAGTACTCCTCAAAGATATTGAATGGAGACCTTGCAAATATGGAGCAGCTTCCCATTTCCTGTCTGTTATTGTTTTGGATTTACTTCAAAAATGTATGGTCTCCTGTTGAATTTCCAAACCAAAATGACACAGCCTTCTGTGGAGTATTTAAGATGACAAGTGGAGATGACTTGAACAAACTCAGTATTTTAATAACTCAGTGCATTATGTATCTGCTCAGAAGCTGCACACTTGAGAATGAGAAACATAACTCAGGTCTCAACTTCACTAAACCAAAACAGCTTATGCAGAGTCAAAGCTACTTTGAAAAACTGTAATATGGTTAGTCCAGTTCTCTTCCTCTCTCCCTGCCCATCACCCTTGTATAAATTATGAGCTCAATTTCCAGCAGCAGGAGCCAAAGCCAGGCTTCAAAATCCTTCTTTTGGCACCTATTCAAGTATCTTCATATCAAAGCGCTGAGCGTGCAACAACTGTCAGTGAGGTCAGGAGCATATAAACTCCAAGCAAAGGATGATCTCTGTATTTATTGCCTTTTACCGGGGTCCACAGAAGCACTTGTTTTCAACACGTTTGAAAAGTCAGGCTTAAAAAGCATGTCATGTTTTAAACCTTGGGCCTTTATGCAAGTACAGCTGGCTGAACAGGGAGCTTGCTTCCCCACTTTAAACATGTGAGTGCTGCAGCCAAGACAACCACCATCTTTAGCAAACAAATATCCACTGAACACTGAAAGATAAGAAATGTTATCTCATTAAGCCAAGGTAAAAAGAAAACAAACTATTACCAAAGTGGCCTCATAAATTTTCAACATTACTTTGTTTTAATTTGTCTCATTTTTTCCAAAGAGCTTTTCTAAAACACTAAGTTCAATTTTGGCCAGATAGACAGCATACACACAACAATTTCTCTATTTTACTCTTATCCAAGTTTTCCTTACCAGAATCTGGAAGTTTATTGATCAGCATGGTGTGCATTGCCATGATGTTAGGCCCTGTGAAGCACTCAACATATTTGAGGACCTACAGGGAAGAAAATATTAGAAAAAAAAAAAAATTAGAAGCATGAAAGACAAGAGGAAAGATTGCTGAGGAAGCACTGGGCCCTGGATGTTTGGCTGAGGACTAGGGTACAGGAGGAGGAGGTTGGGATGGAGGGATGCAGGACGGGAGGCAGGATCTGGCATGGCACACAAACAGGCATGGTGGTAGGAGGCCAAGATGGAAGATGGTGCAGCAGGCTGCTGGGTGGGGTTGAAAAGATGGGGAGAGTCATACTTCCACAAAGCTGTGGCTGTCTGCCACAACATGAATATTGGCTACACAGCTGGACCTGCCCAGAGAGCAGATGCTTTGCCTGATTAAAAGACATTCAGAAAATGTTGCTGATCTGTCCTACTAGCCTGGCACGGTTTGGGCTAGTCGCATTCCTGACTGGCTCCGCACCACAGGAGCAGAGAAGCACTCCTTTAAGTCTTCTGCCCTGACTAACATCCATCCCATGTTCATGCAGAACACTCTTAAAAGATGGCTTGATATTCCTTCCTCGCATATGTACTTATGGGAGTGACATACAGGGGCTCTAAGGGATAAAGGGTATAGCTTTAGCGGAACCAAAAAAAGCTTCTTCGCATAGGCATTAAAACATTCATATAGACTCTTCCACCACCATCCCCCTTTTTGTTGTTTTTTTTTTTAATTTTACCTCTGGCAGAGTACAGTATCTGAACAACTCTTCGTCTTCCTGGAAGTCCTGTACTTTATTAACTACTTTTTCAGACTGACCATACTGGGATCTCAGGGACTCATCTTTCATAATCATAGCTCCTGGTACACTGACCTCTTTTTTACAGATCCTTATGAACTCTTTCCTGCAAAGCAGAGGGAATGTCCGTGTTGGGAGAGTCCAGATTCCTCCAGCTTCCCAGAGCTCCCTCGGGATGCTGTTGCACACAGGACCCCCCAGCACCTTGGGCAAGTGCCCCGTACCTGAAGCGCTCAATGTCTTCGTCAGAAACAAGCTTCTTAACAACCAGATACCCATTGTCTTCATAGAACTGCCTTTGCTCTGTGGTGAGGACATCGTTGTCCAGGGTATAGCTGAGACACAGAGGAGAAACACGTTAGTAGGGCTGGGCAGAGCAATGGGACCACCGATGGCAAGACCTGGCAGGAAGATGGTGACATGTGGGGGATCAGAGGCTGCTGGGGAGAATCAGTGAGAAACCCTCCCCACTTGCATGTCCACCTCAGCTCTGCAGGTGTATGGCTTTTCCCATGCCCCAGCAGAGCTGGCATGGTATGTCCATGGCAGTGCAGCATCTCTGCCCACAGCCACCCACTACTTCTGTGACAGAATTCAAAGCATCCCCTTTGTGCCCTCCCAAAGTGGAGAAGTGAGCAGGAAAGCTGGGATCGGTCCTCAGCAGCTTCACTCTCCACAGCGATACTGAAGCACACGGGAATAGTCTCTGCAGTCAGGTTATCCGCTCAGACATTTTCAAGATGCACGGTTAAGCTTTTTTATTAAACTACAGTTAAACAAAGGAGAATATACCCTCGCAATATGAAAGGCTACACAATACCTAGTGATCAACATGTGTGCTAGGGTGGAAAAAACAATTGAGTTCTGCAGGTGGTTTTTTTTTTATCTCTACAAAGGAAGATACAGCTTACCAAAAATTCCCTGGCTGAGGAGCAGCACTAGCTTGGGCTGAAGTAGGAACACTTGTCTGGGATGGAAATTAAGGACTATATGCTCAAGCACAACAGAGTAGAAGAACACCTATACACGTGTCCTGAATCCTACAATGTGGTTCATCTTAAAGATAAATACTGTGCTGGACATTCAATTCATGTTCTTGTTTATTTTGCTTCTAAAAACATCTCTCCCACCTTCAGAGTTACACACCTGGCAGAGAAGTATAAAATAACAGCATAATACAGCCTTGTCCACACATATAGAAGTCAGTACAAAGTGCCTGAGACTCCAGAGTAATCCACAGGCCTCAATTCATCTCCCAGAACATCAAGACACTCAATGAGATGCTCAGTGGAGATGTTTACTTGCCCAATTTCCCTCCCTATGCTCCTACCCAAAACCTGCATTGCCTCCTGGGGGTGCTTCTCCATCTCTCCTCTCCTAACATAGGTGTCCCAAATTTGGAGCCAGAAGTCATATGGGGGTGAACCTAGGACTTCACATTCCCATGCGGTGGTGCAAACCCTCACGTTCTCTCCAGTTACTGCAGAGATTAGGTCCCTCCCAAACTGGATAGGGAGAGCACAAAGAGAGGAGAGCTATGGGCTTGTATTCCACCTCAATTCAACAGGTCTAAATAAACACAGTTGCGTTCTGCTATGCAGAGAGAGGCATTCTCATGACAGAGCAATTAAACCCCACTTGCTAATGAAGCCTCACAAGAGCTTCATGCATGGTATTGAAGCCTCACCCAGGGGCAAGGACAAAAAAAAGAGCATTTTCATGCAGATCTTTGCATCTGCACATGCATGTTTGGAGACCCCCTGTGCTTCAAGGTTTTATGTAAACCAAAGACCTTACCGCTCACCACTACCTTTTAAATGTGCCATAAAAGCATGCACGTTTCTGGAATAAGAAATAGGTTTCATCACAATTGTGACTACAGTCCCTACACCAGGAAGCTTAAACATTAGCTGGTCAAGAGTCACATACAGTGGTGGGAGAAGAAGCATGACACATGCAAAAATGTGTAGCAAAAATGATGAGCCAGAGGAAGGAAAAGGTGCTGAGAACTTGATAGAAGGGAGACAGAAAGAAGAGGACATGGGGAGACCAGGTGGAAACCACCACAGCAGGTCCCAGAGCAAGGGATTCCCCAACTGCTCCACACACCACATTTCAGGTCCAATTTCAGTGAAAATGGGACTCCTGGCCATTCAGGCTCCTGAATGTCCACAGACAACTGATGGAGACACAGGCACTTGGTTGAAGCACACCTCCACCTCCCAGAACGGGGGGAGAGCAGACAAGTCCACCAAGTGCTGGACTCCGTTTGAACACCTTCCTCCCAGGCTTTGTAGCACCTCTTCCTCTCACCAGTTTTGCTCTTGCCACCTTACATCGCTCGAAGCACAAGTTTGGGTTGCTTGGACAACTGAGAACAAGAGGTACACTGGCTGGGAAGGAGCCACCACCGTTCCTACTTGCACCTTTGTCTAATGGCAGTCTGAGTCAACTACTATCCATCTGTCTTCATATTTTTAATATATTTGAAGACTCCTACATCCTGTTTGATCACATCCTCTGTCAATTTATTATAATTCAGAGGTAACTTGTCAGCATTCAGCTCTCACCAAGAATCAGCAGCATTTAATTTTTTTTTTTTTTAAAGCAAGATTTACGGCAGCAGCTTTAAAAATACTATCAGCAAGCAGCCTTCATTTAACTTTTGGAAACATGGGACAGACCAACGTGAAAACTTTATTCTGCCCTGGTTTCCTTTCTCTGACCCATCATAAAGCTGGCAGCCTCCAACATTTCCACCTCATTTCCCACTCACAAACCAAACCTTGAAGTTTTTCCTGCTGCTGGTCTACCAGTCAAGTCTGTACCTCTCAACCAAGTCTGAGACTTGCTGTGCAATTGCTAAACCTTGCAGTTTATCATCTCCCCCAAACCCACAAATCTCTAGGAGGAAAATTCGCTGCAGGTAACCCCCCTGCTCAGTGCTGGGGCAGATGTGCCATGGGGTGCTGCCAAGAGGTGGATGGCTCATCAGATGCACATCCCAGCACTCAACAGGCTGCAGGGCTGAAGCTGATGGAGAAAGTACCAGGCAGCAAGATGTTTTTGGGGTGGGATGGGTGCTGACCCCAAAACACCAGTCGGGGTTGCCAGGGGAAGCGCTGCCCTGCTGCATCCCCGCTTGCCGAGGGGCTGCATGGGGCACAGCCCCCCTGCACGTCACCATCCCATAACCAGGGCACATGGCAGGGACCTCGCCTCTGTGTCCTTCCTGGGCAGGGTGTCCTTGTAGGGCAAACCACCACCGAACCCCTCCTCGGCACCCACGCACACACAAGTACGCAGGCTGCAGGGGCGATGGGCAAAGCTCGCTGGGGTGGGGGAAGCAGAGCCCTGACCCCAATAGGGACAACATCCCCCCTCCCCGCCGCCCCGATCCCACATCAGAAAGGATACGGGAGCAGGGGTTGCTCCCAGCCGTGGGGAGAGGTGCCGGAGGATGGCATCCAGCCGAGCTGCCGGCCCTGACTGCTTCCCGTGCTGTTCCATCGTGTCCGGGCAGTCGGAGAGCTCTGTCACCAACCTGACCCTACAAACACAGCCGGAGAGGAGCGGGGCCCTGTTGGCGTCTGCAGCTTTCGCCTCGGCTGCACATGCGCCAGCAGCCGTGCATGCTCAGAAGGGCTGCAGAAACCCTGCCGGGAGCCTGTAAGGGTAAATTGGCAGGGTTTGCAGATGGGAGGGCCTGCTGGAGGCTGGGACGTACGTGGGGAAAGCTCAGCACATGCTTTTTTTTTGCACGTCCCTCCCCGCCTTCCCGTATTTTTCCCCTTCTCTGCCAGCAGTTACTGAGCTGCAAGGATTTCATCAGCCCTGTGCAGAGAGCAATGCTTGGCGGTCTTGGGCACAGACCACAGCCAGCACGGATATTTTCTTTATCTCCTGGCTGTCAGAGCTTGCCTCATCCCTCCACGAACCAGTTTGGAGAGATTTTTATGGCTCCACTGTCACCCCAGCGTGGTGGCAGAGCGTGTTTCCCAAGTACCTCATTTGCACTGAGAGAGATCTGGGATGTCTGCAGCCTGCAAGGCAGGGTATTGTGCTGGGTGGCCTTTCTGTGCAGCCTTCTGGGACAGGTCTGATGCTTTTGAGTAAGAAAAGAGGGAAAGGAACAAAAGGAGTCACAGTGCAGCACCTGGGGAGGTGGGAGGGGAGGAAAAAAAAGCCCGGAGGGGAAAACCTGGGGTAGGGAGAGGGGAAAGAAGCATAAAAAATGGGCAGCTGCAAACAGAGGTTGCAAAAAATAAGCTGTAGAGGCTTGGTGTTCCCCTGAAGCTGGGATATGCTTAAAAGTGGCTTATTCAATAAACACTGTCCTTGGCACACTCTCATCTGCCTTCATTAACACCATGAGCGCA
This sequence comes from Haliaeetus leucocephalus, assembly GCF_000737465.1. Classification (NCBI taxonomy): domain Eukaryota; kingdom Metazoa; phylum Chordata; class Aves; order Accipitriformes; family Accipitridae; genus Haliaeetus; species Haliaeetus leucocephalus. Next base: position 13,361,591 of record NW_010973187.1, on the reverse strand, counting down.
TCAACTGACACATTTGAGGACAACAGTATTAAGGGGCTGAAAACAGCCCCATAACTAAGACCTGCAGCACAGTTCAGGAGATGATTTTCATCATCTTTGCACATGTCCCTGTTGCCACTGCACCGTAGTGCCTCACCACTTCTGCAAAGTGGACTTCAGGCCCCCCGTGTCATGGTTCAGACTAGCTTGTGGCATTAGTGTGACACTCAGTTCATCCTTCAAGCCCTACACCGTGAAGCCGATGCTGCTGGAAGGTGGGGTATCTCCTGCTGGAATTTGCTGTCCTTCATCTTTCCCCTTTCCCTGGGCCAAGGGGATTCATCTCTGACTGTGACATAGCAGGGAGGTTGGAGAAAGAAGTAAGAGCTCCGAGGAGGATGAAGGTGGGAGGAAGGCAGTGTGCTGCCTGCTCCAGGTCCAGCCTTGCAGGCTGCTCTCTCACCTACTCTCCCAGGAGATGGAGAAGTTGGGGATCTGGATGAAAAAGCCGGGAGAAGAGAGAGGAGTGGTAAACTGAGGGCAGCAAACCCAGTTACAAATACACTGTAATAATATAAGCTGGAGAGCAGCATCAGGAGTGGAAGGAAATTTTGCTAAGAATTTGCATTATTTTGCCAACCCAACGTACGCAGATAGATCTTCATACCTGCCAGTTTGTTCATAAACCCCTTGCTCATGAGCAATCCAGCCAGGCCCTGATCCCAAAGATACACCATCAAGAGTAAGTCCCTTGTTGCTCCGGGCAGTCTCATGATGATAGGGTATGCACCAAAACTCTGCACCACAGCTACTTTAGGAGGCCTAACTTCATTGTGCCACAGGTTTTGCTGGAATCTGAGGTGACGTGTTGACGGATCAAAAACTCAGCTGTCAATATACTAAGCTTCATGTTAGTGCTACAGATAAACAGAAGCTAAGGCATGGATAGGAGGTGCTTCGGAACTTAACCTGTATCTTAAAAGCTGATTCCCTTTAAAACTCAGTGGCAAAACTCCCAGTAATTTAAATAAAGATGTACCAGAGCAGGCTTACATAGTCCATTTGTGGCAGCTGCCTGGACGGGGGTGCATTCCTGTTTACAGCTCTTATGGTCAGTGGTTCCACGTATGCTCGGTGGAGTCACTCTTTTCAGAGGCTACAACAAAACACAGGCTGTTCACAGAAGTGGGACAAACAAGGTTAGGAATCCAGAAAAAACTCCTCAATACAATCTGGTGTAGTCACAGAGGCAAGCGTACAGGCACGGTGAAGGCACAACTAGCAGCAGCAGTGACAGGACCCAGCCCTTCATTGCCAACAAAATCAGACCTTTGACTCCTGAGCTATAGGAAAACTCTTAGTCATAGGTAAACAGAAAGTTAATAAAAGTCCCTCAAATCAAATTCAAGTGAGGAGGAAGGAAAAAAAAAAAAAGAAACGAGTAACAGTTTTATTACTGAAGTCCTAATTAGAACTGCACTGAAAGGTGTATTTACAATTCAGATATACACTGCAGTTACCTTCACAATCCAAACTGAAACAAGAACCTCAATAAAACTTTGTTTCAAAATTCAAGTAAGAGTCCCATCGAAAAGATAAAGAACAACAACACTACACATGCCAATTCTGACACAGACCTGTTTCCAACATAGATATTTCTTCCACTGGTATGTGTTTGACAGCATCTTATGCAAAGGTGTCTTTCATACCTGAAAAAAAATAAGCAAAAAGTAGTAAGTGATTTTGCTTTACTGATTTAGGAGTTTGAGAACTAAGATGCTTTTATACATACATAATACATGCTTATGTACATATATATATATATGCATTTTTAAACAAGAAGAACCTCAAAAAACTAATCTCTCTGTGCATTGAATACAATTATTCCTTTTTACTTACTGCTTCTCTGGTAATCTTGATAATACTACCAGTAATATCCAGTAATACTGGCTTATGCAGTAACTGCCATGTCACTGGACCACCCTGTTATATCACACCCCAAAATGATTCAGGATACCTCATCCACCTTGGCACTGAGGAGTGGGTGGTTGAGGCGACTGCCCTTTATTTGTACCCTCACGCTAATGCAGTCCACGATCAAACTTTAATACAACAGAAGATTGATCTCGGGCGTTGCTGGCACCACTCTGGGCTGCAGTGCTGAGAACCACACAGTGACATCAATGGCATGACAGCTGGTTGTGGTGTAGCGATGCACTCTAAAAACATACATGTGTGGACATGTATGAAAAACCCTGTCCTTTGCATCTTAATCTGATTTTTATTAAAAACAAACCCAACCCCAAAACAGTCCAGAGTGAATAATTTTCAAATCTGTTGATAAGCTTCACTACAGTGCAGACTGAATTTCATGAACCTGGCAAAAGAAACGAGGGAGAGATTTTCTTCTTTAGGAAAACTGATGGTGGCATTCATCTTTTTATTAAAATTAATGGCATTTAAGAGGGGCTGTGTCTTCACAAAGCATTTTTACAGCTATGTCTGTCAGTTTCCTGAATTTTATAGAACATTTTTATACAGCTGTTTTGCATTTGGCTTTTAGTTTTAATGTTTTCCTTTCATTAAATCACAAAACTAATAAAAACTAAATGATCAAAATTTCTCCAGCAGTACAGGAACGGTCCTAATGCACAGTGTTATAATTTAATAAGCATCTCAATTGACTATTAAAATCCACATTATGATCAGAACTGTAATTCCAAAGATGAGGTCTTCTGAAAGCTTAATTTACTGTGGTGGGAAGTGGCAGCTGCTCTAACTCAGCAAAATTAGCTTTTTTAACTTAGATGCCAGGGAAAACAGATGCAGACGCGACAAGAACAAGAACAACAAAATCCACCACCGGCGTGCAGGTTCATCTCTCATCACCAGAAGATTCACGAAGGGTTTCTACAGATACGTTAGCAGTGGAAGGGAGGCAAAGGAAAACACGGACCCAATGGAGAACAAAATAGCGGGGCAGAGTGACAAAGGACGTGGAAAAGGTCAGGGGTCTCGATGACTTTTCTGCCTTGGGCTTTGCTGGCATGGTCTGTTCTTGGCTTCCCTGTGCTGAGCAGTGGGGTCTGGGGCCACAGAGTATCACCCACCCACGCTGCAGCAGACTGCGCTGCAGACCACTGAAGCAGATTGTCTGGGCTTTTTCAAGTCTACGGGACCACGTGGGATTTATCTGTAGGAGACGACGTGACCACAAAGCTGCTCTCTCTCCTGGTGCCGGGAGAAGTTCCTGGCGACTAGAAAAAGGCAAACGTCGTACCTGTCTTCACAAAGGGCAAGGTTGGCAGGAACCCCTGGAAGTTCAGCAAAGGCAGAGTGCTGTACCTGCCACGGAGTAATCCCGTGCTGCAGGACAAGCTGGGTCCTGCCTGCCTGCAAAGCTGCTTTGCAGGAAAGGACTTGATGGACAAGTTGAGTATGAGCAAGCAGCGTGCGCTTGCAGTGAAAAGGACTGACTGTGTGCTGGGCTGCGCTGGCAAGAGTGCGGCCAGAGGGTCAAGAGAAGTGGTCCTTCCCCTCCATGAGGCAGTTTGTGAGACTACATCTGGACACTGTGTCTACTTTTGGGCTCCCCAGCACAGACACTGACATCCTGGAGCCAGTTCAGTGGAGAGCCACTAAAATGAGGGGGCTGAAGCACATGATGCACAAGGGAAGGCTGAGAAAATAGCTCAGCTTGAAGAGGAGAAGGCTCCAGGGAGATCCTACAGCTGTCTGCAAGTACCTAATGGGGGGAGACAGAGAAGACAGCCAAACCTTTCTTGAAAGTTTACAGCAAAATTGAGACAATAAGCACAAACTGCAGCAAGAAAAAAGTCCTGTTAGATGTAAAGAGAAAAAATTCTGCAGAATGGGGATGGCCAAACACTGAAATGAGGCGCAGAGATTGTGAAATCTCTGTCCTGGGAGATATTCAAAACCTGACTGCACACAGGCCTGAGCAACCTAACAGGACCTCAAGGTTGTCCCTGCTTTGGACCAGGAGACTGCAAGGCATCTGTTCCGTACCAAATTATTTGGCGAGTTCAGCTATGGTGGCAGGAGCATCGCGCAACTGACCTACTACAGTAAGGAACGTGCATCTGAACAAAAGTCTATTTTTACCTTAGAAATATCAGGACCATTTTTCTGTTGTTACTATTTCCCCCTCTCTGAAGGTTGGAGATGTGGGGCAACAGCTTTTTCATGTCTTAAAAAAATACAACAGAAAACATGTCAACATTGCAAGCAAAAGGACAAACCAGCTCTGGTTGGAATATCAACATTAGCTTAAATATGTCTTGTATGACAGAAGGAAAGATGTAGTGTCATGGTCTGGAGATGGGGCAGGCAACGAGGTACATAGCTGGAATCAGAGTCTGGAGCAGCAAAGCCTGTGCTGAAGTGCTGAAGTCTAAACTGCTGCTGCTGGAAGCAGAGCAAGCCAGATTAAAGCTAGTTTAGACGCACTTTGAGGATATCCTCCATGTGGAGGACACATGGTGTGTAAAGAGACAAGTTGAAGAGCATTGCCTTCCACAAAAGCAGAGTCCTGTCTCTAGCTCCTGGCCTCTGCTGAATTTCAAGCTTTGGGCAACCCGTACCCACCCACTGCAGCCTGGCTTCTCTCCAGCGTAAGAAACAGGGTCTCAGGGCTACAGCTGTCCCTAACTTCTGAGCTGCGGGTGCCCACCCACTCCTAAAGACACAGATGCCTTCAGAAGTACCAGAGACAGCTGGATCCATCACAGCCAGCCCTGAGCACTAAGAGCTTAAAAAAACCCCCAAGCTCTTGCTCTTCCTTCATGGTTGGCTCTTGCAATGCCAGCTGACCTCAGCAGTTAGTGAGCTGATGTGCACAAGTGTCCTTCACAGAGATGTTGCTCCTGCTGAGGTCCTACAGATCCCCAAAGGGATCCCCTTCTCCCTCATAACCACCCAGCCTGGGAAAAATGCCTATCCAAAGGCTGAATAAGAGGATATTTTATTACCCTTCCACTCTTCAAGCACCAGCCAGAAAGGTTGCCAATTATATTTCGTGGTCAAAATGCAGATGTACACCCAGAAGGTGACTCTTCCCACCTGTTTGCCAGACAAGCAGAGAAAAATCAGTAAAACAGTAAGTATTGGCCATTGTGCCCATCCGTCCCCCCTGCAGTCACTCAGGTTTGCTGCCCTCTCACTGCAGCATTTTCACACCTCCTAAGTAGAAAAGGGTCAGTCCTGAATTTCTAGCAAAACATGAAATCAAAACAATACCTAAAAAAAAAAAAACCAACCCAAAACTATTCTGACTTTATATACTGCCACAGACAATTTTAAGAGTGTTATTTTTCCCTGATGCAGGGGGAAAAGCAAAAGGCTGAGGAAACCAACATATTAAAGAGAGATAACAGATACTAGCTTTCCAAGAATATATGCTACTTATCAAATGTATTGATTAGGCTCATGAATATTTCAATTATTACATTTTTTCTTTTTAATCTCCACTTTTCTCAACTTTGACAGTTTTACAAGCAGCCTTCTCATACAGACTGAGGGATGGAAGTTGGTGCATGCAGAGGTACCTGTGTATGCAAACCAAAGTACATTACATTTGCATAAATGACTGGACATAGCTAATAAAAACAACTGTTTGCTATTGCTTTCTCATAGCTTTTTGATGCCAGCATCTCAAAAAACTTCATTTAAAAGGAGATCTTTGATTGTATTGCTTAAAGGTGCACGACTTAGGACTTGCTAGCCCTGTAAGATACACCCTGCTACAGCTTATGGTTGATCTGCAATCTCGTATTTAGCAAAACAAATCATAAAACTTCTTACACAAACCACTGCACTCCTTAACTGATTAGCTGATGCTAACAGAAGACTTCCCAACTCAATAATCACCCACTCAGCGGCACATTTCAGCCGGCCAAGCCAGGAAGCACTTTAGGATGCAAATTCCAGCCATCAGGAAACATCAGGAAAGGCTTCGACTGCCAGTTCACCCAAGAGGGGTTTTGCTCATAGCTGGCTTCTGCAGCTGCAAAGGGAAGTTTTCCTCTGAAAGTCCAGACGAAAACGGTTCTTGCTATGAAAGGTTGGTGCGATGGTTGCCACTCACCTTGCTGGATAAGCAGCCTTCCTCGGCACACCCTTCCCCTTGAAGATGAACCTTCTACCATTCAAGACACATCTAGGGAAGGAGAAGTGTTGGTTTCACACCTGGCTGATAAACTAATCAACATGACAAGTGAAAAAAAAAACCCCAACCAACCAATATCTACCAGCTAGTATGCTTTTCTGCTCAGAGTGACCTTACACACATCTAGCACCAGTTTAAAGTACAACAAATCTTTGTAACAAGTACTTTCACGCAGAAGTACTCAACTGTTTTGCACGCATTTGATCTAATTCAGGATTTTTTAATCTAATAAAATTACTTATGTAGCAACAGTGTTGTCCATGACCATAAAACAAATGAACAGAAGCCAGTTCCATGTTTTTTTTTATCAGGATACAAAACAAAGTTCACAAAACGGCAGGAAAAAAAAGGAACTAACTCAGTATTTTTTGCACAGACAATTGGGTTTTGATGCTTTATTTTCAGAACTGCTGTGGAAAACCTAACAATTTTTTTTTTTTTTTTCCCCCCAAAGCAAAGTCAAAAACTCAGTTACCGCTTTGAGGTTTTGTGGTGAACATGTAACTCGCAGATTTCTTCTCCAGGAAAAAGGAGTGTGAGGTTCTGCGTGGTTTAGGCTACTCACAATGGGGAAAAAAAGAAAGAAAAAAAACCAAACCCAACCAACCATCTAGCTTTGCAAAAGGTGTCTGTCGAGAACACTGCTGAGTGGAAAAGATGAGCCAAGTTTTGCCACAGTGGTCACTAGGAGCAAGACTGGAAATTTAAACCTTGCATGATGCACAAGACCGGTTCATCTCTAGTGACTCATTTTTTATAGACGGAAGCCCTTGTAATTCGTGCTGGTAGCAGTAATGATTATCCAAGATTTTCTTCTTCCTGGTCTGAATGTCAAGGAGTGAATTCCACAATCTGGGTAAGCCTTGAAAAGAGCTGGTTCAGTGAAGCGCACTCAGTCCCATCCGCATGGTGTGCTCGGCAGAGCAGAGTTAGCAGCGAGCCTGCTGCAACGGGGCAGCTTACCGTGCCGTCGGGGAAAAGATGGGTTTCAGCATCCGTTCCACTTACAGAGCTGCTCACGAACCCTCATCTAGCTTACAGCAGGCACAGCCAGGAGGACTTGCAGAGGAAACAATTCAAAACCGTTGCATACTTTGTGCTGATAAGTAAAATAAACAAAATAAAGTGGATAATATACTTGGAGATAACCTACTTGCCCCCAACTTTGGCATGCAGGCAGAGATATTCTAGATTACCACTGGACATCACAGCTTGCAGAATTGACCAAAGGAGTAATAACAATTATCAATATAATTACACTTGCAATAAAATAAAAAAATGAGGATTCATCCTCTTTCCAGTTTGTAATGCAGCTAGGAATCAAAAAAGTTCATGCACTTATACAAGAGCAATAAAAAAAATTAAATATTTATTTTGAATAACAAGCTTAAGTTCAAGCTGCAATGTTGGCAATGTAGATTTTAAACACAGATCACGAAAGCGTGCAGAAAAATGTATCTGAGCAAAGAACGAAATAATACTAAGAATTATACTAAACAGCTGCTGATTTTAAAGAAACAAAAAAGGCTTGTAATCACTATACAAAATATAAAATGTATTAAACACTACCATCCACAGAACAGAGGTTTATTTTAGTTTGATTATATTTAAAAATTATTTGTGTAGTTATTTATATAGTGAATTGTAAATGAATATTATACAGTAACCTCCTTTTGGTCTGCAAAACCTTTGTTGCACTATAGCACATCCAATCACATTGCAAAAAAAGAATTATTTTTCCTTACTATCAATAAAGAAAACAATCATTGATAATACAGTAAATATTGTCAGGTCTACAAATAATGAAATCAAGAATGACTCCTTCGACTCTGAAGCGCCTTCCATGCAAAGTCAGCACTTGCTTGTTTAAACATAGTGCACTACCCAAGCAATGTCCAGGGTCGTAGATGCTCTTGGTAAGACTAAACCTTAAAAAAAAAAAAAAAAAAAAAAAAAAAAAAATCAAAGATTGAATGTAATCATGCAACTCTCTTACTACTGGGTATACCCACTGTGTCGCTTATCAATTTATTGCCTTTCTGGAATATCACTCAAGGCATCAAAATTAGACTTATGATAAATATACATATAATGAAAGGACACAAACTGCTATTTGACACTACTACTGGTAATGTCTGTGCTACGTGAAAGCACCTTTAAAAAGAGCCTATGCGGCAAGAGATAAGTGTCTAAAGATTCAAAATGAATCAACAGTATTGGATAACAATATAATTCTCAACTCAGAAGCTGCCTCAAGATTAGGTGCATCTTCAGTTAATGTAACAGGAAAAAAAGGCAATGGATTTTATTTTATTAATTGTATCCACTCATAAACTGACCTAAGGCCACCAGATGTGCAGACACAACAAGTTTTCTTTTCTTTTTACAGTTCTTTAAGTTGTAGGATGATAAAGGAATAGATCTATTTAAAAACAAACAGCTATTTCATCTATATTAAGAGGTGGCACCGGGCGTTGGGTTCACGTTCTGAGTGGCCACCTGTGGTGCGACTTCAATGATTCGTGGTTTGTCTATAATTCTGGCTGTGCGGTTGCCCTTCTCTACAATGCCGATAATCCATGCTTGGTGACCTTCGCCATATTTTGGAGACTTGATCTCGGCACAGAAACGTGCTGCCTGTTCTCGTGGTAAACAGATGAGAAGGCCTCCTGCAAAGAAAAAAAGCAGAGCATTAAAACGTCTGATTGCAAAGCATTTCAACCTTGATCTGCCAAATCCCTATTTAGACAAGCACCTGGTGACTTCAGTGGATTCTGTCGAACTCCAAGGACTCCAAGAGAAGACACAGTGGAAATCTGAGCTCTTGCTTTACAGAAAGAAGTTTGTGCCTGAATTCAGTGTTTAGTGGGTATGTAAATGAAGCCAAATACACACAAAAGATGTTGGCAAAAGGAAATCATACTGATGCCAATGAATGACATACTGAAACAACACTGGCATTGTAAACTTCCAACAGAGGACTGCAAAGTGCCTCTGCACAGAAACATTTTGGATAAAGGTCATATTCAGATACCTATAACCACATATTGGTAGCAGCTGATTCTGCAAGTAATCCCATTGCCCACAATGAAATCATTCATCAAAGTAGGGACTATTACCAGAGAATGCAAGAGGCAGAAAATTAAACATAGACTTGAACCAGTGCTCCCTGTGATGGTCCTTTTGAACCCTTTCTTAGAGAATTTTCTAACCTTTTTTAGCCTTTCCCATAAGATTTTTTTCTCAGAGACAGCTGAAAAATATTTTATTTACTAATCAACGCTTTTCAGAAGCAGCACAATAACTAGTTAGCAAGCTCACCATTCAGTTATTAAACCTAAGAACACTTCCATTTGAAGAATCCCAAAGCACTGGAAAAGGTGGCTTGGCAAGTGAATTTACTAGAATGAGTTTCATTGTCAGCTTTGGCACAAATTTCCAGGAGGCTCTGACCAAATCATTAAATGTTTTGGTGCTACCCTTTATTATTAGAGTATTCAGCTTTTCTATATCCCTTACCTTTTTTACATTTATGCTATATTGCAAACATGTGAAGAACTGCAACACAGAGCAGCGAACTCATCTGCAGATGAGTAATTAAACCTCAAAGCATTGTGTGCTACATGCAGTTTGTGCAGCTTGCATCTGTACACTGTGCTGTATTCTGACCACACAGCAGCCTCTTGTAAGGGCTGTTAAAATATCATCTCCCATTGGAAAATGTTTGGATAACACAGGCAAGAAAGTATATTCACTCAAACAGGAATTCGGGCATATGCTGAGGCTTGCTTACTTTTAAAGAGTTATTTGACCCAAAGTCTTCTTGCCCAGGCGAAGGGCAGCCGCCAGCAGCCAGCAGCACAAATCGTGCCACCAGCTCGGAGCCAAGCCTGGGGGCAAGGGGCCACCTGCTGAGCTGGCCACCCTGCGTTCAGTGCCACCTCTCCTCTGCGGCCCTTAGCTTCTTAGCACCTTGGGCAGGCACCTTTATGTTTGCTTTTCCAAGCAAACAGTCCTCTCACTGGTGACTAAAGACACTTTTAATTTAAGCCTGTGAGAAAGAAACAGCTATTGAATATGAGGAATTATTTATAAGGATACATGGAAGTGTGAAAGTTATTTTTTAGGTTCTATATGAAGCAAACGAGTGTGCCATCCAGAAGAATGCCTGCCTCTCTCAGACATTTCAGAACATAACATCCAGGTACTTCCATTAAAAACAATAAAAAACCCCCAGAAGCTTGAAAGACAGTGTTTAAGCTACTCCAGATGTAACAGACAAATCAATTGCAAAGGAATTATGTGCCATTCCTATGGAAGGCTCTAAATCAAATTGAAGAGAAACTTATGTCGTGGTGCAAGCGAGTCAGGGAAGAGGTTTACAAGTGGTAGCGCACAGAACGTGCTAACTAGCCAGAAAGGAGGAACAAAAGTAAGGTGAAAAAGGAAATAAGAAAGAGCATAAGAGTATCTTCACTCAATTCTCTTTTCCCCACACACCCTCTTTCTGCAATTTTGTATCACTTGTATGCATACCCTGTTAACATTCTTTGGCAAGATCAGAAAAATGTACAAAATCTCAGTTTCCAATCAAAATTCACTTCCCACCTACAGGCTGTATCCCACAGCTCGATCAATAACCCTTAATAGAGGCTAAAGGCTACTCTTGATCAGTAGTAGGATTCCTGTCTGCAGGGATTATAATTATTTCTCTGGTAGATTGACCAGTCTCTTTAGCCCTTTGGGTAAGTCCTTAAGGTTTTCCGCTATGTGCTTTAGTCTATTTTATGTTACTGCCTTTTTTTGTCCCATGGACAACTACAAGAAGTCTTCACCTGTGCAAAGTCACACCCACCAGAAGTTTAAGTTGTTGCAACGTGGCTGTAGAAAATGAAGCAGCAGTGCCACTCTGCACTGAAGCAAGCAGTATTTCATGGCATACCAAGTTTGAGGTCTGTGTCAGCCACTGCTGAAGACAAAGCAAATGGGCTGCAAACAGAATGAACAAATGGCTGTGGTGGTTTGAGCTCGCTGCACGCTTATTTTGGGCCTTGAAAGGACACTTGGTATCTGTCTTGGTTTACCTTTCTAAAAATTTAAGCATTTTTTTGGTAGGAGGTTTTGAACATTGTTGGTTTTAACTGTTCTAGTGCAAGCAGGGAACTGGACAGAAAACTTCAAAAGCGGACTAGACAAAGCTTTGCAATTAAGAGCAGAGATACAAACAATTCATGAAATAAAACCAAGTGTCCTTGCTCCTGCTAGTGGCTTTCTCCCACAATGACTAACAAAAGGATGAGATCATTAACCTTGCCTCTTGTCATGGCACTAACATAGCCCTTCTTTTCTACCCATCTGCCTATTTACGCAAAATCTGCACAAACACTGTGTTGTTGAGATACCTCTACTACACTAAAAAGGTTGGCCAACACCAGCCAACAGTTTATTAGCAGAGGACTGGCAAAAATACACACGTACATGAATATCCCATGTAGAGTAACTTTGTAACTTATTTCTGCAAGCAGCCCCTCTAATAAACAGAATTAAGTTTTTTGAAACTAACTGCCTGATTGCAAGTTTAACCTTTACCAAAGAGTTACCTAAAAGAGAGTGCAAAATCATGTAAAACTGCAATTTTAAGAAAATACACCATAAGCAAGAGTGCATGGAGGATGGAACAGATGACATAATAGATCTTTCCAACACTGACTTTTGTCAACAGGTGCCCAGCAAATGCACACTGGAAAAAAACCCACAACAGTCTTAAAATCCATTCAAATAGTTTTCCAGTAAATTTCTCATTCCCTGCCCACTCTGCTGAAAAACATCTGTTCACAACTGAGGAAGCTACAGACAGAGCATTTCTGGAAGTTTAAGACAACAGAGAAAGAGCATATCTGTATTACGATATGAACAGCCTTGAGGAGCCCCCCAAAAGGCATCCTCACAACTGGATATACAGGCGCAACGAGGCAGATGGTTGCCTTTGTATAAATCAACCCCAGGACATGAAGTGTGCACACAGCCTGGGTCTGAATGCTCATAAGCCATCCCAGCGCACTATGCCCAAGCTAATACGTACTGCTGCAATGTGTCAGGCTATCCAGCATAAGCCAAAAGCCTATGGGACAGCAGTTATATAGCTTTCAGACCAGAGCTATTGTGTCCACGTGGCTATGGATCTTTCTAATATTTGGCAGACACAGCCCTGTAGCATATCCCTATAGCCACCTCTAATGCGAGAAATGCAACACCATAATGAAATCAAATATACATGTTTTGAGGCACTCAAGTTCACAAATAACCAGATATGTCTTGCTGGTTTTTTCATCATCATCTATCTATGTTGAAACATAAGCAGTTCAGCATTTCAAAGACACTTCTTGCTCTCAGTCCCAAAAGAGATTCTGAAGTCGACTGTTTTCCACTTCCAAGTACTCTCACAGCAGTGCGTACATCCGCACCGTTTTACATTCCTTCAGTCAAAAGACAGAACCGGATATCCCCAGGGTGCAGGATGGGCAGCTCTGAACTCACGCACTCAGTTTGCAGCTAAACCATTCCCATGCCAGCTGCTATACAAACCTCTACCACAGCCACTCACCTGAAAGATCATCTTACCGTTCCAGCTCTGCGTCCACGCTATTTTTTGGACTCTTTGCAACTGATAACAAATGCTTCTAGCATGCTGGTTATGTGGACTCCTGGGTAGTAAGAATCTGTCTGGTGCTACTAACCTTACTGACACAGCTTGCCAAACTGCCACCAGATATTTCTGGTCTCTGCTGACGCTGGATTTGAACTCTTGAAAGGGTTCACGTCCCATATCCTATTACACATCATCTGAGCCATACAGTCTCTGTAGGACAGAGTGTCTGTTTAAACACAGATGGCTAAGGAACAATTCCACAGATCATGGTAAGCTGTGTATTCACTAGGGGAAAAGTTTATGGCTCTCACTGTGGTGCTTCTTTCCAGATCTTCGGACTGTTTTGCTTCAAGGGGCCCCCTCTGTTGTGAACTGCAGAGAACTTGGATAATACTTTTGGAGAGCAGGAAGAGGGTGGGGAAATGAGATAAGAGAAAAGACGGATTTGTTGCTACATCGTCTCCATTTCCCAAAGAGAAAGAAAATTCAGATTAAAGAAGAAAAACAAAATGGAACAGGACAGAAGATTCAAGGGGAAAATGAAGTATAGAGACTTCCAGCAGCAGACAGTGATCACGCTAGTCAAAGTGGCCTACACTTAATAAGACAACTTCAAAAACATCCAAAGTTCTTATCACCTGATGACTGTTTAAATGTTTGTCCATAGCCCGATTCTCAGTACACGGCTGTTATATTCATTGTCACTGCAAGTGGCAGCTTTATTAAATAGAGAACAAGTAATGAATGGGTCAGAGACCAAATTCTTTTTTTTTTTTTTTCCTGCTAGTCACAGTCCCTTAAAGTCAGATTTCATAAATTTAAGGGAGACAATCTATATTCTTGGATATCCGTATGCTGTGGACAGAGAAGGCCTCAGTCACCAAGACTGGCCCATTCAGCACAAAACTTCACACATATTCATAATGAAAAACAAAACACCACTCATTTGACTGGCAAACCTACTGCAGGTGGCTTTACCTTTGAGAAAACTGTGTCAGCTGTGCTGGGATTTTCAGATATTCACTGCTCTGGAGTTAACAGCTAAGAGAAAAATAGGTTTCAAAAGAATTCAGAATCATCACTAACTTCTAACTGCAAAACGTTCTAGATACAGCAACGGTTTCTATAATAGTGTGTTATAAGGAAGTAGAAGGCATTCAGAATAGGATGGTGGTTTGGAAGTTAGGCTAAAGAAGTTAATTGTGAACAGTTGTGTGGTTAATGCTCATTAGCTTGGCTATACGCCAAACCAACTGTGACTGAATGCAAAGCACATGATTTGTACATTTGTAACATTATTAAATTCTAACTTGGAGGGGTAGGCAAGGAAGAGGGTGGTACAACTGTCACCTACCTGAAGTCTCTGGACAAGTCCCATGCATGAGGCCAAACATATTGCCGCAAGCCTTACTGACAGCAGCCATTTTAGCAAGAACAGGAAGGTTATGAATAACAAAGGACACCTCATTTCGCTGCTGCTTGGCAAGGTTTTGTGCATGCCCCAGGATTCCAAATCCTGTGATGTCTGTAGCCGCATGTGCATTGAAAGTGTGCATGAGTCCAGCAGCTACAATAGAGGGAGGGAGAAAAAACAAATCAGAAAAAAAAAATATCAGGAAAAGCAATGCTTCGACAATATTGTGCACAGTTTGAATGAAGTTGCACACCTTTAATTCGAATCAGGTTGGGTTACTGTTTAAATTAATAATAAAAAAAAAAATCATGCTTGAATGGAACTGGAATTCACCAATACTGCATGTAATCCTTAAAAACTTCAACTTGTATTTAAGGTATTCGATCGTGCAGAAAATCCAGCACCCAAATTGTATTTATGAGCATGCTGCTGTTAGACATGTGCTACTAATTTATATTAGCAGTCTAAGAAACAGGGTTTTACTCCAGATTCAGACTTCCCAAAGTTGAGGGCCAGAGAGGCTCTGAGCTCAGCTTTGCTTCATTAAGGGCAAGGACCAGACTCATCCTGGGTCAGTTTTGTCACATCTCTTCCCCTGCCACTCCATAAAACAATCACATCAGAACTTAAGTTCTGGACACTTGAAGTCTAAGAGCTTAAGAACAAAGCCTGCAGGTCATAGGGGAAGGGCCCCAGCCTCCCCACCTATGCATTCATGAAATTCTTGGGCATTTGCAACTACAGAGCCGTGGGTGGGAGAAGGGCACCTCTGTATGCAGACAATAGCTCCAGTTAAGAATATTTAAAAGTGCCCAACAAGAGTGAGTGGAGAAAAACAAAACCAAGAATGCTTTGCCCTTGTTTGGTGCTTCCCAATACATGAGCAGGACCGAGTTCTTTTCCATAAGACAATCCTGGTCATTTATTTTTCCTGGAAGACTTTGTGAAAGAATGAAAAACCAGTGGGATGACATAACAAATACCAAATGAAAACTGAATAAATGGGAGAAGAGATATTTAACTATCCCTGTTCCTTCAACTGAGAAGTAAAGAAACACCCAATTCAATTCTCTGCTCCTCCAAAGATACTTTGAACAAAAGGAAATCCTGGATTAAAAGTTCTACAGTAAAAGCAGAACCTTCCTCCTACCAAAATTAAAAGAAAAGAAAATAAACCCACAAAAACAGGAAAAAAACCCCAACAAAACAGAAAACACGCACTACATATTCCACACTTTGGGAAGCACATACCATGACAAAATTAAAAAATAAAAATTTAAATTGAAGCATACAAAAATGAGGAGCTTTTCCTTTTTTATTCTATTTCGAATTTTTTAACCTTATTACCGTCAAGCCCTCACGAGTTCTCTAGGCATAGAAGATAAGAAGGAACAAATCCAATATATTTCCCTTTAAAACATCCTCTAACTCACTGGGTTGTTACTTGCAGCACTCACATGAGTCATAATCATCTCCAGCAGCATTTGTGTTTTTGCTGTATAATTACAAAAGGGTGTTTGATTTTAATTTGCTTGTTTCACAAACACTGAACAGCAGAAAGATGGGGCAGAAGGAAGGGATAAAGCAGCTGTGTCACATTTCCCCACAGCAGTGAAATGAAATTAAGTATGGAATTGGAAAAACCCATAACCTCCCCTCCGTCCCCCCAACACACACACCTCTTCTTACCTGTTCTGTTCAGTCGTGCCATATTCATCATTGCTTCCTGGTATGCTAGTTCTACATCTTCTTGCGTCACCACTAGTTTGATTTTATTCCACTTTTCTGGCTAATGGATGAAATAAAGAGGATTCTTTTAGATTTTCAGCTGTATATTTTAAAGCACACCCTTACCACTTGAAAAAAAAAATCCTTCATCCAAACTGTACTAATTTTTTTTTTTTTACACTCAGTTAAAGAGGGCCAAAGGTTCGACATTCAGAGTTGTGTGTCTTACTCTGCTGTACCCAGGGGAAGTTCATTTAAAGATCTATTAGGCACTAAGCACTTCAAATCTTGCTTTCAGCAGCAGGGTGGAGTGGAATAACATGCCCTAGGGCAAAGAACTCCTTCAAGGCAACTCTCTGGCTTGAACTCCGCAACCAAAGGAAAAGAACTTTGTTGCTGGATGTTGAGATTTGTAATCTCTGGCTTCTTCTTTTTTTAAAAGAAAATTCTTGATTTCACATCTGGATGCTTTGATCAAGAAAGGCCACTGATATCCACAAGTCCAGATCTGAGGAATGTATGCTAAGGCAGGATGTTATCACTCTAGTGAGTTAGGATTAAGGCAGTTTCATAACAGTTCCTTTACAGTTTAATACCAGCATCTACTTCCACCCATTCTCCAGTGTCTTGTATGGACTCATGCCTCCATCACATTCTGAGCAATGCTTGTCATCCCAAAACGGCCTCAGAACAATTTAGGAAGTGGTACCTTTATAAAGGGCAATTGTTTCATTCAAAGCTGAAGTAATTCCAGATCCAGAATGAAACAAAGCAACCATTTAGCTGTTAAGAGCAACACTACAAACTGGTTTAATTTTCTTCTTTTTTGCAATGGAAATAAAATTACAGAGAACTGAAAGTTAACAAAAATAGGATTTTTGAAGCCACAATGCCTACACTGCCATTCCATAGAATAAATGCATAGAACAAACTTCTTACTAAACCAAAGGTGCAAAAAACTACTAAGAACTGGTATATGATGCAGCACTGGGGAAGGATCTTGTCAAAGAATGAGTGCTGACTCTGGGGGGTGTAAGAGAGAATCCAGAAACAGCAGCAGGGGGAAAGACTGGTCAGCCAAAACAAATAATTTGTTAAAGAGCAAGGAAGTATAGCAGTAAGATCAGAGCTTCTGAAATTAGGTTGAACTGGGTCTGACCAATTAAGAGAGAGAGCATGTTAAAAAAAAAAAAAAAAAAAGGCTGTTGGAGCTACTCGAGAGGGGACAGAATAGTGATTATTCTTACTGCGGGTATGAATGAAAAACCTGAACAGTCATTCTGCCTTAGTTTTCAAAAACACAGTTCTGAGGCTGATCATGTGATGGAAACTGGTCGGATGATGGGAATGGAAATCACAAATGAGGTGGAAGCAGAACTCAAGGATGAGGATCGAAGAGCCACACACACAGGTAGGATACAAATTAGATGCAAATTCCTCTCCACTACAGCAATCAGGTACTGGGGCTAGTAGACAGGAAACAAAGGCAGAAAAGCTCACAAAAATCCCCAAACTTTTAAAAGCAAGCTTAGATTTCCAAATGGTAAGGGTCTGTAGACAACAGCAAGGGCTAGAAAACCCCTTCTGAAGGGGCACATCCCAGCAATCCCTTTTGTGCCTTTCAGGTGAAAGAGGAAAAGGCAAAGGGATGCCAGTTCCTAGCTGTGGACCAGCCTAATCAGTTCACATCATCAGCCTGGCAGCCAAAGCCACATCAAACAGCTTTATCACACCTAGCACATCCCTGACCTGGTCCCCTGGGGCCCCGATGGGGCCCAGCTCCCTGCAGACTCTTTGCAGTCTCTTCCTCTGCACCCTATGGCAGCTGCTGCCAGCAACACAGCTGGGGCTTGGCTGCACAACGATGCTGGCAGCAACCAAGTAAGGAGGACAAATTTTGCCTCCATTTGGGTTTTCCTGTCACTTGTCACCAGGAACTCATTTGCTACTGCTCTGTTTAAATAACTCAGCTTTTAGGTTGGTTTTTTTTTAATTTGCGTTGCAGCCACGTATCTCTACACTCCAGTTTTCCTTTCTTGCCTACGCATAAACTTGCTGTACTATGTACCTTCTCCCACATACTTCTCAATACAAAGTCAAATTCCCTACCGAAATTTGATTTATGGGTGGATTTGTGATGGGTAATTCTAGTTTCACTTTCCCTACTGTTTCAGAAAACAAAGCTAAGAAAAGACAGCACAGCTACTCAGAAATTTTCCTAACACAATCAAAGATATATGCTGTTTACACATAATAGGAGGATTGATTTCCTTGCTGTACTCATTTTTCAGACCAGAAAGTGTTTCTGGTTGACAGTCAAGGAAATTAGAAGTACTTGAAATATGTGGAAATTCAGAATATCCTTAATTTGCAAGTCTGTCTGTCAGTACAATAATAGATATGTTAAGAAGTAAGATTATGGCCAGAAAACGTACTATAAAATTGGTGTCTTGTTGTTTCACATCATTTTCATATCAAGATTATCTGAGGCCCTGATCCTTATATCTGATTGGAAAACGCAGGATTCTGCAGAGGTCAAAATTGCTAGGCCAGACCCTATGAAGAAGGAGAAAAATATTTTTTTTTGTTGCTCACGCTTCAGACTCCAATGAAGGTTTAAGCTGGTTCTCTCCCACTTTTGCTAGCACAAGCTTTGTAATTAGAATTCATCTGACAATGTAGTGGCCAACAGCCAAAACAAAGTAGATTCCAGCTCAATCCTCTGCCAGTCTATTGGCTCAGTAGTCCCAAAAGTAGAAAAGATGTATCTTTTAAAAGTGTAAACTGAGCAGTTATAATTCTGAAGACACGTACTGGGAGCCAGACAACATAAGCAGATGCCAATTTTGCAGTCACTTTTCAGTTCAGTAGTTACATTTTTGCCTGAAGTAACAGATGGAAGTATGTCTACATACATAATGCTGCTAGAAATATTCTTATTGAATGCACAGGGTAATACATGTGAAACGTAGATATATTTCCATGTACACAAGCAGAAAGCCCATGAACACAGACAACAATCTTGGCCTAATTGCCATCAATAAGCTTTTGCCAATTACTTTGGCAGGTGGAGTAGGGCATAATTTTACCCAGGGTGCTAGTCTGTTGTTCAGTTAGTAAACAGCTTTGTTTATTACAGCAATGCCTGAGAACTAACTAAGAATTAGATGCAATTAAGATGGGCTCACTAAGCACAAAATAGTAAACTGTCTCAATTCCAAAAGAGTTTTGCACATAAGCAGGTAAGGCTGACACACCAAGGAGAGAGAGAGGTGGTAGATCATTCCCCACTGAGCCCTCAATGTACTTATCCTGCTCATCTTTGTTGTTTTGAGGGAATGAGGAAGGTCACCTTTAACTCACACCCCTCTTCCCTATTTCTTTTTTTGCAGTGTACTCACAATATCTAGCCACTGGTGGACAGCTACAGCCACTTGTGTTCCCAAGGGTTTAGTTAATACAAGCACATCTCCTGGCACTGCATTGTCTGGCCTGAAAACAAAGAATTCTTATATTAGTTACAAAGTGAGATTCACACACGTTATTAAGTGCTGATAATTACGTTTTCACAGACCCATGTATCTTGTTGCACAGTTAAAAAACTGACTAATTGCAGAACTACCCTCTGGGATTCATTGCCATGGGATATTATTGAGCAAAAAGCTGCAAACTTATTTAAAAGTACCAATCCTTCTTTCTTGGAATATAACAATGCTTGCAGTCAGACACACACAGAATAACATCTTTTCTTTCAATTTACTGGAGATGTAAGATAGGATAGAGAAAAAAATTCACCTTTGTTACTTCAGGGCATAAGACAACCATCGCTACAATCACAAACAAATTCATTTGTATAGTCTAACATGCCACAGTGGGACACTCAAAATCAGCTATTGTTAAATGGACAGAATGCTGTAAACACAGCAATTCTGTAGTTCTCTACAGCCATTAATAGGGTAACTGGGAGATGGTTTAAAATGTATTTATAAATATGACAGAAATTTATGTCCCAAAACAGTCTTCAATACTTCAAAATCTTCAAAAGGTTAGAAGCTTAACTCTCCTTTCAAAAGGTGAATAGGATTAAAAGATACTGGGGGGTGGGGAGAAGTAGAAGGACATCCTGTTTAAAAACGCAAGTATGTACAGAAGAGATGTGGCATCTGTTGAGTGCTAAGGACAAATGCAAGCAGGAGAAGGTACTGCTTTATTCATCAGGAGACAGATCGCAAGATCACAACATGGTATTTAAAGGATTTTTTACTGTATCCCTTCAGACCAGTGCCTTTGATTGTTTACCGATTTAACTTACATTATAAATTCATTAGGCTGACAGACTGTCGTGGCCACTCCTCCTAAAACAATCCAGGGATTTAACACTGTTTGGCCACCAGTAACAGATGTTCCTGCCTCTTCTGCTGCATCTTTGAAACCCTGGATAATTAGAGGCATCACTTTGTCTCTTTCCTAGAGATCAAAACAGAAGTCAGAGTTCCATACACAGCAGTGCTAGTCATTTCAAGACTGGTCCAGGGTTTTAACCACTCAAGCCAAATGCCCTCATGGCGAACAGTTCATGACAAAAGCCAGCCTTAGGAAGAGGTTAGCCTCCTGAAAATTGCATGTTATCCCGTAGAGCTATGGTTTTACAGCTCTTTCTAAAAGAGGTGAAGAGACATTCTTACGCTGAAGAAACATTCTTCAAAAGGTCATATGAAAGTAAAGAAATCAGAGTTCTGGAAATTCAGAAAAACTACCCTGCTGTTGTAATCAGGTACAGCCACAGCAGTGCGATGCAGTAAGGCAAAGTTAAATCAAACTGCATTTGGCCTCCATTAATCTGCAAAGTTTCAACTTACTTCCTTCTAAGAAAAAACATCCCTTTTTTGCTACAGCAAAACAAACATACATGCTGGTCACTTCCACAAAAAAACCCCAAAAAACCAAAACAACAAAAAAGAAAAAAAGAAAAAGAACAGCAATCTATTTCAGTTTCTTCTGCTTCAGAGAGATGTTACAAAGCTGGCATAAGCAAACCAGAAGTATCTATCCAGATTGATACATGAATTGGTAATCAAATGGTGCCTTGGAGCAATATTGTCCTGAACTGACAGAAGTAGGGCCGCCATTTTAGTGGAGATGAAGGTATTAGCAGCAGAAGACTACAATGCCTCAGAAAACTGAACTTTTAGCAAGTGACCTTAGAATGTTTACGAGACAAGACTCATACTATGAACTGAGACATTCAACAAAACCATCTCTTCAAAAGGGTTCAAACTTTGAGGGGAAAATACCCTAAAGGTAAATACATTCTAAGCACACTTAGCTGTTTGGGTCTTCCTTCAAAAGCAAGTACCAAAGATCTTACCCTATCTGTCATTTTATTGCTGATTCCAAGGAGCATCAACATGTTGTCGCATTCTGTGACCCCCATGGCATAAAGGTCACTTAGGACATTGGCACACGCTATCCGTCCCTGAAAAAGAAAGAAAAAAAAATAATCTGCAGGACTGTTTGTCAATGTTCAGACAAACACCTGCCATGAACAAAACTTCCAGCGTGAGTGTGCACTCTGAGACGGCTGCTTATTCCACAGGCCCCTGCATTAAGAAACCCAGCCAAAGATGCGGTATGATCCATTTCATGCAACGTGCCCATCCAGAAGTGCGGATACCTGTTCCCCTTACAGGTAAGGGGAGAATTCATCCCAGCTGTCTTGGTCAACATACTCTCACTGACTACATAGGAATCCCATACTGAGTTTAGACTAGATCCCTAATTTCAGAGGCTGAAGTTAAGCTCGACAAAGTCTAGCTTTGATAACAAGCTCAGTTTATTTATTCTGATATGTTCCTATTAACTTTATTCCAGCACAAAACTATACACACTAATGAAGACAACCATTGTATGTAATTCACAACTGCTAGGAAGCTGATCTGAAAAGCGTATATTACTGTACCTCTTCTGTATCAGAATACGTAGGAGACGGGGACCTCGATGACAAAGCTGTTTGTTCCTCTGCACTACCCTGCAAAACATGTCTACAGTCCTAAGTTTTTTAAGAGAGTACTCTTCTTCCCAGAGGACAGAGTTGGGCTGCCAGCACACAGCCACATTGGGGGGGCTTTTTCTGTCAGGATGTCACCGAGAAGCTGTCCGCAGAAGACAGCACATGCCGGGGATTGAGGAGCTCGGGGGTCCCAGAAGCTGGCCTTGTCACCACTTCGGAGCGTGCACAGCTACTGAGGGGAGACGTCTGTCCCTCGCCACTTATATGAGGCAAGGGAGATGTGCCTACTCTATCACTTGTTCAAATGACAGGATAAGGCTGAATTTTGCTACAGGGAATACATTTTAATTGACTTCTGTGTGTGTGAACATCTCCACTAACAAAAATTTGTCCAAGAGACCTAGTCTTCTGTTGAAGATTCCTCTAAGTAGTCTTGAAGCAGACGGGACTGAGAAGGGATTGCTTGGGTCACATGGGCTTAGCTACTCTAATTTTGCTAAATTAATGGATCCAAGTGAGGGTTTGTTGGGATGTGGACCCAGCACAGATGAGACATCGAGTTTCCTGATGAAGATGCAGAACTTTGATACAGAATGTGCTCTAAGGGACAGCAAGAGAATTTTAAAATACAGGACAAGTTCTGTGGTGTTACTCTGGAAGACTCCACGCATTTTATTAAAATTGTTTTAGGTTTACAGCTGCAGAACTGTAACCAACAACTGGTTTTATGATTTTAAATCTGTGCTTTTCATAAAGTTCAGAGGCAACACCACCATGATAAAAACAACAACATACTTACTTGATACAATTTGGACTACAGAAAGATGCTTTGGCTGGAAGACAAATTGGGGGGGGGGGGGGGGGGGCTCTAAACAAATTTCCACCATCTCTAAAACTTTACAGTCTAATCACACATCCAGTATTTTTGCAAAAATTAATAATTTCAGCAGTTACCTTACTTGCTGATGACGTGAAATAACACCTCCAAATCACAATTAAATATAATGCAGTTTTTCATAAATTTGAGAGCTGCCAGTGGCATCAGGGGAATCCCTTATATTTGGAACTGGAATATGTTTTAATAATTTAAATCTTAAAATATTAAGAGTGAGCTGTGTACTGCATGGTTAGATGGACATTGGCTGTTAATTTTCCAGATGTTTAAGAACACCAAAGCCTGCCATGTTCCTTTTCTGGATGGGAACTATCAAACCATTCTCCACTATCTTCAGTATTTACCAAGGAAACTGCTGGTTTATGCCCTCTTAGGAATGACAGATAAGTTTTTAAAAACACACTGACAACAGTTCTCTATTCTAGTAGTCAGAGGTCAGTCAAACAACGCTTTTGCCAACTGGCAAAACCACTACGGAAACAAATTCAGGGAGTGCAAGTCTCAAGTCTGAAGTAGCAGAGGGAACACCGATAAACACAACAGGATTCACAAACAGGCGTCAGCCTAGCTGCGTCCTGCATGCTACCTGACTGCTTGCTTAGTGCCCCTGAAACACAAGTATCTATGTGCCATACTAAGAACTATTTATAAAGGCAAAGGATGAAGCATCAGACACCCATCCCCAGTCTTGAGTGAAGGTTCTTTTCAAAAGAGCACCAAAAAGGTCCCTGGGATGGAGGGGGAAGGAAGTCCACTCTCAAACCAGCCAGTTTCCTGCTCCTGTACTCAAAAAGGTGTCTCCACAATGCCACAACAGAGGCCAGTACCAGTCCTATTACCAGTGGCTTGATACTTATTATGAAACCTATTTTCACTTGCTTGTAACTTTTCCAGTATCAAACCATTTAAGCTGAAAAGCCCTATACTGGATACAGATTTTACAGGTGTACATCCTAGGGATACTTTGCACAACATGGATTGAGTGTTTTCAAGAGCAAAGCCAAAGAGAAGGTGAAAGGGGAAAAGAAGGAAGAGGGTTTTTGCATATAACTGCAGAAATTTGTTTTAAAATAGGCAGTGACAGACTGAGAGAAAACTGCTTTCTGAAGCAGGAATCTGAAGTTCAGCTGAGTGCACATGCAGTTTTGCCATTTTCTAATCCCTTATGTCACAGCACCCAGCTTGGAGTCCATTTGCACTTTTGTCTTTCCCTCCTTGCTTCCTCTCCCCGTCGACTAGGAAGAGAGATCAAATAAGGAGCTACAGGTTGACACTGTGCACAGAGAAAGGAAGAGATTCTAAATCAGGGAACACCCTCCCAAAACCAGACTAGAATTAACTAGGTAAGGAGACAGGGCAGAAGAGCAAGAAGTAGACTGTAGACTGCATGCAAGTGATAACAAGAACAGAGAGTGGTAGCAACAGGCATCGGTCAGGGGGCATTTTTCAGACTAAAAACGGAAAGAAGCAGTTGGAGAAGCAGGGCAGCAGCAGTTTGTCTTGAACAGAGTAGTCCAGAGCACACTCCTTTATACAGCCTGGACACAAACTAAAAAATTCCTGAGTCTCACCATTCCTCTGCTCTTAACAACCAACCATAAACCCTGTGGCAAATTGTATTTGACTGTCCTCCAACTGACATTGGTCTGCACAAGAAAACTGCAATCTATATTGCCTCCAGGTACTCTAGTCCCCAAGAGAGAGAGGTCCAAGTAGAGGATCCAGCAGTTCCAACCCTGCTGGATCTTCACTGCAGGTATCAGCAAGAAGGCTTGTGACAGAGCACCTGTTCTCAGTTAGCTTTTAACAAGAAATACACATCTCTAAACAGATTAGGAAGTGGCAAGCCACCACATTAAAATGAGTGCTGACAAGAATGAAAAGTGAAGGACTTAAGAGTTAGAAAACATCAAAGTTAGAGCTGCTGGTGCATGTGGATCACAGTATAGACTGTAACTACGATGCAACCACTAAAGCTGGACTAAGGCCAAATTTACATTCCACTTCTACCACACTGCCCTAAACCTCATCTGGGCACAGGCTCATCTATCCACTCCTGTGGCATCTCAAACACTTTGTATCTCCAAACAAAACAACCCTCCCCCTTCACCACATCCTTCTCACGCTGTCCCTCACAAGTTTTTGTTATAAGGCGAGAAAAGAGAGTTTCTCAGCTGATAAACTTGAACACAGCTCTCCAACAACACTTTTTTTTCTCTGGTCCCTGACAAGTTCCCCTGTAATACTAAAGCAAGCCACTTGAATTGAATTTCTCAGGAGAGCTCAACAACTCTGTACGCTAAAGGCCAGCCTGAGATCTTGGCTGGTCAGTTTGCAGAAAGCAAGCTCTTCTGGAACAGAAATCAAAGTAGCTAGGCTTGCATATGTGCACAACACCTGGTCAAGCATGCTAAAAAATAAAAATGAGTTGGTCCCAATCTCAAACTGCGTGTCCAAAACTTACCCAACAGGTCTCTCAGAACAAACAAGGAGCCAACAACAGCAAATAAAGCATGCAATCACATAAACAGCAGTAAAAGCATGCCTTCAAGCAAAGGAGTCACATTCAAATCACAGGAAAGATGAATTCTAGCATTTCTTAACTTTTATTTAATGAACACCTCACGTAGAATTCCTTACAGCTTTACTAAATTCTTTTTTAAAGTTCATTTCTTTCCCCATGACCAGTTCAAGTCAATACTGATCAACGCCACACATAACACCCCAGAGGAATCTCTACCAAGACAGACTAAATGAAATAGGGACACAGAAGGAGCGAAGTCAAAGTGCATGCAGCTTCCCACAAGTCGTTTCAACTTATCCATCTGCAAGCAAAGGTAGTATGACGTGAAAACTGGTGTTCACAAAGCACTCTGAAGTTGCCAGGTGCTATTGCCAACTACTGTCATTTAGGCACTTCCAGTTCTAACATGTTACCTGGTTATTTCAGAACCTCAAAAAAGGCCAATTACAATGCAGTTCTGCTCCTAAGTGGAGTTTACTGTCTGCTCCTTCACAGACAGCTCTTTTTCCCCCTTTTTGGCTTTTCAAGCCAAATCCCACAGAGCAACAGACGGAGGGAAATCTGAATTCAAGGTGGCAGTTCTCCCACCTTTCACCTATAGAAAGCAGCACTGCAGCATTCCTGGCTGACATGGAAAAGATTACAGGATGAAACTATGCCTTTCCCTCTCCACCTGTATTTAGGAAAGACTCTGAATGCAGGTAATCAAACAATTAGCACTAGAAGAAATGGTCAAACTTGCCATCACATTGGTAAGTGAGAAGCACAAATCAAATCAGCAATATAGCTAACCATTAAGTTTAGCCAACTTACCATCATATAAGGATCATCCACAATAGGATAAATGTAATCTGTCGTCTGGACCAACGACAAACCTCCATGTCTTAATGGAATAACGCAAGTGTCCATCCCAATTCCTGCAAAGACAGAAATCCATCAGCGAGGTGAGTAACTTTGCCATTAATTATCTGTTGCTCTTAACAAGAGAACTTATAAAACATGTCTGCGAAATACAACTCGCAACATTGCCTAAACAGACATGGCAAATTCCTTCCTTAGAAAAAGCTCATAGCACAAATAAGAGGAAAACCAAGCAAAGAATGAAAGCTCCCGACTGGAATGGAACAGAACAGAAGTTTAAATGGCTGAAAGCAGGAACTAAACAACAACATTTTTTTTGCAGCATAATAATAATAATGTATGAAGAACATCTGTGCTTCAAAGTTAAGAGGAACTAAATAAATTGATATTGTCTACAGCAAATAGGTTTTCCTATCACTCTGATCTCAAAAACATAGCGACAGTTGTAAAAGGACTTGGCCTCTCATAAAGGACATTTCCTCACTTCAGGACGAACAAAAAGAATGCCACAAGTCACAGCCTAGGCCCTTGGTGAAAGATGATTCATCCAGTTGGAGCTTTTGCAACTGTGTTAACTTCGCCTTATTTCTGTGAGGCTGAAAGGCAGCAAGACAACCTGCTAGACAGGGAAACTCCTTTGAGAAAACCACACCACCAAGCACAGCCTTTTCCCTGACGGTGGGTGTTTCAAACAGAATAAGTGATATTAAAACCACTCTGTATTTGCTGCAATGCAAGAGCCTGCACAAAAGTGTCAGGTGACAAATCACAAGATGCTAGCTGAGCTGCGCTCCCTGTTGATATCCTAGTGCCTTGTGGCAACAGCAGGTAGCTTATGTCCTTCCTGGGCTGGCACCAAGCTGCCTAGAATTACTTTGCATACCTCGCAGGGCAAGAGTCTTCAAACAGCCAGTTTTCAGGGAGCAGATGCCACACAGTAACTTTTCCCCGTGTATTAATGAAACACACCACCTAGCAAGAGCTACAAGTCAGTATTTGGCCATGTCCTGTACACGGATGGAGGGAGCTGCTGCCATCTGAGATCCTACTGAGGACACAGAGCAGAAGGGCTGCCAAGCAGCAGGCATATAGATGGAAAGGATCTTGCCTCTCCTGCCTATGGAGGAAGAAATCTTGCCTCGGAAGAGCAGGGATACTGACAGAAGCTCATGCGCAGTAATTCAGGGTTGCTCATCCTCCACAGAAGCTAGCAAGCCACTATGCATGACGTCCAGTGTCTCCAGGGAAGTGCATATAAGCAGTTACAGAGAAGCGGCTCATGTATAGGACCCGTTTTGCCCTCAGTTCACCTATTCATGCAATAATGCTGCAAGATTGATTTCACTTGTGTGGTTTTCCACAACTTCAGCGAAAGTGCTGCTTGACAGAGAGGCCAAGGGGCCATGATGGTCCTTCTGAGGCTACATTTCTGTTCCACCAAAAAAGAACCAACTAAATAAGTGAATCTGTTCAGAGAGGTGACTGAAAACAGTGTTTTCAAGGTCCATAACAGCTCTGAGAATAAATACCAAACTTGCAGTTTCTTACTCACAGATATACTCACAGCCATATTTAAGACTGCTCTGCATAACACCACTTGCAGAACTAAAAAGGAGTGAGCTTGAGCCTGCTGTCGGCAATTTCCCTCTTGACTGCATCTCAAAAGCATGGTGCATATGCACAGGCTGTAAAGTTACCTGTCTACACCTTTTAGGCACAGGGCATCGGAGGCAAATCACACCAAACTTATCTGAAGACACATTTGTTAAAGCAATACTCACCACAAAAGCGTATTTTTAAGAGATCTGAACTCTCCACCTTCTATTACTAACAGATTTCCTGTTACATAATATCACACCTACATCTCGATGGCATTAGTCTACTTTTTTACCTTTTCATATAGCTGGAGAAGAAAAATCTATTAGCAGTTCCATTACTGTTTAGAGCCTGTAAGTTTATAAGAGGAAAAAAAACAACCAAAAAAACCCAACAGCTAGATAATTAATTCTAAAACAAACTACTACTGATTTTAGAAATTTACCAAATTAAAATGCTGTTGTGAACAACTTATTTAATTTAGAAAAAAACATATTAATAGCCATTTGGGGATAAAAGAAGCTGGAAGTGTCCTTCATTAGGGAATATTAAATATAGTGCCACCCCAGCTCCACACACAATTGCTGCTTAGATATTTCATACAAAGATCACCATTGTTAAAGTAAGAACATGGGCTCCTTACTAACCTCTCACTGAATTCAATCTCTACCAGAATAATGGGTTGCAACCTGTCAGCCTGCTAATAGACAATTAGCAACGTTAAAATAATTTTAAATAAGGTTATTGGACACTAAATTGATAATTAAATAACTTCAGAATAAACGTTACATTGATATTCCTAAGTTGAGGAAAAGATTCATGCTGTGCTGCAAAGTAGAGACTGAATTGCAGGGCTGAGTAAACAGACAGACAGAATTAAAAGTGTCATTAAACACATTATCTACATTAATTTATCTACATCAATATTAGGTACAGTAGCTGGTATCAAAATACCTACGTTCACCCTGTTCCCCGCAGAGGTGGCTTGTGCAGGTTGTTTTCCCTTACTGCTTGCATCATTGTGCAAATATCAAAGAGAAAGTGAAGCTGGAAAGAACAGAGAGGTCTTGGAAAGACAGCCTTTCCCAGGCAGCTTCTACAGGTGAGCAAAAAAATTAGAGTGGGGAACAATGAAAGGACTGAAAGGAAAAATGACAACTGTGAAACAATCCGCTCCCAGCCTCAGCTGAAGCGAGAAAGTTTTCTCTTACTCACTTTCTCTGACCCAGGAACACAGGGGAGGGGAGGGAGAGAGGAACTTCACCTGTGAGTCATCTAATTGCATAAAATCTGTTGCATTCATTGTGTAAATTTCCAAAGGCAATATATTTATATTAAAGTCCAGAAATTAATTGATATGACTTCAGTTTGCAAAGCATCTACTGGGGAAAGGGAGGAGGAGACTAGTGCCTAAGCACGTGGCTATCACGATGGCCATTCCTGACCAGTTTTTCTTTGTAGTTGGGCACACTGCAGGATGTTAAATAATTAAAATAATATTCTTGTATCTCAGATGCCAACAAATGTCAACACGAGATTAATTCTTCAGGTTTCTGGATGCTGTGCATGCATTATAGAACATACAATTTTCAAACTGATTAAACAAACCGCAAATGAGATCACGTCACTAAGCAGACCAAACAGAAGAAAAGGATCGCACGTGTCTAGAGGAGCAACTACTTACCCAACCTGGGCATAACTGCCCCCAAGAACTGTTCATCTTCCTGAAAATGGTTTTCTTGTAGAGACTCGAGCAGTTTCTGTAACACATCCTGAGGCACTTTGCAGCCTGTGCCTTTCAGTTCAGTGAATCGGGTCAGACGGAAGCTTTTGTCCAGTTCGTAACTTTCTGGGTTAAACGACTCCCGAACAGACATGGTTCTCTCACGCAGACTGCTGGCCTTTCCCACCCCAGAGCAACGCTATCAGTTTCTATGCTGATCAGTCTAATTAAAAAAAAAAAAAAAATTAAAAAATTGGGAACATTAGAAATCCCTGAGACCTGCAAGACAACAGGTTTTCCACATGGAGCAAGTTAAAAGGAAAGAGAAAGCACCCGATGTCATCGTTCACTTGTTAAGACAGGTGGGCATATCTCACACAACTCATTTCTCTAAGACTACAAAGGAATATTTCTCTAAGACTACAAAGGAATGACTCCTCTTCCTACCTTCCAACATTTAAAACCATAACTATGCCAGGCGAATCAGAGAATGAGTTTCTTTTCCAGATATGCTGCATAAGTTTTTCATTAAAAAAAAGAATCTAACACACTTACCGACCTCATTTAACACAGAGGTAATGAAAGAAATAATAGTTGCCAGAGCACTGAGGCCAATTTCCAAAAGGCAACCTAGGCCCTGATCCTGTAACACGCTCAGCAGAGACATCTGTTTGTACTCAGCTCAGTGCGGGGTCATAATTTTAGCCATTAACATATTAATCTCAAAAAGAAGATGTTTTTCAAATAATGGCTCCGCTTCAGTTCTGATGCAAGAAGCTGAAACTCCGTAATACACCTGTTCTCCTTGGGGGAAAACGCAAGCCTGGTGTTCTGTTAGTACAGGTAACAGAAGAACAAAGAGGCTGTATTTAAGCAGACTGGTTTACCTACAAACATGCCAGTTTACCTTTTAGTATGTTCGCAGACATAAAAACGTTGAAAAGTTTCTTGCTTCTCGAGCCCTTTTTTAGTCAACTAACAACACTGAGAATACAGAGAATTGCCCATTAAAATGGTAATGTAAAAAGACACTGATGCAACTCATTTAATAAAATTCTTAACAATGCACGTCTAATTTTAGAACGTTTTTCCACTCTGACTCACATACACCACACTCCAAAACTAATAAGGGGCCTAACCGAGACACTGACTTCTAAACAGGAACGGCTGTGATAAAATGCAATTCATCTTTCTCAGAGAAGAAGTTTTCAGGAATTACTAAAAACGACCTATCTGCGGTAGTTTCTTAGAAAGCTAGGATCCTGCCTAACAACAAGAGGAATGGAGTTCAGCAGCATCGCTGACAAAATCTGATACTGATGGTCACACTGTATCGAGGTTAAGCTGAAAAGCAAAAAAACAAATGCAAGTGAAGTATTCGCTAAGTTCGACTGCGCTAAATGTAAGAAAGATGTAAATCTGCAGACTGTGCAACTGATCTCCCCTATACAGCACTTATTAACAAGTACGTCTGTTCCTAAAGCTTTAAGTCTACTAATTTATTGAATATACTTTGTAGGAATTGAAGTTTTAAGCTCCCTGAGAACTTGTGATGTGGAGCCCAACTCCCCTTTACAGTGTAGCTTTCCCTCCTTCTCTGGGAGGCGTGGCACTTATTTAAAACAAATCTTCCAAAGCCCAGGCTCGGGCAGTAATCCAAACTCCAGTTACAAGAACGTGTCTTGGATGAGCAATGAATTCAGTTCGTAGCTGTTGTCTTCCAATACAAGACACTAAGCACTTGCAATCAAAAAAAAAAAAAAAAGTGTCTGGAAAACAACCTGTCAACAGAAATGGGAGACAAAAGCTTTTCGAGGAGGAGCACTTTTTTTCCCCTTCGTTCTTTTTTAACACTTCATTCTAATTAATTCCAGAAATTTATAAAAAGCAGCTTGCCCCACAAGGGAAACATTTTCCTTCATCTAACTAGTAACTGCAATATGCTTAGCACCCCCTATCTGCTTATATAGGGAAGGATTCAGAGGCCATAGCCTACCAGGAACTTTTTGCAGCCTTGAGGACTGTGAAGACACAGTAAATTACGTTCCTCGGTTTGAAAACAAACACTGAAACAAACAAGGCGATTTTATTTAAGAGAAAAACATCCACAGCGCAAGAACACAGTAACCTTTGAATGAAGATCTGAATAAAACTGTGTGCAACTATGTATTTCGCAGGCTGCCATGGGAGCAAGCTTCCTTGCAAGACCAAGTTTCTCGCGACTGCTAGCACTCTATGCAGGCATGCAAGCTGAGGGTCAAGCATCCCTCCCCAGTAGAAGAAAACACCTCGTAACCCAGCTGTTTCTTACTTTAAAAGAACGGCATAATAAATATTAAAAACTAAAGTTTAACCCTTGCCTCCCTAGAGCGCGGAGAGAGGAGAGCACAGGAGCAAAAGGGGAGAGCCAGGACGAACTAGAGCCGGGTACCTACCCAAAACAAACCCAAGAGCAATTAACGGCAACCCAACCGCCCGAGACCTGCAAGGTGAGGAACTGCAACAACCATTTATCCACGGAGTGCGGCGAGGAGCGCTGCGGAGAGACATGGCTCTGGGACACCTTAAAATTTCCAGCCGCTGCCTTTAAAGGCAAAGCCAGGGCCCTTCACTGTTGCTCTTTGTGCAGCCGGAGAGGAGGAGAAGGCGGGAGGGGGGGGGAGGAAAGGAGGGGGGGGGGGGGGAGGAAGAGCAACCCGGCTCGCTGCGTGCAGAGAGGAGCCGCGCAGGCAGCAACCCCCCC
>NW_010973187.1:13261621-13328606 GCF_000737465.1 Haliaeetus leucocephalus | reverse complement strand
AACCGCCCCCCCTCCTTCCCCCCCCCTCCCCGAAGCAGTCTGAGGGTGGAGAAACCCCGCTGTCCAAATTTTAACGTTTCCTCCGTAAAGAGCGAGTCTCCCTGTGAAATTTCGTCGCTCCGAGATGTCGTCCTCGAGTAACGAAAACATTGGGTTTGGGAGCAGTTTGGGCGGGAAATTTAGCCGGAGGTGAGGAGAGCCTGCGCTCTTCACAGACAGGTCTTCCGCCTGGGCTGAATTTTGCCCAGAAACCGGACAAAAAAGTCACATTTGATCCACGTTGCACCCAAAAGCTGGGCAAGGAGGAAACCGAGGAGGTCAGGTGAACTTGACAACCGGCAAAATTTGGCCAACCTTAAATTTTTACGGATGCAGAGCCAAGACCATGGCCCCGGGGAGCCGGAGGAGCCCTTTTTTACCCAAAATCCGGGTTGGAGCACGCTTCAGAAAAAGTGTAACCTTGTTTTGAAGCAGATGGTGATGAGTTCAGCACAACCTGAGAAAGCTGTGCCGTGTTTAAGTTCCCGTACAGCCGGGACATCCCTTCTTGTCCAACAGTATTTGCCTGCCTAAGTCAACCCTTTTCCATCACTGATTTGCAAAGCATCCCATTTTTTCTTAAGCATTTAATATATAAATCACTGGAATCTGACCTATCTGATTTCCAGCATCTTCTCAGTTAATTTTTCTACCTGAAAGTGGTTTGCGTGCTTCTAAAGACCCTTTCCTCAACCGATTAAAGCCCAAAGTCAAATGATTCTCACTTAAAACTTGTCTTACTTTACATGCGAAACAAGTTTTCCCCAGAAAGGAGGGGATTTGGGTGTTACGGATAGCGTAGGGCCCAGTTTTACGTTGCCAAATAGATAAAAAAGGCACTCCGCTTCTTGCAATTTGCAATTAAGTACCTAATTAAGTAATTGCCTGTTAATTCAAAGACTGCCTTTTGTCCAACCGTCTTTGAAAAAGTCCTGCCTAAAACCAAGCAGAAAGAGGAAATTAAAATGTTGCTTTTCTTCCCTGATTTTAATTACTCTTTTTATCTCCAAGCGAGCATAGTGCCCCTGGACCGTGGTGCAGAGGACCAGAGGTACACGGGAGCTCCGAGCACCTTTAGGAAGTCACCAATATTATTTGTATAATTAATTGATTTTTCAGGCTTCTCCGTGTTGCTCTCGTAAAGGATTTCAGGCTCGACATGCAGGAGTTGTTTCTCCGTGAGCAGCCGTGGGGTGTTTGACCCATGTTTTTGACAGTAGAGATGATCCGAGGACGGGGCTCCCGCAGTCCTGACCTGGAATTTGAACCTTCTTCGGTGCCTCTCCCTCCTCTCAGGGGGGGCGGAAGATCTTGGGATCTTCTGATTGCCATCGATCCAAGCTGACTTGCTGAGCATTGGCTTTGTATCATGTCTGCGTGCTCCTAGATAGATGATTTCAATCTCAGAAAAAACCCGTCACTATCTTGAGAGGTGGTAATCGCATGCTCTGATCTAACGTTTCTCCGGCATTTAGCCATTGCCTCTACCACCAGCACCTCATTTAAAAAAAAAAAAAAATCATGAAACATAAGGAAAATCATGAGATAAAAGAAAAAATGAACACTGCTGATTTTTAAGTCCTGACTTACAGTTTTTTTCCTTTCTAATTTTTTTTGGAGGGGAGGGGGAACTGAATCATATTTTAATCTTTTTTTTTTTTTTCCACATCCATGAGGGCTAGACATTTACTTCTTTAATACAGGGGGGAAAAAATAATTGATATTTCCAGGTGGCAGCATGACTGAAAGAAAACCCAAACACATGGAAATTCGTGCCAAGGTGGTGAGGTCTGGTGACGCTGCCTCATGTCCCGTGTTACGTGCAGGAGTGGGAGGGAGGTACCGGCCTCATGGGGCTGCCCCTGTCCCTTCCCACGGTTTCTGGGGGTGGGATGGTCACATCTGAAGACAGAGATGTGGGAAAGGGTCTCCAGAAAGGAAAACACATGCAGGGGTATCCATGCAGCCCATTAGTACCAGTACGGATGTGACCCTCTAGAGCTGAAACTAAACAGGACCAGGGTACGGAGGTGGGCGCTGTGCGTAATTGACTGATTAATTAAAAGCACGCTTCTTGGCATGGGCGGTGGTGGAGCATCCTCAGGTGGGCCCGCACGTGTCCCAGTGGTCCCTCCTGCCTGCGCTGGGGTGAGTCTTTGTGTGGGCAAACAGCGGGCAGGAAAGCGGCTTTGCCAGCAAAACGAGCCAAGAGGGAGCAGCCAGCCACATCTCTGCTGCAGCTTCAGGTCGCTGTCGCCGCAGCCAGCGTGCGCGTACCCCATGTGTTTGTGGTTGGGGCCCCGCGGTTGAAACAGCCGCTGGAGGACGTGTGCGATCAGAAAGGGAATCCTGTGCGTCCAGGGGAACGTCCTTTTGGTGCAGCATTGTAAGCCAAACCCTAGAAGAGTAGTGATGGGATCCAGCAGCCCTGGGGAGAGCCCGCACTGCTGGAACCACCTGCTTCAGGTAACATATCCCTGGAGTTAAATAATGTTTTCTAGAGTTAAAAAATGATCAAATGGCTTCCCCTGCCCCCAAAAGGGTTTTTCACCATCTGCATGCAAAATCTCCAGCAGAAATTCCATGATCTGGAGCGATTTGGTCCCATGCCATGAGAACGGTCTGCTCTGCACACCTTAGGAAGTGCAAAAAGGAAAAAAAGAAAAGAAGATAGAGCCCTCCGTGCTGCGGCCAGATCGTTCAGTCACATCAAAGCCGGCTGCCTCCTGTGCCGACAGGAGGACGTGACAGATGTCCTTAACCTTTACAGGTGCAGGGCCTGCACTCCTCCAGTCTTTTTTCCTTGAATGACTCGGAGCGTGGATTATTAGCAGCTCAGATTTCTTTGGCCAAAGTGCATTGTTGCCTATACATCCAGGTTAAATCTAAGGAATATTTCTGATCCATGTAGGCTTCTGACTTGGGTCTGCATCTTTGGTGTTTACAAAATGATCAGCGTGTGAACTCTCCCTGTTCTGTTTCTTAAATGTCAGCAGAAACTTTTTTTAAAATAAAACAATGCAGCCTCCCCTGCAATGTTTGTAACCAAGAAACTGCGGCATCAGAAGAGCATGAGAAAATATTGCTGATTAAAACCAGGGTAAGAAATGACAGCAAAAGTGATTTTTTTTTTTTTTTTCCTCATTGCAGAATTCACAATGAAGTGGCTGGTAAAATGGGACCAGCTGGTTTACCCCCACTTGTGCTGAATGCTAGGTTTAATGCACTGAAACCACTTCCACTGGCATGTGGGGCTGGTCATATGCTTTTGATACGAAAACTTTAACTTTCGTGTGATTATTTAATTTCTTGTGTTGTAAAACACATCTCATAGCATAGCTTTCCCCCCACCTCTCTCTGTTTTGACAAAGCAAAGTAAGTTTGTGCTATCGTCGGTTTTCCTTGCCTTGTTTTTCTCTTCTTCTTGCATCTCATTAATACACAAGCAGTATTAAATAATAATGATGCCAGTAGTGGCCTCTGCTGTGCCTTGGTGTTTGCGCCTCGGTGTTTGCTTCTTTTTGCTTCAAGGAGCAGATGGTCCCTGTTTTTGTTTTCTGTCACCAAATGAAGACTTTGCCTCTAACCTTTGATAAGGTGCTTTAATAGTCTCTGACGTGAGATTTTTATCAAAAGTCTTGGCAAAAGCCAAATAAATGGTACCCGCCTAATAGCTTCTATTAAATGTTTCCATCGTGTTTTACAGCAGTTTAAGGAAGCGCAGTTTCCTCTGCCTTTTTGCAGGCTGTACTTATCCCGTGCTCCCTTTGCCCAGCTGCCCTCTCCCCAGCCCCGGTGGGCTAGGCTGGGCTGAGCACCCCTGCCCCAGCACCCAGGTGAGCATCTGCCTGGATGGAGCACCTGTGGGCAGGGGTCCTGGCTGGGTCTCTGCAGTCCTGACTGCTGCTCCAGCACTGGCCCCTAACCAACCTGCACCGCGTACCAGTCAAACTGGGCGATGCTGCCTACGAACAGCTGATGGGGTCCAGCTAGTCTCACCTGGACCCCATTTTCCAACGATTGCTGATGCAAGATGGGGAGGGCAGCGCGTAGACGAATGCTGCTGGGGTCTTGGTGCTTCTTCTGCGCTTGCTGTGTGCCCGGCCAGGGGCTGCTGGCTGATTTTGCACCAGCAGTTAAACACCATTGCTTTAAAGCTGCTCTAATCCTTCCCATAAAGAGACACCCTCGCAACGCCCATCTCTTCCTCGTCCCTTTTGCAGCGTTTCTTACCTTGCTCCTGCACTCGGCCACCCTGAAAGCCCCAAGGGAAAGTCCACCTCCCAGTTGCTACCTATTTATTTGCCCAGGCACGTACACGGCTGGTACAAACAGCCATCAGCCCTGGGCTGGGGTGGTGAGGGCTCTCCCCGTGGTGGGCAGGCTCAGTTGCAACTCGGGTGGAAGCACGCCTGGCTCCAGGAAGCCTTGTGGGCAATTTGGAAAGGTGGCACTTTGCGGCTGAGATGTGCCTGTGTGCTCTCCCATGGCCTCTTGCAAGAGCTGCTTGCAGTGTTAGGAGTGGCTCCTGCTGAATGCCCTTTGGCCTTACCTACATCTCTCCAAAATTGTATTAGATTTGGTATTTCCACCCCCTGCCTTTGCTGTCTCGACCTGTTTGACATCCTCGCTGTGTCACACCTGGGGAACATTTCACTGACCCCCCCCCGCTTCTGCCAGGCTGGGGCAGCAGGCACTGCAGAGCTGCTCTTTGTTACTGACCCTTTGGTCACCACATGGAAAATAAAACAAGTGCCTGGGGCTGGGTGATGCAGCAGCCTCTGCCGCACTCCCTGCGATGCCACTGCCCAGCCTACATGATCCACCTCCTTCCCCCTCTGGCCCCGAAAGTTTACCCATACCGATGACCTCTGCTTCGGTGGGCAAGCCTCATGCCTTGCATTGCCTGCTAGCACGCTCCTTGTGTCCTTCACCCTTCACAGGGCTTCGTTTCCTCAAGCCACATCCCACCATGCTGAGCATGAGCATCCCCAAAAATTTGCCATTCCCCCATGCCAAAAAAGCTTTGGCAGGGACATGCCCTGGGGAGAGCCGCTCCTGCAACGTGGATTGTACCAGCACGACCCCGTTATCGCCATTGTGGGGCTGCTTTGGCCCCACATGCAGCCCATACACCCTGTGTTTTTCTGCGCTGAGATCCTTTCCAAGGCTTGAGCCTATAAATAATCCAGGAGCCTCGCCTCCCGCCTGGCTTCGCGCGCCAGTACCCAGCTTTGTTTCAGAAAGGGCTGTGTGATCCTGCCAGCCAGACCTGCAGCCACCCGATACAGGCTCCTTTGGGATGAGCCTCCAACATTGACTTCCCAAATTACCGTCTGGAGCAATGGGTGCAGCCGAGCTGAGCCAGCGATCCTATTCCAGCTGCTGGCACTCACCGAAACATCTGCCTCGCCTGCGTCGTGCTTGTTGATGGAGCTGTGAGCAGCTCCCGGCACGTCGTTTGGGAATATAAATTGAGTTCCTCCGAGCTGGAACCACCTGCTTCAGATAATTTCTTTGGCAAGGAGTCTTCTTACTTACTCTCCACCCAGGATTTTTCTGCCTCCCACCACTGCCAGCCCTACCCAGTAGCTGTGGGGGGTTGGTACGGATGGGTGGGAGTTTAGGTGGACCTGTGGGGCAAATGCTGTCCTGCTGCCAGAGCACAGCAGAAGGCAAATGTGCTGTTCAAACCATATAACCGTACAATCATAGACTGGTTTGGGTTGGAAGGAACCTTTAAAGTTCATCTAGTCCACCCCCCCTGCCATGGGCAGGGACACCTTCCACTAGACCAGGTTGCTCAAAGCCCCATCCAACCTGGCCTTGAACACTTCCAGGGATGGAGCATCCACAGCTTCTCTGGGCAACCTGTTCCTGTGTCCCACCACCTTCATCATAAAAAACTTCTTAGGTCCAATCTAAATCTATCCTCTTTCAGCTTAAAATACCTCTCAGACCTCCCAGCAGGACTGATGCAGAGGGGCTGGGGCTTCATCCAGAGGAGTTTGCCCAAGTCCCATCAAGATGGAGATGGGCTGCGCTCCTCTCCTCCATCAACGATGAGCTGAACGGCCTCAGCTTGGACTCTGTCTTGCTTTGGGTGCTTCGTTTTTTGAGGTGCCAGGCACTTGTTGATGCCGAACTGAGGCTAGTTGGATGTGTGAGCAAAGAAACAAGCAACTCCCAGGGCAAACTGGTGCCTGTTGCAAGGAGCAAAACGACCTCAGCAATCCTGCCTGCTTTGCCTGCTGGAAGCCAGGGTGGTGGTGGGTGCTGCTGCCTCCAGCTTCCCTTTCCCCTCCATAGGGTGACATGCAGCCCTCCAGGTCTGTCCCTGCCTCTGCTCCCTCTTCTGACCCAGCAGTATCCATTAGATGACCATCTAATTAGGACCCATTAAACATACCTGAATTGTTGGCTGCCAAAGCAGAGCTGAATCCCACCCTGGGATCGTGCCAACCGGGCACTTGAAACTTGAGCAAATGGGGAAAACCGGGTTTATACACCCAGTTCCTCCGTTGGGAAATAGGTGTAACGTCAGCAAAGCGCTCTCAGGGCTGCAGGCGAGGTGCCCTGAAAGAGGCCACGTGTGCTCGATGCAACCGCTTGTCTCTGCAGGGATCACCACTGTGCAATAGTGTATTTTTCCCTTTGGAAAAGCGAAAATAAACCAAACCCAAACCCCTAAACAGGGTTTCGGTGGTTTGCTCTCCTTGAGGGGTTGAATGTGAGCGTGTTGCCATAACAATCTCACAGCAGAGGAGGAACCTAAACATCTCTCTTGCATCCAGTCCAGCTAGCTGGGGGGAAGCGAGGTTTACTGAGCCGAGCCCGCAGGTAGCAACTCCCCCGAGAAACTCCTGGAAATCACCCGATTTACATGCAGAGGGAGAGACGCAAAGGCTATTTCCCAGGGATGATCGGTGAAGCTGCCGGGAGGGGAGACCCCTCCGGTGGGGCTGGACCTCCCACCGTCCTGGGACATGGGGGTGGATGGAGGAGGGTGTCGAGGCTCCCTGCACCCCCTGCACCCCCAAATGCAGCCCTGCACTCAGCAGGCATGCCCGGCGCTGGTGGGAAGTGCTGTAATGTGGTGGTCTGCATCCTTCTACAGGGCTTTTTTCCAGCATTTAAAAGAAAAAAAAACCAACACCAAAACACACAGGGAGAGCAATGATCACGCTGTTAAATCTTGCCATTTCTCCATTTCTTTTGCACCCCCTGCATCCCATTCCCTGCCCCCCCCACCCCACCCCCCACCCCTGCAGCCAATTCCAAATGTATTTTCACAGGATTTGTGCCCAGGCTTGGCATTATTGGCATTAAGTAAACTCTCCACGGCAGCATCCACCTTTGCAGGACCTCATTCGCGGGCAGTGGGATAAGCCCATGGAAAGGGGCGAACACTCAGGGCAGCCTGGGAGTCCCTGGGGAGAGACGTGCCTCTGGGTGAAGTATTTTCCCATGCAGATGGGAAAGCAAAGCCAGCTGATGGGCAGTGCTTGAGGGAAAGCAGCAAAGAGAAAACCAGCAAACAACCCCGGCGCTGGCTGCTTTGATTTCCAGAAATGCAATTAACACCCGCCCCGATGCAACTCTGTGCTGGAGAACGAACCAGTGGGAAAAAGCCAATCTTCCCAAATGCAAAGCGTTGCCCCAAGCCCCATCCGCCGCTTGCTCAAGTGATGCCTGTGGAGTCCAAGGAGTCACTGCAGAGCCAAGTCTGAGTGTTGTTTTTAACTCAGTTATTTGATTTAATCCTAGCTGTAGAGCCAAACCTTGCTATGACTAATATTCTTAGCACTATCCATATGTCCTACGGTGTAACTAATGGGTCAGGGAATACATGTGGGCTCCAAAAAAGTGGATTTTCCCCCTTTTGCGGAGGGTTGGTTTAATCTGGGTAGCTCTGCAAAAGCTGCTGTGAACGTCAGAGGGTAAGGAGTGGCTGTGGGATGGGTGGGCTGCAGCAGAGAAACACAGGGGGCTGCTGGCACGTCTCCTTGTGCTACTTAAACTGTCACCAAACATCAGCCTCACGTGCACCTCCTGACACTCAGCAGGTAGCACCAGAGACACAGCAGTGAACCCAACCCAGTCTTACCAGTTTAAACAAAGACTATAGGCACTGAAATGGCTCTTGCTCATAGAACGGTTTGGGTTGGAAGGGACTTTTGAAGGTCATTTAGTCCATCCCGTCCTGCCATGAGCAGGGACACCTTCAACTAGACCAGGTTGCTCAAAGCCCCATCCAACCTGGCCTTGAACACTGCCAGGGATGGGGCATCCACAGCTTCTCTGGGCAACCTGTGCCAGTGCCTCACCACCCTCACAGGGAATAATTTCTTCCTTATAACTGGTCTATCATGCCCAAGGTGATCTTGGTGGTGCATAACACAGGCAGGGCAGGGTGGTCCTGCACAGCTGGTAGTGCCGTCTTGCGTTGCATCCCCAGCATCCCACCCGGGAGGACCATTGGCATGACTGGGATGGGTGGGGTTTGCTCCAAGGGACTCCCCACTGCCAGGAGATCCCTGCAATGCTCATGACATAGAGTCCAAATATCCGTGTTGAGTGAGTTGACTGCTATTTATTAGAAGCAAAGATAATATTTTAGAGGTGATCTCCTTGAACAGGTGACGATATTCCAGCAAGTTATAGACCGAGGAGGCAGAGTTCGGGGTAGAAAATTGCTTTTAAGTTCATCCATTTAAGATATCCGCGTTAGTTTTGCTTCTAAAACTTTCCGAGTGTGAGCAAGAATCACCTCGCCCACCCACGCTCACTAAATATTTAGTCATTTTTAACAAGTTAAACAAAGCCCTTTGATTGGATTTATGCTAATGGCTCCTCCGTAGGCATTTCTGATTCATTTACATTTCATTTTAAAATTGCCTGTGTACACTGCTGATTCTCACCAACACCATTAGCAGATAAAAGGAACAAGTAACGGGTCACAGACACCACAAGATGGCAATAGTTGAAGAGCAATTTGTTTCTGGAGGAAGAGATCTGGGGTTCGCCAGCAAACCATCTCTGGAAGGGCACCACGCTGGCTGTGCATTAACCTTCGCACTTGCAGAGGGGGTTGCGTCGAACGAAAGCAAAGGAGTTTTTGTGCGTGGGGTGGGTGGGTTCGTCTTCCCCAACGGAGGCAGGGATGGAGGAGGACGGAGACGTGAGAGTTGTTCAAGGTCGGCTCAGCAGTGTCCCGCCTCCCAGTTTCGCGGAGGAAAACTTGCAGCGTGAAACACAGGTGCGGTTTGCACACCCAGAGATGGAGCCTCTGAGTCCTGGCCATGGGTGCAAATGTTGGGTTTTCTTGGGTCTGAGCCTCTTGGGTGGGTGGCAGCCAGGCTCATCGCTGTGCTGACATCCTACATACATCTACCAACACATGATTTGTGGGGTCAGGAGAAGAGGTCTCAGCCCCCAGCACCCCTAGACCCAACAAGGAGGGGGTTGCAGTGGATAGGAGCATCTCTGACCCGTGACAGGGCTAAGGCCCTGGCCAAGACAGGCTGCTACCTGATTGCTCTTCAAAAATGTTAGATTCTATATGACCTACAATCTGCAGTGATGGGGTTCAGGGCTTCTGTAAGGCCTTTGATACGATCACCCCCAACAATTTTGCCTCTAAATTGGAGAGATATGGGTTTGATGGATGGGCTGTCAGACCAAGAAGGAATTGGCTGGATGGCCATGTCCAAAGAGTTGCAGTCAACATTTCAATGTCCAAGTGGAAACCAGTAACAAGCGGTGTCCCTCAAGGATTCATACTGGCACCAGTACTAGTTGATATCTTCATCAATGCACCCTCAGCAAATCTGCAGATGACACCAAGCTGAGTTGTGTGGTTGATTTGCTTGAGGGAAGGGATGCCATCCAAAGGGACCTTGGCAGGCTGAAGGAGTGGATCCATATGAACCTGCTGAAGTTCAACAAGGCCAAGTGCAAGGTTCTGCACCTGCGCCGGGGCAACCACCAGTATTAATGCAGACTAGGGGATGAATGGATTGAGAGCAACCCTTCCAAGAAGGACTTGGGGATGGATGGATGGATGGATAGATGGATGGATGAAAAGCTGGACATGAGCTGGCAATGTGAACTCGCTGCCCAGAAAGCCAACCGTATCCTGGGCTGCCTCACAAAAGGTGTGGCCAGCAGGTCGAGGGAGGTGATTCTGCCCCTTTGCTCCGCTCTGGTGAGACCCCACCTGCAGAACTGCGTCCAGCTCTGGGGTCCTCAGTATGAGGAAGACTTGGACCTGTTGGAGTGGGTCCAGAGGAGGGACACAAAAATAGTCAGAGGGATGAAACCTGTGTCCTGTGAAGACAGGCTGAGAGAGGTGGGTTGTTCAGCCTGGAGAAGAGAAAGCTACATGGATAACTTATTGAGGCCTTTCAGTATATAAAGGAACTACGACGTGTTTATTCTGTTACATGATTAGTAAAAACCCGCCTAAATTTCCGTTCATTGGTTGGTAGTCGCCATCTCGTGTACTATTGATTAGTTATGTTTAAATTAGCCTCACTTGCTATGTAAATTAGCAAGCATGGTCCTTGCAGGTGTGTGTGGGGCAAGTCTTTCCAGTCTTGAACTGAGTCGGTGGTTGAGATCTCCCCCTGCCACCTTTCCCTTTCCCCCAGTTCATGCTTCTTTGGCAATCATCCGGCTTTTGGAGCCTTCTGGAGTAGGAAGTTTCCTTTTTATCAGTCTTTAGCTCCTTCTTCAAGGGTATAGTAGTTAGCAAAGCATGGTATCGTTTATACAAAGTAACCAGGCCTACATAGTGAAACTATTGAGTAATGGTCCTCCTTAAAGGACAACGCATCTTATTTAACCCTAAATTGAGCAGGTTAGGCCATAACTCAAACATATGACTACAAGGTTGCACAGGGCTTTGAGCAACCTGATCTAGTGGAAGGTGTCCCTGCCCATCACAGGGGGTTGGACGAGATGGTCTTTAAAAGGTCCCTTCCAATGCAAACCGTTCTGTGATTCCATGCCCTGGCCCTGGCTTTGGTAGTGAAGCTGATGACCTTTCTGCTTGTGAAATACGTATGCTCACCACGTGAAACGCTGTGAACGGTAATGCAGAGCCCAGCGTTGGGCCTGCAGGAGAAAGGTATGTGCGCCTTCAGTGGATGGGGCAGCAGATCTGCAGGTCTCCTTTCTCCCCAAGCAGCTCCATCTCCTCCAGGGCTGGAGCTAACCTGGCACTGCTGAGCAGCAAAGCTGTAGGCTGAGACCTCGGCAACATCCTCCTCAAAGTGAAATCCCTCCCCAGCTCGAGCCCTCACCTTCCCTCTGTTCAGCTTTTTTGATTTTCTGCCTGGCACAAGAAGAAGTGCAATGGTTTGACTCAGAGCAGGAAGGGTGTAAACCTTGGCCATGAACCTGGGCTTCCCACCTGAACAGCAACAAGTGGAGTTACCAGAAGCTCTCCAAAAGCAATCCCCAGCTATAAGAGATTTTATTCTGGAGAAAGCATCCACCCCTATTCATTAAAGTGAATCCTGGCTTGCACGGAAAGCCCAGGAGCCTGGGATGAGGTCAGTGGCTGCGGCTTCCCCAGGTTGGCAGCACCTCCTGCTCCTGCCTGCAGCTCCTCTGGAGGACAGACGTGTCATGGATGGAGCAAGCAAAATGTGTCCGTCATCCTCGCCGCAGGTACAGCTTCAGACTGGGCTTTTCCCTCCCATCCCGAAGGGGCGTCCCCTCTGCTGCAAGGAGCGATGGGGAAAGGGAGAACGTTGCTGCAGAACAAGAGATGGAAATAAAAACCAAGGGAGAGGCGAGACAGCCTGGGGAAGGAGGAGGTCCTCACTGACTGGTCCTGGCCACGGGGCTGGATGGAGGCCCCAGGGATGCTATCTGACTGGGATGGGTGCTGGGAGCCTGCACGTGGGTGACCTGTGGCTGAGGCAGAAGTCTCTGCTCTCTAAGGCTTCCCCAAGGGGACATTAAATGAGAGATGGGGGATGATCCAACACGCTTGGTGAAGGGCAGCAAAGGAACCATGCGGG
Organism: Haliaeetus leucocephalus; assembly: GCF_000737465.1. Lineage (NCBI taxonomy): Eukaryota > Metazoa > Chordata > Aves > Accipitriformes > Accipitridae > Haliaeetus > Haliaeetus leucocephalus. The sequence continues at coordinate 13,316,535 of NW_010973187.1, read as the reverse complement.
AGCTCATTGCTGTAATAAATGTTGAATGCAAAATCTATGTTAATGCACTGGGGTTTGGCACACTTTATGCTCTCCAGGTGATGAAGCCAGGAAGGTGATGCCCTGATGAGCAGAGGAGCCAGGAAATGATGGAGGTCTGGCAGCAGCACCCAAAACTCCACCTCTGTGGGATGCAGCCACCGTGTCCTGGCTCCTCTGCCTGGGGACCACCAGCACCTGGGTGTTCAGGGTGGCCATGGGCTGCTCACCAGTCTCTGTCTGTGTTTTAGCCCCAGGGGAAGGAGCAAAGGGCAGCAGCATCCCCAAGCAGGGTGGCTCTCCACGGGGTCGGATCGTGTGCGGTACCCTGGACCAGAGGGACGGAAAGGACGAATGCGTTGCGAGTCGTCGCGTGTCACTGATGCTGTCCTGTTGCCAGCCAGACCTGGAGTGGTGGTTGGGCAAATTTTACGCAGACAAAGGGTGTTTCTAACCCTGAGGCAAACCCCATTCCCTGCAGGGTGTCCAGCGCCGTCTGGCTGCCCTTGGCTCTCCCCACAGCATCGGCCCAGTAAGGGCAGGGTGGATGGAGAGGTAGGAAGCAGATACCCCACTGGTGCTGCCAGCATCAGGCAAGGCAACGCGCGCTCTGGGGAAATGGAGGTCTGCGGGCTTTGGGGACAGAGCCATCACCAGGAAAAAAGTCAAGAAAATCGAGGGTGGATGGTATCACCGTTCTCACCAGCCAAAAAGCGGGTCGGATGCTGCAGGCAGGACCCAGCACTGCTGTGCTGCAGCAGCGGGAGGCAGAGATGTGGCAGAGGGGAGAGCTGGCGTCCGAATGCACGTGCAGGAGCTCAGGGAAAGGGAAATCAGAAGGGAGCGGAGGTCCAGCTGAGACCAGACCAGTTTACACACGTCCCCTGTGCCGTGATGAATGGAGACGTGAGATACAGTTGGTGAATCCTGAAATCTCTCGGGATTAAATGATTACATTAATCTTTGCTTTCTCTAAGCCGTGGTAATGGCAGTAGCCACATGCTGGTTCCAGTCCAGATCCCTCTGTGCTAACTTCACAGCGACCCGTCGGGGAGCGGGCACGGGCTCACGGTGTCCTGACACACAAACATCCCCCTCGTCCCCCTCCAGCCCACACTCACTTTCAACTGGTGCCTCCGGGGCAGTGCTGGGCATGGGGCGAAAGCGGAGCAGGGATGCTGTGGGGTGGGAGTGTTGCTGCCAATGAGGTTTTTTTTGGAAGTCTTCTGGACTGGTGTCGTGGTTTAACCCTAGCCAGCAGCTAAGCACCACACAGCCGCTCACTCACTCCCCCCCATCCAGTGGGATGGGGGAGAAAATCGGGAAAATTTCTTTTGCTGAAGTGCAGGACCACCTCTCAGTGTGTGCAGTGCTGTCCATATGAGGGTTTGCTGAACCATCTGTCCTGGTTTTGGCTGGGATAGAGTTAATTTTCTTCCTGGTAGCTGGTATAGTGCTGTGTTTTGGGTTCAGTATGAGAATAATGTTGATAACACACTGATGTTTTAGTTGTTGCCAAGTAGTTTTTAGACTAAGTCAAGGACTTTTCAGCTTCTGATGCCCAGCCAGTGAGAAGGCTGGAGGGGCACAAGAAGTTGGGAGGGGACACAGCCAGGGCAGCTGACCCAAACTGGCCAAAGGGGTATTCCATACCATGTGATGTCATGCCCAGTATATAAACTGGGGGGAGTTGGCCTGGGGGGGATCGCTGCTCGGGAATTGACTGGGCATCAGTCGGTGAATGGCGAGCAATTGCAATTGTGCATCACTTGTTCTGTATATTCCAATCCTTTTATTACTATTGTCATTTTATTTTTATTATTATTATTAGTTTCTTCCTTTCTGTTCTATTAAACTGTTCTTTTCCCAACCCAGGAGTTTTACTTTTTTTTCCTATTCTCTCCCCCATCCCACTGGGTGGGGGGAAGTGAGTGAGCGGCTGCGTGGTGCTTAGTTGCTGGCTGGGGTTAAACCACAACACCTTCCCAGGGCAGGGAAGGTCCTGGAGGCCACCTGAGTGTCAGTGGATGGCAGAGCTACGTGGGTTGGCCTTTTCCATCCACCCTGACCTGTCCAGGCATCACCTGAAGACGACATTTCTCCTGGGTGCACTGGTGACTGACACGACCAGGGGACATCCCTGGCCATGGACGATGGTTGCGACCCCCACGGCCAGTGTCCAGCAGGTGTCATGGGCCACCATGGTCCTCCCACCCATGATGGGTCTTGCTGGGCAAAGGTAGATGAAGGTTTTCACCCTGTGCCAGTTGGCAGCTCCAGGGGCAACTGCGGTGTTGTGAACACGTTAACGCAAAGTTATGCTGGGACAAGCTGCACGGGAGAGCAACCATCAGTGGACCATTCATCTCTCCAGACCTTCAGGAAAGATTATGGACCAGTTTGGCAACTTTTGGGCCCAGGGTCCAGCTAACGGCATGCTATCTGCCACAACAGTTCGTAATCCTCGACAAAGGTCCCTCCAGAGGGTCTCGCAGGGCAAGAGTGAGCCAAAGTGGCTCCTTCTTGGCCTTGGCCCAACGTTAGCAGCCGTGGGGCCTCATTCACCCCTTGCAGCCACTCTTGATGGCCGAATTTGCTCTCCGAGGGATGCTATTGCTATTTGGCAGTTACCTTCCTTGCTCTGCTGCGGTGAGGTCTTCCAGGGCTGGAAAGCCACAAGGTCAGCTCGAGGTGGGCTTGGATACCCTCCGGGGACTCCTCCTGAGGGCAATTTTGGGGCAAATCAGCTCATCTGAAGGCAGCTGCTGGAAAAGTCAGATGGATGCTACGTAGGGTGAGCCTGGTGCCTGCACCCACCCGAAGGAGCGAGAGGAGCGAAGGGGAGAACATGGGTCATGAAACGCAGCCTCTTCTCCTCTTACCACCATCCCTCTGGTCAACAATTACTTGCAATTACAAGCCAGAATTACATCTTCATTCCTAATTAGCTGCCTCACTCATCCTGATTCCTCTATACCTCTGAGGATCTGGGTGGAGGAAGGAGCCAGCGCAGAAACACTAGAGGTGTGTCTCCCTGATTTCCAAATTCCCCAAGTATTAGCTATTTTCTGCCCCCATTAGCAGTCGGGTGTAATGACATATGCATGGAGGGGAGGGGAAAAGCTGATGGAATTATTTCATTTTTTTTTAAAGCCCAGAATCGATGTTTACACACCAGAGCTAAATTATTTATACGCATAATGTTATAGGTTTCACATCGGTGGCTTTTATTAGCATTCGGCGGATGAGAAATCATACCTGACCTACTTGTACAAACCCCTTTCACACCTGTCCACAATGACAGTGTGGTGGGAAGGGGCGAAGGTGGTTGCCCCATCCCAGCTGTGGGAATGCTCGAGCAGTGGGAGAGCCAGTGGAGGGAGAAGAGATGTCTCGCTGCCTCCTACAAGGCATTTTGCTACTTTAGATTTGGGGGAAAATATGCACAAGGGGGTTATTTCTGAAGTCTTGCAAAATCCTGGCTACACCTGTCTCTCTTGGAGGATGTGGCCCCATAGGTTTTTCGTAGGACCGTGACCCCTCCCTTGCCCAGCGAAGGAGAGGTGTGCTTCCCAGCCAGGCATCACGACCTCAGCAGAGGGTAAGTTTTGGGGGGAGAAGGTTTCTCTCCAGAAGGGGTGGCTGTGTCAGGACCACCCTTCCCCAGACCACTCTGACATGATGGTTTGTGTTTCCCCCAAAAGACTCAGCCAGCCATTTCTAAACCAACGTGTCACAGGCACTTGACATTACTTTCTTCTTGTCTCACAATTAATGCATTTTTTATAAAGCCCAGGCTCCAGTTTCCTTCACGTTACCAGGAGGATATTCTTTTTCCTCCTAAGCTTCAGAAGGATTTTTTTCACCCGAAGTATTAATCTCTAGCATCCTGGACACAGGACAGAGGGACGCACTGGTCGAACGGCCCAGCAAGGATGCTGGAGCTCAGCTGGAGCCCACGCGTGCTCCTGGCAACGGTGCTGGGTCCTTCCCAAAGCTGTTTCAACAGGGGAAACTGCAACCTTGCAGCAGCACTTGCTGGTGGCTCTGCAGCACAGATGAGATTTAGTGCCTTGCAGATCCTGGCACACAGCAACATTTCTCACTCCTAATTCTATATTAAAGATGGGTGTTCCACTTAACATTAGAAGTAATGGTGTATTAACCTGCCCCCTGTTTAAAAAAAACAAACAACAAACAAAGCCACGCTTTGGGGGATGACTTGTGGCGCCGAGCAGGTGAGTGAAAATACTTGCTGTTTAGCGAAGGATGGATTTGCTCCATCGAGCTGGAAGATCCCAAATTGTGTGAGCGATGAGTTGCATTCAGATCTGAAGCCAATTTGTGGGCACATGGAGGGTGCCAGCAATTGCTGTTGACCTTGTCAGGCTGAAGGAGTGGGACCATGTGAACTTCATGAAGTTCAACAAGGCCAAGTGCAAGGTCCTGAACACGGGTCGGGACAATCCCAAACACAAATACAGGCTGGGCGATGAGTGTATTCACAGCAGCCCTGCAGAGAAGGACTTGGAGGTATTAGTGGATGAAAAGCTGGACACGAGTCAACAATGTACGCTCAAAGCCCAGAAAGCCAACCATACCCTGGGCTGCATCAAAAGCAGCGTGACTAGCAGGTCGAGGAAGACGTGGACCTATTAGAGCGGGTCCAGAGGAGGCCCATGAAGATGATCAGGGGGCTGGAGCACCTCTCCTATGAGGACAGGCTGAGAGAGTTGGGGTTGTTCAGCCTGGAGAAGAGAAGGCTCCAGGGACACCTTATAGCAGCCTGCCAGTACCTAAAGGGGGGTTTAAGATGGAGAGAGGGCCTGTAGTGACAGGACAAGGGGCAGAAGTTTTAAACTGAAAGAGGGTAGACTTAGATGAGATCTAAGGCAGAAGTTCTTCACTGTGAGGGTGGTGAGGCGCTGGCACAGGTTGCCCAGAGAGGCTGTGGATGCCCCATCCCTGCAGTGTTCAAGGCCAGGTTGGATGGGGCTTGGAGCAACCTGGTCTGGTGGAAGGTGTCCCTGCCCATGGCAGGGGGCTTAGGACTAGATGGTCTTTAAGGTCCCCTCCAACCCAAACCGTTCTGTGATCTATGACTTAGTTTCTCTTTCAATACTCACCAATGGAGAGGGATGGCGCCAACTTATGCCATGTCACACAGATGCAAGACATGCACCAGGCTTCACCTGATCCGTGCAGCCACCAAAGCGTAACGGAAACTCACTAGACTTTTTACCAGCAATTTATCCCTAGCACTCCTTATATAAAGCAGAAAAGGTGTGGCAAGCCGGTCTTTCACTTCACTGGCTCCTTGTAATTGATGAAAGATTACCAGGAACATGTTTTTGCAGGAAATATTTTCTAAGGCTAAACAACATTTGATGAGGGTGCGATAATAAATTACCAAGCATATATCTTTGCAGCTACTCCAAATTATGAGTATTGGTTTGTCCTTCCTATGTGTTGTTTCCATAGAAGCAGAGCTTAACCTTTTAAGTGCAGATTAGAAAGGCACCTAATTCAATTAAAATTAGACTTCAAGCATATCAGCACTTAATACTCAAGGGTTATTATGCGATTGGATATAGACGTTGTCGTGATTGGCAGGCAGCGTGGTTTCCATCTGAGCCAGATGGAAAAATAGTATTGTGGTGGTAACTTTTAGGGTTTTCCTATACATTTCCCTATGTAGTCCACTAATTGCTAGGTAATTCCTCTGAAATATGGGAATCCAGCACAGAACACAGAACACAGATGCAATTAAAAGTTATTTATTGTAGGTTTTCTTTTCTGAACTGACAAAGAGGGTTTCCCAGAGATCGATAACACGACACAATGTTATACACCATTTCACAACTAGTCCCTTGTCGCTTTATTAAGAACATAGTAATTTAAAAATATCTAAATATTTACATATTAATAAAACATATATACAGAAGATTGAGACATTTTTACCTAAATATGGAATGATTTTTTTTTCTTCTCTCTAATAAACCCTATAAAAAGATTTCTGAAGAAAGTCTGAACAGTAGTCACAGTAAGTAAACACAAATGCAATCTTCCAAATTTACAAAATGTTGATTCTGTTGCTGAAGGGTTACGATACAGACACGACGGACTGGTGCCCCCTGCCCAATGCAGGCAACTCCAAGCCACGAACTAAGGAAAGACTCAAATTTTAAGGTTTGCAGTGCATATTCGATCTATTCCACAGTTTCAGAGAGAACACGGTCATTCCTAAAAGTCCACAGTAGGTAGGTGGGGAAGGGCTGGGAACCTGGTTTCTCAGGTGCCAAGAGAACAAACCACTCCTGTTGGCTTCAGTGTTATTTGTGGGCATTTGGCGACATCTGAGAAATAGGCTTTAGGATTGTTAAAAAAAGATTAAATATTTTGAAAACCACTCTTTAATAGCACTTCTGTTGAGACACTCAAAGGCCAAATAGTTTCCAAAAACCCAAAAGATGCACCTAAAATATACACAGGGAAGGGAAACACAATGGTAAAGGCTCTAGCAAGCTCTCCCTTGAATTGCAGGAAACTACCTGGTGATCGATAGATGTTGCAGGTAAGACCTTCTAGACTTTTTCCCGACGTTTTTAAAGTGAATTTAGTGCTGATGAAAGGTGCAGAAGTGAAGGTTTGCATGGAGGGCTGCGTACGATTCTACCTTAGCCCCGACCTGAAAGGACCGACCCTTTCAACATCTAAGAGGGTAGTGCAATTTCTTGATCGATTCACTCATCTTAACTGCTAAGATATTAATAGAGTACCAGTCAAAAGGTGACTTTTTTTTAAAAATAGGTGAATATTGTCGCCAAGGGCAGTGGTTGAAAAATCACAGTGTGCAGACCCTCTTCCTGGAAATTGGCAAACTAATACATTTTGAGATTGAGGTGGTAGGGCAAGCTGGGGGGGGAAAGTGAGGGGTGAATGACGACCTCCAGCAATCTGCACCACAAAGATGCTCGACAGCCATCCCACAAGGACCACATAGGGGAGATTGTTTGAGGAACAGCTTCTCCTTGCTATAATTAGGAAACCGGGCACTGCTGGGAAGAATCCTGCTTTATTTCCTGCTAAATCAAGCAAGGACTTTTTAATCACAGCTGTGTACGACTGGTCATTGGTACCACAGCAGCCAGGAAAGGAAAAGTGGGTCTGCAGAAGCGAAAAGCTTTGCAGAGTCAAACACTCATCAAGGGCCCGAGGTTCATGATGGAGAGAGATGCCACCCTGGTCCCCGGGGACGGGAAGAGTCACCCAGCTGCGTGTATTCACCTCTGCCTGGCTTACAATGAAACACTGCTGGCAAGCATACAATCACATGGAAAAGTACAATCATGGAGGACAAACAGAGGCAAGAGAATGCCTTCAGAGTGGATATCCCGCTAATTAAATAATGCATTGGATATGGAGGGAGATCATCTTTAATTAAGATGAAGAACAGTGAAGCAATCTGGTGGTTTCGTTATTTGAGGTTACATGGAAAATGCATGAAAACACAAACTTGAAAGGAAAACGGTATGGATGTCCACGTCTTGTGGTATGCTGAAGTTCTTGCGCCGATCTTGCGGGAACATTATTCAAAGGAGAGGATGTTTCTATCCATTAAGAACACTGGTGCAGGATGTGAAATTCAAGCTGAAAAATCTGGGTTTGCATCTATCAGATGATCTGTTGTGGTGTCAAAAAGGTCCCCTGAAGGAAGAAAAGAGTTTGAAGAAATCAGTTTAAAAATATAAAAATTTAAGAAATCAGTAATTTGCAAAAAAAAATTATTTTAAAATGATGGAAATTATATATTTGAGTTCTAACTTTAATTTGTGCTGGTGTGTACACAGGCAGTGGCTGCTGAATTCCATTTAGAGTAGAGCTCAATTGGCTAAAGAAAAGCAAATTAAATAGATTTTTTTGAATACAGAATTTGCCAGCAAAGTTTTTCACACAACATATATAGTGCACCCCACTTCAGATGTAAAGCGGTGCATTAGACTTTGGCACAAACTGCACTGCGATGCTCACCCCTTTGAAGTTATGGTTCTGAAAAAGTAAAAAAAGCACCACATGAATCTTAAACCTAGAGTATGTACTTTGGGATCTTCTTTGGAAAAAAACCCCCACCACTCCACAGCAGTCTAAATCATATGGGAGAATATATATTTAAAAAAAAAAGGTGCACAGTATGATTATATCCTATCTTTTTTAAAGCACTTTATGAATGTGCTTTTTCTAAACAGAACAATGAAAGATGGACAGAAGAATTACAACAAGAGTGCTAAGAACACAGGGCAAATAGGAGACACACATCAATCAGCCTGAGAGGCAAATACAACCCAATGAAAAGGGAAGGCTCATACAATTATGCACTGAAAGGATAAAGATTTATATTACAATAAAGGACTTATATTTAAGGTTTCGAAAAGGTGGGGGTTTTTTTGAAGTTTCGTTTTCTTGATATTGTATTTCAAGAGAAAAGGAGACAACCTATATAGAATTGGATCGTTGCTGTTTTCTTATAATCTGTTTCTTTACCAAGAGACTGCTCTCATCTTTTCACAAAGCTGTATCACCCCTGGACCCAAGGACTGGGATGGTAGTGTTTCAGTTTCTTTTAGGGATATCAGAATTCTTTCTCATCTTGAAATTAACCCGTGTGGAGAAACTATACGAACTCTCAACACAGCTGTGGTCCAAAGCATAGGTATAAGGAGGGTTCCCTCATGGTCCTGAGCTGCATATCTCCTTCAAATCCGATTTTCAAGATGAGGATTCAAGAAAAGGGTGTTGCAGCTGGCTCACATTTGTTTCCACATGCAGAACTTATGGGTTATGCCTTCCTTTTTTTAAAATACAAAATCCAGATGCTTCGTGTAAATTGTAGACCAAAATAAGATGAGCCTTTTCGTAATACCAACTTACACAGAAAGACTCTAAAAGCTGCCCCATCTTCATCCTGATAAAGACCCATCTCACACTTTCCAGGTTCCTGTATCACCAAGAAACTAATCAGTCTTTCCACTTAGATCACAGCAATTACCCCTGGAGCTGTCTGATCTGCCTCAGCTCAGGTCTGGACACAGCCTTCAGCTTTTGGTAGGTGCAAAAGCTGGAACTGTGGAAGAGCTGAGCTTTGATAACATTTGTTAGAGACAATTCTTCTACTATTTTCTTGAAATTTATCTGTCAATGCACCAAAGTTCGCAGCAAGTTGAACTGCCACAGTTCTTCCAATTTACTTTAAACACCCTTCAATCAACAGCTTTTAAAGCAAAGGCCCTCTTAGCGCTGAGGGTGATTTTAAAATGGGAGCATGATTTCTGCTCAGAAGTGCTAAAATATAATTGGGAAAAAATACCCTCCTTAGTTTTATGAGGATGTTCCAGCTGCATTTTTTTTACAAGGCTTTTGAGTTCCAAAAGAGGGTTTTGAAAACAAAACACCCCCTGCTCTCCTCAAAGTTGAAGACTTTGCTAATTGTGGACACAGAGGGAGCAGGTTCAAACCCGTCTGTAGGCACCTATACGAATTAACTGCACTGGGAGCCCAGTCCTGCCAGCACCAAAGGAGTGATGCCTCCAAACATGACCTTAGCTGATCTGACCTTCTCTCTGGAAGCAGCCCTCTTCCCACCAATGATGAAGAGAGCTGAGAGCAACCACACTTCTGATTGAGGTGTCTCAAATGAAGAGTCAGCCATAGACTGTGATCCGAAAATGCATAGGTTGAGGCATTTCACCATCACTAGTCCACATATACCCAGATCTTCATAATGTCGCCAGTGTCACAAGCAGGGCTGACTGAGCAGGAAAGACAGATTAAAGGCATCTGAGTTTTCCCTTTTTTTTGGCACCAACACTTACCATGGATTCAAATCATTCACTCTGGGTGCTTTTGCTTCACAAGTTTGTTCAATTCTTGAAGACTAAGAGAGCAACCATCTGATGTCTGTCATAGATCACTTCCGTACCCCAGCTCTTCCCCCCATCCAGTCTCCTGCAAGACCCCACCTCAAGCAATGCAATTCAGTCTGGTTTTATTCCACCAACACACCAGATCATAGAATCCTTTAGGTTGGAAAAGACCCTGAAGATGATCAAGTCCAACCATAAACCTAACACTGCCACTAAACCATGTCCCCAAGTGCTACGTCTACACGTCTTTTAAATACCTCCAGGGATGGTGACTCAACCACTTCCCTGGGCAGCCTGTTCCAGTATTTGATAACCCTTTCGGTGAAGAAGTTTTTCTTAATATCCAACCTAAACGTCCCCTGTCGCAACTTGAGGCTGTGATGTATCTGGTATTAGCTGTCATCTGCAACCGAGGCCCATTGCGCCAGGCACTGTACAAATACACAGAGAGACTCTTTCCCAAAGATTTTTCAAGCTAAACAGAGAAGACAACTGAATAAATCACACAAAGTCTCTCTTTAAAGAATCTGTCAGTAACAACCCTTTATAAAACCAGCTGTACTAAGACAGGGAGAGACCCCTGTAAAAGTTATATTCTACCTCTTTTGCTACAGTCCTTGATAGAAAGTATCTGTATTTTGTCTCTCTATCATAATTACTGTCATTATACTGTCTGTATATCACTTTAAATCATTTGCTTCCAAGAACAGTATGATATTACATGGATACGTACTACAAAGAAGCACTCGCACACATATAATAATGGGTGTGAGTCAACGCTTGGCTTACAGACTGTGAGCATCACCTCCCCCACCAATGCAAATTGCAGTGTGGTTTATTTAGGCGTCCTTCCACAGATAGTACAGAGACGTATACATTGCAAACAAATATTTCAGCTCAAAAACTGCATGCATGGATGCTCAAAGGTGTATGAGCAAGCAGACTGCAATGGTGATCTGCTGTGGAGTGGAAAGGGAGTCATCTTCGCTACCCCAACCGTCTCAGTGCACCCATTTCCATCAATGACGTACAACACGAGTAATAACTACAGAAACTGAGCTCAAAGAAAAGCACAGCAATCCGATAATTCTGTTCCTTAATACGATTAGCAGAGCAATGAAAAGATAACACTACGTCGCATTAGCAACCTTTATTAGTGTCCTCTTGCAATGGAATTGCTTCCCTCCCTGATAAAAGAAACGAACAGGATGTCACTTGGAAGAGACCTTTCAAACCAGAGCTTCCCGCATCTATTATCACAACCGTACCCTGAAATATTATTCAGCGGCTGGCCAAGAAAGCAGCACGGCAGCTCGCAGCCAGCGCGTGCTCCCAGCCCCCACTGGGTCCATGCCAGAACAAGACTATAGCTGCTTGTCCTCCCAACTGCTTCGCTGGTCCTATTCCTTAGTAACTGCACGTGCTCCGACAGTGGGATTTCAACCGACAGTGCTCCACGGCTGGCAGCTGCTGCTCTGGCACACAGCAGCAGTGTGTGAAAGCTCCTTCTCCAGCCCTTACGCAAGACAGATTAGGAAGCCCTTGCACAAGAGGCAGATGCTGCGACGGTACTAGTACTCCCCCGTCCACCCCATAGCCTCCAGGTACCGTACCACGCGCTCAGCAACCCAGTATCAGCCCTGTCCTGTTCTTCACAGCAATAGCATCACTGATCTCCAACCACCCTTTGTTGTTACACCTTAGAAAAATGGTGAAAATGCACCATAATGCATAACCCTATTTGTCTGCTCAAGATCTTCCCTCCTTTTAATTTGGCTTTGGGGATAACAGGCAGCATCTTGGTGAAATTACAGGGGAATGACTCTCTAATGCAGGGAAATGACCATCACCCCAGTCTCTGGCCCCACTGGATTTTCAGAAGATGGCAGCTCAGCTCCTACCGTCAGGGCACCTATTGATGGACTGACTCTTAACGAGAGGGTGTTTCAAATTTCAGTCTCAGCCTGTCTTGATTTCAACACCATATGCAACAGCATGCAAAAAATCTTATTTCCTAGTCCACACAACTGCATAGCTAAGCTGCTGTTTAGCAAGGGTCAGGCTTTTAAGGCAGGGTGGCTGCACTTCAAGAAAAAGTAAACTAACACTTGACTAGCACATAAGTATCTCTGCAATCCTTCTGAGAACCCAAGATATTATTGTTAATGCCTTGGACAACTAAGCAGATGCTACAATACAAATTATTGTGTTTGTCCCTACCAATAACTCCGTTAAGAATTCAAAAAAATTCCCAGAAATACCGGGGATGAGCACAAGTCCCTATCTGGCATAAGAAGGGTAACTTACTGGCCTTATTAGCTTAGCTGCTACCATGAACCTTGAGGTTTTATGAATATGAAATAGAGGGGGAAATTGTAAGATTCTGATGCATTTGTTTTTTAATACAGGCCATTCAAAACTTAAGATAGCTGGGTCCTGTGTGCAATTACCCGACTGTATATGGCACGCCAGGATTATTGAAAACTGCTTCTGTGCCATAAACAAACACACACACACACTGGAAGCTGATAAAAATTTTAATGCATTTTACCTGTTTGTAGTAGAGAAATGTCCGGCTTCTCATCACAGTCAGTTGCCTCTGCTGATTACAAATATAAACAAGAAATCTCATTACTTTTACTGAATATGGGAATGCGATTAAAAAGCTACATACTGTAGAGTGATTTTGCATTTTCTATCTACTTTCCTCAGCTGCAATTTGCTATTGCTCAGTTAAAAACTCGCTGCTTGGAGGGAAAGGTCATATAATAAAAATGCAAACTTAGAAGAGCGTGTTGGGTATTAAAAAGCAGCTGTGCCAGCAATGGGATGGAGTAACACTTGCTCTTTTTAAGGTTTCAGGATATCCGGATGATAAAAGGAGTTGTGATTATTTGATAAAATCATGTAAGAAAAGTCCCCAGCGGTTCTTGGAGGAAGAGCCTCTCAGGCTGGTACTCCACCCTCCAGCAGCTGCTGCCATCATCTGACGCCTACGGGGAAAGGGTGAATACCCCCACTTCTGCACCCAAACTTCCCGTGACCACAGGCAAGCTCATTTGGTGGGGCACAGATTTAGTAGGGCAAAATGTCTTCAAAGACGCAGGTGGGCACCCAGCGTAATTAAAAAAGCATGTAACCACACAGGTACACAGGCAATTACAGTGTATGTATACACACGTGCTTTCAACCCACAGCTTATGCAAGATCATTTGACTTAATTTAGCCCACGGTGAAGGAAGGCTAAAAGCCTAATTTGTTCATCTCTTACTTGCCACAGGCCAAGGGTATGCATAAAGATAGCTAATTTGGCTCAGCAGATGTGCAGTGACTTGTTAGACCGTAGTACCCTGGAGTGTGCACGTGAACCCCGAGTAAGTTATAGGCGTGTAAGAGGAAATCGGTGCCTAACCTACACAAGCCCCATTCAAAACCCTATTACCTTTGCCTTTTGGCACTTCAGCATGATATTTAAGGCCTTTAAAGCAAGATCTTTAAGAGCACTTCAGCAAACTAGGTGTGGTCATAAAGGACTAGCCCATTACACTGTACGCGGTCAGAGTGGTGGACATACATTTACTCACATCCATGCACTACATAATACCCACAGGGATCGAATCTGACCGAGGCTACAGATGCACTGAGCAACTTGGCTCAGCTCCCACTTGAAACTAAGCTAACTGGCCTGGTCATCTTTACCATGGCTCTACACACAAGGATGTTGAGTTGTTGCCTTTATGATGACACTGTAAGAAGAACTAATCTGGTTCGTGATCTATGTTGGTTTCCTAACATAGATCCATCAACCTTGGCTACCCATCCCTGGACCAAGAGGCTGCTCTCTCTCCCACATGCATGGATGTCAGTTTAGTTTTTAGCTGTATGTTCTCTACTCAGTTCTGCAAAATTAATTGAACTAAAGAAAACAGAAACAAACTGAAAACCTTACTACTAAGCAGCTTTCCTCCCACAGAAGGTTTAAATGAAGAGCCCTGACAAGTACATGACACAGACCTGCAAGTGACTCCATGCCTTGAATCGATACCTTTTTCCGCTTTCTGTGACAAGGTGGCACACAGGGCAGAAACAAATTAAGTGCTTGGTACAGCTTACTGTGAAAATCTTGAATTTTGGAAGGAACAGGTAGTTCAGTAAATGGGAAGGTTACCTAGGCTGGTTTGAATCTGGACAGGACTCGCAGCGATGGAAGGACTGGATGTGCCAGGGAGGAGACAGCACGGTGAAACGAGCAGCTAAGAAACAGCCAACAGGATATGCACAGCTTAAAAAAATCTGGAGTGACAGTCTGAGGCCAACTTCTAGCTATGTTATGAAGAACTACATGCACCAAGTGATTCTGCGGCACAGCTACTCAGCATACAAGAGACAAAGCTGTAACTGGCCCCTTGGATTGAAGGGACCCAAGCTACAAAAATGGGGGAAACCAGATCTGAGTGCTGGCACAATGGGCTGGAAAGACTTCCCTCCATCAATACCAGGGTTGGTGCCAACGAGGCTGTCCATGCAAGTGATAGGTTTTCTGGAAATCTCAGCAGCGACTCTTGAAGTAGCTCTAGAGATGTGGTTACCTTTCTGCCCAGCTGCTCTTCTTATACCTGGTTAAAACTGAACTCGGAGGAAGGGAGTAATACAGAAAGAAACAAACGGAGGCTAGGAATTACCTCACTTTCAGAAGATAAGGACTTGAGCCTCCAACTTTGCAGACCCAGCTTTGTTGGTAACAAAGTTACCTGGCCATTTCAATCTGGGGCAAGACTGATAGATGAGGTCCAGGCTCTCCACCAATTGTTTCAGTCCCATTCCTCATGCCAGCACAAACATTTATACGGTCACCAAGGATCAGGTCTAGTTAAAAACTGACAACATCGCCACATGAATGCTTGTGCCAGCATCAGAAAGGGAGCGGGAGCATGGCAGATGCCCGGAGAGCCTACTCACTCTTCTCCGATGCTGCCTGAATTTGTTTTATGAAACTGGATGCGTAACCGCAGCTCCAGGTGAAGTATGACACAAAGGCATGACAAACACCTCGACCTCCTAACATGGATGTAAACCACCAGCTTCTCACATGTCATTCCAAGCAGGAAAGAAGGTTTGCCTTTGCCAACCGCACCCAGAGACTGCCAGCCAAACTTTGTCTTGTGCCAGCTTGCAAGATAGGGCAAGCAGGAATAGATCCTACTGTGGGAATTTGGAGCCTCTTTTCTGTCCTTTGCTTAGACAGAGCTCAGTAGCTTTTGCAAAACTGAGCAACTGGTAGTTGTTTCCTTAGAAATTCCTCCCCCCTTTCCAAAAACTGTTGAGCTTCTGATGTACATGTTTGTCTCTCAAGTGTCCACCTGCTGGTCTGCTCCTTGGACAGAAGTACCTGTATGCTTAGGGCTGGGAAGATGAATGCAGCAGTTACTCATTTTAATATTGCTATCTTTATCTAAGATACTGGCCACAAAAGCACTGTACCACATGTTGGACTTGCATCCCACATCCTTCCTGGCCCTGTGTGTATTGCTAAGCAAAAAATCAACCTGATCTCTCACAACATGTAGATATGGTATCAAAAACACAAACCAGGGAAATCAGAAGGATGAAGAGAAACAGAAAGAAAAAAACCCTCACGCGAAACAATGGAAGCAGCAGTTTGAACAAGGATGTGGGAGAAAAGGCGTATTTACAGAAAAAAGGTAAGCATTTTTTCTTCCTTTGTTCCCACTATTTCACACTGCAACAAGGTAATGTTAATTTTAAACAACAATTCAAGGATGAAGCGTCATGGCATGTAATTTATTTAAATTAGACTTGCCTGAAAAATTTCAGCATGTTTTCTAACATTGCCATATTTTCCTTTTTGGAGTAGGGCAATCAAAAGCTTCCAGGTTATGCACAAGATAATCACTTTGCACTAACAGCTCTTACCCTGTGTACTTCGGGAGTATTACTCATACAGTATCAGTTTTCCTGCCTATGCAATGGACAGCCGCTAGAGAATAATGGCTTACAGGCTCTTCAGAACATAAAAAGGGAGGAAGAACTTACTGAGAGAGATGTGTGGCCCCTGACCTAGTGCTTATTAATGGATGAAGAGTTTAGTAATCAAAAGGCTTGGATGCTATGTCTGGCACAGAGGTGACATGAACAGCGAGTCAGTTCCTTCTGATTTTACCCGTTTTAAGATCTCTATGGTAATGGTCGACTGTCTCCCTCTGTGCTGCCACCGGCAAGGCCACTAGCCACCTACCCCTATCCTCTTTTGCAGAGTGAAAAGACCACGCCGTGGGAAACCCGCCACCGTAAATTACAAGGCAATTTGCATTGTAATTCACGCTGCTTTACGAGAGGAAACCTATGCACATGCCTTTTCCTTTGACTTCTTCCCTTCCAGGGCCACTTTGCATCCCATCCCAGCAGCCAAAAAGGTTCAGCTTCTCTACTGGGAGAAGACAGATCCAGCACTATGAAGCCATGCCCCAGTATGCTGTGCTGTTGGCATGAAATGGGACCAGTAGTCAAGGCTGAACAATATTATCATACTCTTTAATTTTAATTGTAACATCTGTTTGTAACATTAACCTCGCAGTCTTTTCTCCCTTTTGTGACAGCCAACTTGTGAAATTTTGAAAAGACTGAACAAGGCCAATAAAAATTTAATGGCAGTGACAGCTTTAGTCTTAGATCTAACAAATAAAAAAAACTTACCCAAGTCTCAGATCTCAGGCAATAATATAAAAGAACTAAGAAAAAGCCAAAGCAAAATAAATAAATTAAAAAAATAATATTTCCAGCTATGAAAAATATTGTCACTGACTCAGAACTTAAATGAATTTTTATTTGGCTTAGGATAACAACCTTTCAAAATCTACACAGGGGAACTATTTTCTAGAAAGCAGAATTTTTAAGTGTTTTTTTGATTAGCTTTCCAAGTAGGGAGCTTTTCCGTCCCTAATTCTAGGAGATGAGCCAAACATGATAAATAAGGTTGAAGCTGGGCAGCATCTATGATCCAGTGATCATGATTTTATTTAATGTGGAAACACTCAGGAGAGTACACCCTACAGAAAGAGGTATAAAAAGCAGATCCCCACCACTCATTTGCTAGAATTCTCTGAAATTATTAATATCACTGAAAGCTAGAGCAGGATTTACACTATCAGACTGAAATAATGTTTCACAGGATGAAGTGGAGAGGGCTGCTCATGAATGCAGTGTCTTACTGCCTGGTTTGAAATGAAAAACTAATCAGAGAATGTACTAAATGGCTCAGGGGAAGGCAAGCAGGATGGAAAGCCTGCCCCTCCTCTCTTAAACACTTCTGTTGTTAAAATTTAGCCCAACTCAGTGGTGACTAAAAAGTTGTCTTGTAGCTTTTGTAAAATAAATGGATCACCTTAAGCTTTCTCCATATAAAGCCTGCACATTATGACAAAACCAGAAACCAATGTAGATAAATCAGTGCGATCAGGCAGCAGGGAGACACGTTGGCTCACAATGTCTCAGCTGAATTTAGCTTAACACTGGCTCAGATTTGTTCTTTGGGCACCTTAGTCTCTACCCACAAACTTAGCCAGCATGTTTCAGTGAGCAAGTGGAGACAAAACTAAAAGAGAATGACCTGGGAGCATGGACATGAGTACACTTGCTTGGGAGGGCTCAGCCTCTGCTCCCCTGGCCACACACAGACTCGAAGAGCGGTAAGTCCCACACCTCAGTGGCTGTGATTCCTGTAGTTTTCAGATTCTTAAAAGCTAAGTTTTGCAACATGGAGTCCTGGGACACCTTCTCCCCATAGCAGATCAAACCTCCCTCCATGCCTGCCCTCCCCTCCCATTTTGGTCTCTGTTAAGTTACACACAGCTTTAACAATTTTGGTATGGCTTCACAGTGAATAGTTAAAATGTGCATAGTTCCCACACAACTAGTTTTATATCAGGATAAAGCTGCTGAGGGCTGTGAGACTATGCTAGCAAACATTGCAACATCCTTCCCTCAGTCCTACAGACCTCCCCAGGCACCAGCCACCGTTGGAAACAAAACATGGGACTAGATGGATGCGTCACCTCATCAGCTCTACACCTCTCCTATCAGAAGCTCATGGTTGTAACACAGAAGTACTAAAAAAACTTATTTCAACAAGATGAAGATGTTATCGCAACCAGCTGTACGCTCCTGCCTCCCTGCTGCTATCTCCTGCTTTGCTGTCACAAAGGTGGTGGAGACTTCTCATGTGCTTCAGTGCAAGGTCAGGTTGGGTTAGCTTAAGCCACCAGTGGAGTTGGTAGTGGACAGTAAGGTGCAGATGGCCACAGTGGTGTGTTCAATCACTCCTCTAGATCAAAAAGAGCATGCCTCCCTGTGGCCTCATGTCAGAGAGAAACCGGTACACTTCAGGGAATGGCCAGTAAACTAAACAACACAAAAAAGAGCTTTTCTACCAGTCTAGGTACTGTGTACTTTTTTTCAGCAAACAAATCTGAGGGGCTGATAGGTACATTGCTGCTTGCTACTCATCCACATACCGGTTAACAAGTTACCTTCCCTCTGCAGGCAGAGACAGCTATCAGAGCCTATCTTACTCAGTCACACTATATTCAGCTTCACTTATTTTTCTTCACAGCCTTGCTGGCTTAGAGACAATATCCTCTGCTTAGATTCTCCCATCCTGAGAAAGGCCCAGAGATGGAGGTGGCCCCATTTGAAAGGCAAGAGCTGAACGTCATTGTCATTTTAATTAATATCCTGCAGAGGCACGAAGAAAAGCAAATAAAAAGGGATGAAAGAAAATAAAAATCAAAACAAAATTAGGTCAATCCTCTTTCCCAAGGGATCTTCTGCAGACAGCCCATGGACCCTCTGCTCCCCACATCCCACACTGCACTCTTCACCTTATCGAAGCCTGGCATCCCACTTCCACCCTCCTGTCCTGGCGGGGGAGAGGCAGCCTTGGAAGGGGCAGAAAGCAGTCCTGTTGTACAACACCAGTAATCTGACACTGTCTTTAACAAGATTATTTTGTATCCCTCTCTCCTCCCTCCCCCCATACGCACAAGAAACCCTTTTTAAGTCTAGTGCTGGTTTGCTTCTCTACTCAGGGAAGCTTATGCTACTAAATAATCTGCACTTTTTTTCTCCCCTCATGTTATTTCTGTCTCTGGGTGTTTCTCATTTTCCTCTATCTTACGCTTTTCCCTCCTGGCATAAATAACATTGCGGAGAATGATTTCAGATGCCAGTCTAAGTCTCTGCTTCAGAGACACAGCTTTGGACAGAAAACGTTGGCTCTCTGAGACAGGGAGCTGGAGAGATTGTTTCCTGTGGTCTCGCTCACCACCCTACCCCCCCTGCCCCGTAGCCACAGGGACCACCAGCAACCCCTGCGGAGCCATTAGGTTTCCCATCCCATCAACCCACCGATGCTAACAGGCACTTAATTGTGCTGATGAGCAGAAAGGAAAAGGGGAAAAGGCAGGCAGCTAAATACGATAACAGTGAAGGACCGTGTTTAAGGACGCTGGCACAAGTGATGTGCTTCAGACAACAGTGTCAGATGCTCCGAGGGAGTGATGGACAAGAAATACGACCGTGAGAGAGCCTTAAGAAAACACTAGGATGACGAAGAGTAAGTGAAGCCTTGTATGAAGAAAGCCCCTTGTAGGCTAGGAGGAATGAAGATAGGAAGGAGACTAGTTAAGGCTTACAGAGTAATTACATGTCTCTTAATCAGTGATATTGCTTTCCCATGAATTCTACTGGGGATTTCGAGACTGCACGTTGCCGTTCGTCGCTGGAGCTGAGAGCTCACCAGCTGCATGCTGTCTGGGTGAAAGCTTTGTGCTGGGCCTTCACCACAGGCTGGTCCCTGCCCCAAGCATGCAGGTTAGTCCAGCCCAAGTTGAGCAGCTTTGCTGCATTAACTTTGCTACAGTACCTGTACTGCTGGCAAGCTCCCACCCATGTATTGGAGAACCTTGCCGGCACAACCAGGGTGGGTGGTATTTTTCTTTTGCTACAGTGATGCTGCTTCTTTCACAAAATGTGAGAAAATTCATCTATCCTTCCAGACACATATAGTTTAGAGGGGAAGGTCATTTGGGTTATGTCTTAACAGCACAGTGAGTGGCTTGTCAGACAAATAACACAGAATTAAAAAACTTCTACCTGCAACCCTGGATGGATCAGCTAGTTTAGGATTCAGATTTCATCAAACACAGGGAAGAAGAGTTTGGGTGCAAATGGAAAGGGGTTAAAGACAACATAAGGAAACACTGTACTTCACACAGAAGCCTGCTAAAATCTTAGAGGTCTAATTTTCATAGTGTGAACATGTACAACTCTACAGTCAACAAGAAAAACACTTCTGTGGACACAAAGGCTCTAAGTTTTTAATCTTAGGCTCACATGTTGTTCCTTATATTTTTATACATACCTGAGCCTCTTTTTAATCGTCTTCTTGCAAGTTTAATTTGATCCTGAAGAATCTGGACCCAGTCCCTAGGACCAGGAAGTTTATCCACATGGTTAGCAGTGCAGTATTTTTCTGTAAAGACTGAAATAAAAAGATACCATCTTTTTGAAATGTGCCACCAGAATGGAGAAAATGAGACTGGAGAGGATTATAAACAAAATATATCAAATTATCCACTTATCAAAAAGCATTTAAATGGCCAAATCTAGGATTGTGAGAACAGAGTCCAACTCAGTGTTTCACAAGTTTATCATTCAGAAGTCATTTGTGTGTATAAATATCACAGCGATACCATGGTTACTACTTATAAAAGCCTATCCCAGAGAAACCGTCTACACCTGACGTCTTCCATTCATGAATTTCACACAAAAGCATCACAGAAAAATAATAGTGTACTTTGAACTCAGTCTCCAGATGTGGCAGGAACTCATAAATGCTGCCTTCCATACAGTACAAGTAGAGAGCTGAAGATCTGGTCATTTGGTGGCCTCTTGGTCAGGATCCTAAGGCCGCAGGCAAACTGATGAAAGATAGAAGTCCTACTACTGCGGAAATCTCTACAGTTCTCATACTGCCAAACCAGATGGAATAGAATTTTTATAAAGCTACTAAAAAAAAAAAAGGCATTATTGAAAAAAACAAAGTATCCCACAGGTCCAATTTTATGTTTTATAAAAATGGTACATTATCTTTAATTCCATATTTACAGCAAACCTAGCAATGTTATACCAAAAATACAAAACTATATAAAGAAGTGAAACTGATGCAATTGATTTTCATCATGCATCTGAGAGGTGTGCAAAAAATAAACAAGAGCAGAAACAGAAAAAATATTATTACTGTTAGTATTGCTATTGTAGTCTTGGTCAGAGGTCTCGGAGCCCAGTGTCCAATTATGACTGGCAAACAAAGAGAGAAAACAGGTCCCAGCTCAAGGAATTTGCAAACCTTGACAATAAACGTCACACAAATGAGATGAGAAAGCATGCAACAAAAAAATGACAATTTCAGTATTTTTATACACACACTTTTGAAATAGTGCTAGCTGGTAAGTATAAGGGGACTGGAAAGTAATCCCACCCTCCCAACTCTTTCCGTGTTAACAACTTCACAGAACCATTGCATGAAAGGCATTAGCAATACTGTAGTCTGATCAGCAAGGATGTCAGACGAACTCTGAGGGCTTCCCAGAGGAGTCAATACAGCCCCACATATTGCCAGTGTCCCGTTTGCAACAATTATGGTCTCTCTGAAGGTAGAAATAATCTTTCCCTTCTGAATCCACATGATATACATCCATACCTGACACGATGGGAACCTGATCAATGACTAAAGACTCCTGCTTACTTCAAACATGCAACTGCAGTTCCTGCTTGTGACCAGGGCCTGGGGACAACCTGTGACACTAGGCTGTACCCAGGCCACCCGCTGCAGGTGCCTACCGTGGGAATTACGACTACTGCCTGCTGTTGCCTGCATAGGAAGCCAGGGTCTGGCAGCCTTGTAGGGCCAATATGTTAACTTGCTTCTCGTCTCTAACTTGCTTGTTCTTCTCTTGAATGAAAGTCCAAATAGCTTTCATTGCTCAATGTGTGATTAGGGCAAAAAATGTGGGCAAAAAGGAATGGGAGTGCAATAGGAAGGAGGCAGGAGAAGCAGGACCTCCCCTTTCTACCTGAAAGCTGTATGGTGCTAACAACCCCTCTATCGTAGAATCATAGACTGGTTTGAGTTGAAAGGGACTTTTAAAGTTCATCTAGTCCAAAGCCCCTGCCATGGGCAGGGACACCTTCCACTAGAGCAGGTTGCTCAAAGCCCCATCCGACCTGGCCTTGAACACTTCCAATGATGGGGCATCCACAGCTTCTCTGGGCACCTGTTCCAGTGTCTCATCACCCTCACCATAAAAAAAAAAAAAAAAAAAGTCTTCCTCATGTCCAATCTAAACCTACACTCTTTCAGTTTAAAACTGCTTTCCCTTGTCCTGTCACTACAGGCTTTGGTAAAATGTCTCGCCATCTTTCTTATAAGCCCCCTTAGGTACTGAAAGGCCACAATAAGGTCTCCCCGGAGCCTTCTCTTCTCCAGGCTGAACAACCCCAACTCTCTCAGCCTGTCCTCATAGCAGAGGTGCTCCAGTCCTCTGATCATTCTTGTGGGCCTCCTCTGGACCCGCTCCAACAGGTCCATGTCTTTCTGTGCTGAGGACCCCAGAGCTGGACACAGTATTGCAGGGGGGTCTCACCAGAGCGGAGCAGAGGGGCAGAATCACCTCCCTTGACCTGCTGGCCATGCTGCTTTTGATGCAGCCCAGGACACGATTGGCTTTCTGGGCTGTGAGCACACATTGTTGGCTCGTGTCCAGCTTTTCATCCACCAGTATTCACAAGTCCTTCTCCACAGGGCTGCTCTCAATCCCTTCATCCATCAGCCTGTACTGATACTATGGATTGCCCTGACCCATGTGCAGGACCTTGCACTTGGCCGTCTTGAACTTCATGAGGTTCGCATGGATCCACTCCTCAAGCCTGCCACAGTCCCTCTGGATGGCATCCCTTCCCTCCAGCATGTCGACCGCACCACACAGCTTGGTGTCATCCAGTATCTAAAGGGGGCCCACAAGAAAGCTGGAGAGGGACTTTTTACAAGGGCATGTAGTGATAGGACAACGGGTAATCACTGTGAGGACGGTGAAGCACTGGAAGAGGTTGCCCAGAGAAGCTGTGGATGCCCCGTCCCTGCAAGTGTTCAAGGCCAGGTTGGATGGGGCTCTGAGCAACGTGGTCTGGTGGAAGGTGTCCCTACTCGTGGCAGGGAGGGTGGAACTAGATGATCTTTGAAGGTCTCTTCCAACCCAAACCATTCTATGAGTCTATGACCTGCAAACTTGGTGAGGGTGCTCTCAATCCCACTATCTACGTCATTGATGAGGATATTAAATAGTATTGGTCCCAGTATGGATCCCTGAAGGACACATCACACTTCTGAACACAGCTCATTGACTTCTGCAGGGAAGGACTTCACTGGCTGGATTTCTAGTCAACGACATAAAAGGAAAAATAACAGCTTCTGATTTGTTTTTTTATCATCTTTTTTCCCTCAGTTCTGAGTGAAAGACTGATGCAACTCACAAGTGAAACTGATTGCCCAGGAGAAACACTGCAACTGACTCAACAAGTGCCACTGAATACTCGAAGTCAAAAGAGAGAATTTCTCCCCAGCTAATCATCCCGTTGCAGAATCATTAAATTACTTGTAAGGACGACAGTTAAAATGTTTTCAGACACCAAGAGCAATTTTCAAGCAAACAGTCCCTCCTTTAAGTTCTCTGCTCATTTTTGTATGAATGTAGCCTTCTCTCCACTTTTGTATCTCTGTCATGGAAAAGGACTAAAAGTGCCACTAAAGGATATCTGGGCACGTGGTAAAGGAATGTCCTAATAATAATAATGCAAACAACATGATGTTGTTCTTGTGGAGATTTCATACTGGCTCAGTTATTTCTTGGAATAAATGAAACAACAGTGTCTGATAGCCCAGCTCTTTGGAGGGAAGAAGGGTGCTATTGGAGCCAGGCTGAGTAAAGATCCACAGGATGTCAGCTCTTGGCATCTTATTCCATCACAGCTTTTAGGGACGGGCTCCGCTACCAGGGATCAGGCACTAGCATTTGGGCAATACTGTAAAAGCCAATAAAGATCTCTGTTATTACAGTGGTACATACTAGTACCATTACAGATGAAATTTATCTGTTGGAACTACAACTCCCCCCCTTTCTTCTCCCAAACTCAAGGGAAGAGGTTAAATCAAGCCTAAGAATTTGCTACTGAGAAACACTGCTCTCTGCAGTGGGTGACAACTGCCGTTTTAATAGTGCTGCTGCATCTACTGAAAAACATTTCTTTTATCACAGTGCTGCTCAAATTAAGAGGTTGTTTTTCGTTTTTTTTTTTAAGTAATTTTGAACTCCTTTTTCTTCCATTTAACTTATTTATTAAAGCTTTTAAGGAAGAATGGGATACAGATAGAGTGAATTCAACTACAGATTTTTGCAGATTACTGAGCTCAAGAAAGGAGGGTATAAAAAAGTGTTTGTGATTTAAATCTAATTATAAGCATAACTGTAAGAAAGTCTGCCAGCAACTCTGTAAGATGTATTAGGACTATGACATAGCCACAACATATACTTCATTGCAGGATTGCACAGGTTGAAAGGGTCCTCTGGAGGTCTCCATGCCCAGCCTACTGCTCAAAGCATGGCCAACTAGATCATGATGCTCTGGACTGTGACCAGTCAAGTTTTGAGTATTTCCAGGGATGGAGATCCTGCAGCCTCTCTAAG
This sequence comes from Haliaeetus leucocephalus, assembly GCF_000737465.1. NCBI lineage: Eukaryota > Metazoa > Chordata > Aves > Accipitriformes > Accipitridae > Haliaeetus > Haliaeetus leucocephalus. The sequence goes on along the minus strand of NW_010973187.1, from coordinate 13,291,778 downwards.
CTGTTATTCCACTGTTCAACCATTCTCATGTTGAAAAAGCTTTTCCCTATATCACATTGAAATTTTCCATGTGTCCGATGCCTCTTGTGCCTATGGGAAGAGTCTGAGTCCATCTTCTCTACACCATCCCATTAGGTAGTTCTGGACAGCAATAAGGTTTCTCCTGAATCGTCTTCTCTCCCGTTCTCTCAGCCTCTCTTCATATGTCACTTCACATACATACTTACCTGCTTCAGTACCATAAGTCTTGGTGGCCCTCCATTGCACTCAAGCCAGTATGTCAATGTCTTTCTTGCATGGGGAGAGGGGGGCAAAAGTGGACACAGAGGTGGTTGCAAAATGTTCCCCTGCCCCCTTTTGTTGCCAGTGGACTTACAGAAGCTCTTCTCATTGCCTCATGTCTCTTAGGTTAGCAATCTGTACCTCAAGATGAGTCACAGCCTCTAAAGTAAGCTCTACTTTGCAACACAGCCTGTCTTTTGGTAACTTGGGTATTTTCCCTACTAGATCAGATTTCAAAATAATAGAATCCAGTTCAGAATCTCTGGCTTAATACCACCTCTTTATATGTTGCAATCACAGAGTTTGAAGGTACACGTGTTCTTCTGGAAGCTAGAAAGCAGTGATCGCTAAGAAAAACCACCCAGCACAGGATCCTCACATTGACTAAGAAATCTGCTCCCACAAGAGAAGGACCACCACTGTTCTTAGGAGCATTAAACTCATCTCAGTCCCAGTATTACCTCCCTCCATCTCTCCTCAATCCAGCTACCAACTACTAAACTATTTACAGAGCAGACACAGTCAGATGAAGTGCGAGCCTCAGAATTTTGATTGAAGAGGATCAGTTACGCTGTCATTGTGTTTTCAAGATTTCTTTGCATCTCTGATATCCGGAAAAAAAAATAATTATCTTACACGAACATTGAGTTTCTAACCTTAGAGCCTGACTTCAGAAATTGGGATCATTGGCTTAAAATTAACACAAGCTGTCCCCGTAGAAGCTATTTTTAACAACTGAATGAAAGGGAATAGAAATAAGACTGCATATTTTAATAGACCTAACACACGTCAGAAATTCTAATCCCCTTACACTCTCCTTCGCTGAGAATAGGTTATAATTACACATATGAAAGAAAGCAAAAAACATACCTTTTATTGCACCCACAATATTTTGGTCTAGTCCTTTCCGGTTGTCATTGAGCCCTCTTTTCCTTTTGCCATTTGGTAAAGAGTTAGCCAAAGTCTTGTCATCAAAAAATGCACAGACCAGCTTCCTAAAAAGCAGACTTCCTGAGCGAGTATAGTTTGATAATATAGAGTCCAGCTGAGATTTCGGCATGAAGACGTCAAAGCCTTCTGCAAGTTGCACTTCTGGCTACCAAAAGAATACAAATGTTTTAATTAAATGAGCATTCAAAGACACTACTTTACTTCAATCATGCATCTGGTGAGACTACAATCACTTAATCAAACCGTGAGCCTTTTCCCAGTTATTCAGTACCACAGCAGCCTACTTCATTGAAATCAAACCCCATCAGTGAATAAGCACCTTAAAAGGCAAATCAAATAATCATACTCATGTCTAGCCACTGTAATAGTTAACAATTACTGACATTATTTCTAGGTGTACAGCTAACAAAAAGAAAAGAGATACCTTTCAATATTGGATAATAATGACAAACTAGAGGATCATCCCAGAGCAACACTCCTATGTGATGCTTTTTGGACATTTATCTAACCATTTTATGGACTTGTTTCACTGCCAAATTATGTGAACAAGCATGCTGTTGGGCAGCCAGGCATTTCCAAGAAGCACAAATGCAGGGCTACCGGTCCATTCCATGTGTTTTCCCAAGAGGGCTTCCAGCGCAGATATGGCCCATATGAGTAGAAGTAGATGATGAGTTTGAGGTTACCCTTGGAGCCAGTGCTTGCTGATCATTTCTCCCTTCTTTTCATATTCCCAAAATGCATCCTTAGAAGAGGATGATGTTAGACAGACACCTTGTTTCAGCACAAAAAACCTCAGTGGTAAATCACAGGGATTTATGCGACTGCTAGAAAGTGAGATGGAGGGGAAGAGAAGAAAACAAAATTATCCTGCATTTCGCAAGAGTCTTGTCTCAAGTACCTTGTGGGCCAAAGCAGAAAAAGGCCTTCAAGGAAGTCCCCTTACTAAGAGTCTTTTTGCTGTCCCTATCTGTACATATCAGAAATTACACAAATAATATTTGCAGTATCTTCTTCTGTGACTACCACACAGTGCTTACACAAGATGTCTGTATGGAATAATTATATACCTAGAATGAAGATACATCATGAATAAACTAAAAATTTTAAGATATTATCTGATAGTTGGCAAGGGTGGGGGGAAATCAGTGGTCATGATGTGAGAAAATAAGCTAACATTACAGCCTTGCTCCTAATAACTTGCTCTTTTTTTCCCCCTACATGAAAACATATCCACCAGTGATGGTGCATTTTCAAAGATGTTTACAGAGCAAGAGCAAATGCCATCTCCCATCAAATCACCTCCAAACATCTTGAATCTAGACAGAAGAAAGGGCTGCCAATCTCAGAAGAATTTGGCTGTGTAACTCTTTTCCCATGGATTTTTAAAAATCAGTATCAAGAGAGTTACAGCAAGCAGAATATTTTCAAAGCATATACTATCATTGGATATGCATGTGTATTGTGTGATAAAACTGAAGATTACAATGCTTTGGGAACCCAGGACGAAGAATCTTAAAATATGCAGATAGTAATTAAAAAAAAATAAAAATCTAAAAAGCATGTAAGTTTCTCAGATTGTTCTGGATGAAAAGTTGTTTTTTACCTTGAGAACTTTCAAAATGCTGGATCCAGCAAAACAGTCAGAGTTATTTCATTTGACAACATTCTGAAGCAGGTGGGTTTTTAATATGTTACTTCTAAACTTTCTGGTGACAGAGAAGATTTTCAAGAGTAAATAAACGTGGGCCAAGTTTACAACTTGGAAAAAATTCTACTTTGTGTTAACCAAAAACCAGAACGTAGTTGTCATGGTGATGAAGGCATCCTGTCCTATTCTCTTACTTGGGTCTTGAGTCTTATGATAGCAATCTAAGATGACCTCAATGATACCAGACACCTAGGGCAGACAAATCATCTTCACTAATACAGCTGTAAAATACATTTCAAACCCTACCAGTGCACTAGCGTGGAGGAGTCAATATTATTTTAGTTTTGACTATTTTATTCTTAATATAGGAATCAATTTGTATATCAGTAAAATAATTTGAAGGCAAAAAGCTGATTTATTGCTTTCCTTTAGTAGTAAACTATTCTTCAATCAAAGACAATCAGTACCTAATTGAACTTTATGATCACTTTGAATGCAACTTCTGAAAAGGAAATGCATTTGTTAGTAGATAATGATCATGGCATAAGGAACAGGTGGGTAAACTACTCGTGTACAATAAAATAAATAAGACCTGAATGCCAAAGGCTTTTGCTGTGCTAAAATTAACAGGCGGTGAATTAGATTTAATCCTAGACATTTCAGTAGGTTGTACTATGTAGATTAGAAATGATTAGGTTATAAATGAAATATTGTAACAGTAAAACAAACACAAAAAGTTTAACTAAGAGTAACAGAACATTACATTTCATGGGCCAGATTAAGAGTTGGTCTCACAAAGACTTTTTCCGCCTCCATAAGTAGCAGTATTTCATCTCAGCAAATCTGAACTAATTGCACTGGTTTCAGTAGCCCCAATTTTATACACATTAAACTGAGTTTTTTCTTAAAGTTCAATAAATGTTGGCAAAATAACAGCGGTGGCAGTCCTGGCATATGACACAGCACCCGCTACAGACAACTCGTGCAATATTCTCAAGGGAACATTTATTTATGGTGCTGCGTAAAATGTCTTTCATTTTTTTCAGGCACTCAGATACACTAGAGATGCTTATGAATAAATAGAAAAAGATAATACCGCCATTCATTCTGACAGAAATTACTTTCTTTAGCCTTCTTAAAATGTTTAAGGTCACATTTTATTTCCGCTGTTAAATATATCTGTTTTCAGAACTCAACTGTTTTCTTTCCAAAGACAAAACAAAATCAATTTGTTTGTCTCGAGGTTCTGGCTCTGTAAATTTAGTCAAACAACTACGGTGGCAAGCAGGGGCCAAAGCATGGGATGGCAGATGAGGACCTGATTTATAAGACACATGTTTTCTCTTCTTTTTTTTCTTAGGTCAAATTGGCACAAAGAATTGTGTCCAGCGATGGAACACATTCATAAAGCCAAATTAAATTCCATTGCAAGTAAAAAAAGGTTTTCAAAACCAGAAAAGAGTGCCACAAGCAAAGAAAAATGATAAGCACAAATTGTGTACTGGAGATAAATTACCAGTCCCTCCCCAAACCATTCCCTCAAACATTATTAAGCATAATACTACAAAAGGAAAGCCTTTGAAAAAAGCATCAAACTAGTTACTCTGTATCACTACACTGACTCTGTAGCATGAGACTGCAATCTAATTAGTGGTGTGGCTTGCATCTATACAACTGAATTATCATGACTGCTCTTTTTTATTATTAGTTCCCACTTCCAGAAAGGTAGAATATTATCTGCTGCATTGTTTTCATTTACGCTTATTGATACTGAATTTAATTATGTTTTTCTAGCTAATAGTACTTAGGAAATTGGAAACTGCCTGCTCAAAATTAAAAATATATTAGAGAAATTAATGATCAGTTTACTCATCAGTGAACTGGTTCAGATGACATCTACTTGGTCATTAAACAAAGCCAATCAGCCACCAGATACATGAAATTTCTATCAACGCATACACGTTACATGAATGAAGAAAATACACTTATTGCAATTTTACATGTGAAAAGTACGTATTTTTAGAGTGGCAAATTTTGGCCCCTTTAGTCACACTGACATCATCAACAGCATCAAGGCCCTCATCCAGCAACCACAGTGATGAAGACCAAACAACCCGATACAGCAAACACTGAGGTATGACCTTTGTAGAGGTAAGGAGTCCCCTGAAGCCAGAGGGACCAGCCAGGCATGAAACACACCACATTAATACACCTTGGCAGGATAAGGGTATACGTGTGAACTACATGCGCTCATCAGCAAATGACAGGGTTGTGAATGCTTTATACACGCAGCACTTTTCACAGCTCCTGATCTCACGGTGGCTCTTGGCAACAGGAGAGATGAACAAATTTCCACTGCAAGCTCAAACAACAGGCAGCCTTGAACTCAAGGGAGAACTACACGCTCATTAAAGTTGAAAAGACAGACCCACAACTTTGTAATCAGCACACACTCAGTTGAAAAAAACCAACCCAAAACTTTGTAATCAGCACTCCCCACATCTCACCCTACTGTCTCCATTCAACCCTACCCAAGATTTGCTTGTTTATTCCAACAAGAAGTGGGAACACATGTCAACCTGACTTGAGTACTGATTCTCCCAAATGAGTTAGTGCTTTAAAATCCTGTGATACCACATATTAAAATATTAACTTACATCTGATGAAGCCGATTCAAGGATAATTCCAAATCCTGAAACAGGGGTTTCTGGTTTTAGGGAGGGTTCAACTGCTTGCAGACTCAATCGTTCCGAGTTTGCTGATAGCTTCTTTTCATTCTCTGCGGAGTTGGGTTTCTTATTCACGGTAATTGGTTCAACAGTTTTGAGGGGCAGTTTTTTCTTTTTATTTCTCTTTCTTGATATTGTTGACTTTTGCGCACAAATCAGAGGAACAGGAGGCTGCTGTCTGTTTTGAGTCCCAACTGAATGAAAGAAAGTAATGAATTAAATTTATAGATGAAAAGCACATGCATAACCACACAGATGCACCATTAAACTACCAACATACTGAACTTATCTTGTGGATAAGTGGCACGGTTTTCAGGGCTGTTTCTGCATGTGAAACAGTTACGTTTTATCACCTTTGCATAATTTTCCAATCTGTACAACGGCAATAATGACACTGAGCTCCACTATGAGGTTTTTCAAGACATACTGATGAATAGCGTTTTAGGAAAATTATGAATACGTGGTTCTTTTTCCTCATGACCACTAGATGGTTGGTGACACGAAGGACTTAAGCAATGATTAATTTGTATACCCTCTTGAATGACTGAGAATGTCACTGTCTTTGAGCATCTTTTCCTGATAAAGTAAGATAATACAAGTGCTAATGCAATTACAGTTATTTTTATGAATGTAGTCACCAAGTTAATCAGCTCGGCAAGAACATTTCAAGTACCATTATGTCAAGAATGAGTGAAAACACGATTCAATAGTTTAATTTCTGGGAAAAAAGTAACCCAAAGTTGCATCAGTTTGTTTTGCTCATACACAGAAACTGACAGTTCATGTGTTACCTCTGAAATCTAAGAGATCTTATTTTATATTTATCAATATTTTGCATTTTCCAGTATCCACATTCATTTGTATAAATTAAGGCACCAATGCTGAACCTGTAGCAATGTGAGCAAGTCCTCCAGCAGAATGCTATGCAGATACAATTATATGTCGGGATGAATCAGTAAGGTCAAGGTCAAAAAAATAAAGCCAAAAGTGCTACACATGCAAATCAAACTCATTCGAGCTACGAGTGAACTACAAATAGTCCTCATCTACAAAGCTTGAGGAAAAAAAACAAACCTTGGAATACTGTTTATTAAAAGACGTCTGGGATATTTCATTTCTGGCAAGGATTTACAAGACTCTAATTTGTAGTTTATCATTTAGACAGAAGGGTGCTTGAATACTAAAATAAGTTATTACACTTTCACTTACATGTTTGCATTTTAACTTTTTTCTTTTAGCAAGAAAAATGCCAAATGATTTTTTTTCTCTGCAAAGCCATCATTTCATGCCTACCAGAAAATACGAACTATTCCCAGTGAATCAAAAGATTCACTAATTAACAAGGTACTTATCCTGTAGATACATAATAAATAAAGGTTCCTGCTATTGAGGGGCCAGCTCTCCTGGCATAAATGCCAGTTCTGTACCTCTCACCCACAAGCCATTTTTAATCATGCACATAATTTCAATGAAATCAGTACAACTGCGTAAAGAACTCCCTGTCCCAGCAAAGATTGTAAACCTGGGCCTTTGTGTGCTTCTTTGTAAATCGACAACTTTTAGAAAAGCATTTTTATGTGTATCAACTGATATTAGAAAACCTGTCTGATCCTTCCCGTTGCTCACTCAAGCATTATACGCCATGAAGACAAGGAGTTTAGTCAGCCCTTCACTCCACCCATATTTCAGTTAATTACTCAACACTGCCTTTTCTTACAGAGGTCTTATTCAGCTGCTCTAAGAGAAAAAACTCCATGGCTCCACTCCCCATCACTCACACTGGATGGGCAACTCAACTGACAAAATCTCCAACATCTCCAACTCATAAGTATTAATGCTAATTTTTAGGAAGCACGGAGGCTGCAGCTTCACAGCAGCCTACGATGACCTACCTAACTCCTAGCTGCCATGGTCTCATTATCCTGCTGGCTCTAGTGCTCTTCTGGCTCTGCACTGTTCTGTTTCAGCTCCTAGCCTAGCAGAACACTAGACTCAATAGCTTTCCCCAACGAACAGATTATTGCTGGTTCAGCCAGTAGAAAGAACTGGTAAACCAGCCTGAAGAAGGATGGAAGCCACAACAGGCAGTGTCTAGCTCAGTTGAGGCTACCATGGAGCTGTAACTTGAAAGATATTTGAATGAACTGTTCTACAATAACTTTAAAGTGGCCTTCCAATTTTTTTTTTTACCCCTAAGATTAGTGAATTGGTAAGCAGGTAATAGGTAAAGTAGCATTTTCCACCTCTGAATGAATGCTTGAAAACAAACTGGGGGTGGTTATGGCATATTGATCTACCCACCCAGCTCCCATTACTAAAGTACCTAATCACATTAGATTTTTTTTTAAATTTAGCCTTAAAGGATTCCTACAAGATAATATCCCATGTTACAGGTAAGGATCTGAGAAGTAGGAATTACATTTCCAAGAAGCCTGTGAAAATTTGACTTTGAACGATGTGTCAAGAGCAGGAAACAGTCCAGGTTTTCCTGAGTCTCCACGCAGATTTCTGTCTTACTAGACCACTCCTCCTAACAAGAAGATCATAGAATCATAGAAGAGCTTGGGTTGGAAGGGACCTCCAAAGACTATCTACTCCAATCCCCCTGCAACAAGCATGACTAGATGCTTGTCATGGATACGCATGTATGGGACCGGTCATTGTACCTGCTTGAATCTGCATCAATTTTCGCATGGTCTTGAGCTCTTGAAGAATAGCCTGTAGGGTTGACTGGCAATTACACGTACAGCAGTTTGGTCCAATTGATGAATTCACCATTGGGATTTCTCCTGAAAGAGAGAGGAACGAAACAGAGTAGAGACAATGTAACCCACACGAAAACACCCAAACAACTATTACCTGCAGGCATTTGAAACTATTAGCAATATAACCCATCATGAAATCAGATCCAAAGCAAGAAAACAAATAATTTTCAACATGGTCCCTTTGAAGAGGAAGGGGCCACTAGTTTTTATCCAATTACTAATATGTGCAATTATATACAGTAGAGGATACAATGTTACATGGGCTGGAGAAGACTGCTCAGAGCCTGAATACAATGCACTCTTCACAGCAGGGCTTCCTATTGTCAGGCTAGTTCATCCTGAATAACAATAGCACCAAACCTCATTATAAACATACTCACTTTATCACGCACACACAAAAAAGCCCATCTCCCTGAACAGTCTCACAAAAAATGAAGACAGTCTGCGTAATAAAGGTTTATACTGTACATTAAATGAGGGCTTAAGAATTTTTAAACTGTTTGAACGTTACATGTGATTCTTTACCATGTGAAGAATTGAGAACGAAAATAAAATAACCTATTTGGAGAAAAAAAAAAACCAAACCAAAAAACAAATAGGATGGAAAAAACCACCAGCAAGGAAAGCTTTTATATCTGCTGTTCTGTTTGCTAGGGTAGGATTGTTTTCTATGGCATATTTTCCAGCACTGTGACCTACAAGATGGGCTTTCCATAGTTTCCCTTTGAAAATGAATATAGTAGTTCAGCAGATTCTTCTTTTCTAGTAATTCTTACTAGTGTTTAACTGAATGTACATACTTCTAGTTCTAGCCCTTAGCAGTGCTTTTATTGCTGCCTTGCTTTCCAGAAGTTTTGCACCATAGGTCCTGAATTAGGACAGGCTGTAACAGCTGAAAGATTTCAAGCTTTAGCTGCATATCCTGCACTTTAGTTTAAAACAGCTGTATCACTAGCTTTAACACTGCAAATAAAATTTTCAAAATTCAACAAAACACCTCAGTATCTGCTTGAAACTGAGGCCAGATGGGATGCACCCCCCTTCATTTCAAAATGTGTTTACAGTCATTTAAATTGATAGCTATTTTACTGCTCATCAAAGCATGCAAGAGGAGGGATGATCATTTTATGAAGATAGGTATAAATGGATCTAACAAAAATCATCTTGCTTGGTGTCACATGTGGTGGACTTCAGAGAATGTATTTCCCTTTTTCTTCCATAGCCTGACAGTTATCAGGTGCCCTTTAATCACTACCTAGCTAAAGTGAACATAAGCAACTCATCTAGTCTTCGCTCATAAATCCTCCCATTTTTCATTATTACTTTTGCTTTCCTCTGAAGCCAAACCAGTTTATTAATACCTTTTTAGGTTTGGTTTGTGTTCTTTCATCAGAGCTCCCTGATGTCAGACCCACACAGATCCCCTGACTTCAATCCTCATTTGAAATGGGTAAAAATCTGGCCACTGCCAAATCGCTCCCACCCTTTCCTAGTTCTTCCAGTGTGTCCCTCCATCCTCAAATCTCCCTTCCCTTGTAGGCACTTGTTCTCTACCTCCTTCCATTCAGTGCTTCAGCTCTGAAGCAACATCTATCAGACTTGAGCTGGTGGTCATTCTCCCAAAAGTGAGCTACTTGTGAAGCTAAACTGATGTGTCACTTAAAGATTGTTGACATCTTCTGTTGCTCTCCTCCTTTCCTCAGATATTTAGACTGTCCACACTACTGTAATTACAAATTTAGGTATTTTAAAATATCACCCATGGACAAAAACTGTTAATACTGCATTAAGATAAATGGAGTACTTTAAGAATCTCTGCAAATCTAGCAAATACAAATGCAATAGTTCCACCGGCTTCTTCTCTCCAAGGTTTCAGCTGTAAATAAAAACTTTTTAAAAGTAAAAAGCAATCTGGAAAACAGGCTGAGAGTCTCAAATTAAAACAATAAGAGGTTACTGACTCAGTCGGGCTCTGCCTAGTTTGATCTCACCCTTCCTTTGTACGCTGTCTAGTCACTGGAAGTTCCTTGGGGCATGGATGGGATTTTATCTTTTCAATGGTCCATAAAGTGTTTAGCCTATTGTTACAGGTACAGAGGGGAAAGGAGGAAAAAAAAAAAAAAGTATCTTTAGCTTTGCAGCAGATTACTCAGATTTACCTATCTGTTAAAGGTAGACTTTTAAGTAGATGAAGTTCAAGACTTCTTATAATTTAATAGCATCAGCGTAACTCCGCACTTTTCAGTAAGACAAGCAGGTACCCTAGAAATGGAGTCCCAGGAAATTAGGAGAGTTTTATTAATACAAGGCAAATACATCCTTCTTCCAGTGCTTTCTCAGTTGTTTTAGACTAATAAGCTCCTCGGGATAAAGTCTGTCTTCTCTCTTGATCAGAATCCAATATTCCAGTGGGCTTCTAGAAATAGTATCTGAAAGACTACAGCAGGAGACAGGGCTGGTGGCTTTTGTTTCCTTCTTAAGAAAGACTCTATATCAGGGTGAATTGCATGTGAAAACTTGGACAAATTGTATCAGTAAATACCTGTACATCTTTCCTGTTGCAATATAACATGTTCCTAATGAAAGCACGCAGGCACACAGGCTCCTGATGTAAAACCAAAGGGTCTATTTTCCCATTGAGGCATGGGGGATTTACATTATAATCCCCATTAGCATTGATAGAAATTACCCATGTAAATCTACTATAGGTACTGGAAATGGGAAAAGAGACCACCAATATTTCAAATCAAAGCAGGGTTCTACTGACTTCATACATATTCATGAGGGTTTTTTATTTTCTTTCTATCCTCCATCCTCTGATCAGTTACTGTGTTGTAAGAAACATCTTGTAGAGTGTTCTCAGTCATTGTTCCAAGCACTATCTTTATCATTTTTAGAGGACAAAAGCAACCCTTTTCAACTTGTTATAAATCAATTTTTAATTTTAAAAGGAGAACAGACTTTTTATTTTTATGAAGGAGTCTTTAAAGCACCATCTCCCTCTCTTTTGGAAGCTCGCCAGCAGGCAAATTTGATACCGGCTTGTATGATTGAGAGAAGGGGACTACACAACTGCATTAGTTGCTTCCCCCATGTCAGCAGCAAGTAGCCCAGGACAGTTGTTCTTGCAGCTGGGTCTGCTGAGAGTGAATTCACCTGGTGTAACATTGCTACCACAAGTTTATATTTGAAAAGCATGCAAGTGCAATCCATTGAAAATGATCTTGACATAACCAAAAAGCAATTCAGCTGCTGCATCACTGCCAGATTTGCTACAGAACACAAGGAACAAAACTAAAATGTTTTAGACAGACTCTATGAGTTTGTTGTCTCTAATAGGTCAGATATGCTACTCACTGTTTGTAGCCCCAAGAGGCTTCCACTAAACGCAGTGGGTCACAGACATCTACCTAATATCGTGACTTGTGGAACCACCGCCTTAAATCTGGTTTGCAATAAATCACTTTGCTTTTCAAGTATGTTCCTGCTCTTCCCTCTGTTGCAGCAATGCCTAGGCTCCCCCCATTCCTCCTTTTCTCTCTTCGTCTATTTTTGCCAATACCTTTTTCACAACTGCTTTCTATACCAGCACCTATTAATCATCCATTCCAGCCTCTCCTTGAACCACCTTTACCATGCAAGTAGGTAACTATACTAGTTAGATGGACTTAGCATGCCTATTACATTAAAATCTGAGTAATTCGGCCTACAACGTATAACTTGGCTTCCTATACGGTATCTATCCACAACTGACAGAAGCAGTTTCTGGACTCAGACTGCCTGCTACAGATGCCTGGACATCTCCCCAGTGATGACCTCGGCCTGACAGCCCCAGGTAATAAGCTTACATCCTACCTGAACAGTTTTGCTCTGATGAGTTTAAACACCACGGTAAGTACCAAGGAGTAGTATCTCCCTTGAGGTATTGTTCAGCATTTCTACACCCAGCTTCTAAGGACTTTGTCCATCCTCCAAGTAACATCTAAAATACTGAGTTAGATGCTCAGGCTCCCAATGCAGGGGATGGGGAGAATCAGACATGTTATGCTGGCCGCCCAGAAGAGCTGTGTGCTGGGTGAGGAGCAGTTTCAGAGCTTGCTCGCAGCCCAGAAACGCATCAAAAGTTTTCCTTTCCTAGAGACCAGGCTTTGGAGCCAAAACAGCAAAACCATCTGGCAGGATCGCAACACCCCGCTGGAGGCGGACACCTCTAATCAAAGAGCTACGCAGAACGTCTTTTCAAAGGTGGCCGGCGGAGAGGGCCCACACCCGTCTTTATGTAATAACCTAAAAGATTGCATTCCTTTCTGTAGCAGGGCAGCTGCAGAGGGAGGGGTGGAAGGTGCCTCCTGGTTCACTTCCCCAAGAGCTGGGAGCCTGGGCATTCCTCCTGTCCAGCCCAGGAGGTCACTCAACCCAACCCTTCTACTGTCTCACAGGCTGTTCTAACCTGTAAGAGATCATAAATCAGCCGAACCCTTCCTGCCCGTACGAAAAATTAAAGCGCTGACATTTTCTTGCATACAGGGCCAAATCCTGTCAACATGTTTTAGCTCACATGCTGAATCAGGCCCCTGAGGGGACAGAGGTGCTGCTCCACCTACTTTCTGGATCCAGGAGCTAGGCACCTAATCTGTGCAGGCCTGGGCACTTCTGTGCATGCAGAGAACTGTCCCTGCCCGTGCCCAGGGACTCTCAGGGCAGAGAGAGATATGGGATGAATTTCGGGTCCTTCCACATTTATAAGGTTGTTATGGTGGGATTTTGAGAGCACAGTTTTAGACTGAGATGCTAAATGCCGTCAAGTGCTTTCCCCTCTCCCCTGGATCTGCACCTTTAAAAAAACTCAACTTTTTTTTTGCATTATAAAATAAATAAAACCAGCATGACTTACTGCAACATCTTTTTCCAGGTCAGCCGGCACCTCTGTGTGAATCATTGTCTCTACAGAGAAACAGTCAATCTGGTGAAACCTAGAGCTGTATGTTTTTTAGTGTAGTGACAACGCTTCCTAAAGGACAGTAGTGAGAATAATAGTAGTATTTTTCTTTTTAACTGTTACAAGCAATGAGAACTTGTATGTCTTTAGACAAGGATACACAGCAGATGCTCCTATCGGGAAGTATGCATACCTTCAGAATCAACTGGAAATTGATAATGTTTTCAGATGCAATCTCACAATTTTTTATTTTCCACAATTTAGAACTGAGGTACCCCTTCAATATACCCCCCCTCTAAATTTAGGGTTGAATATCAGGAGAAAAACTTCCCAAATTAAATTTAGGTTGTTAAAGAAGACCTTCAGGAACCTGGCAGTAAAACCTCCATTCTCTGGTACTTAAAACAACAAGAAAAAAGCATTTTAAGGGCACACTGCTATCTACTTCAGGGCAGAATTCTCTGCCAGTACAAGATGGACCACGCTCTAGTACATGCTGTTCACAGGTAGACTCCATCATCTCTTTTCTCCGATGGTCCCATCGGAATAAAAGCCTAAGGCTGTAATGGGATTTTGTACCTGAAGTTCAGTGGCCAGTTATAAGGCTGATGCCATGCCCTTAAGAAAGTCAGCAGAATCCTGCTCCGCAAGTGGTGTCACAACAGTGCTACATTACTCATTGCAAAGAGGAGTGGTAGAGGTTGACATTTAATTAGCTATGAATTTAATAACAATGGCAAAAGCTGTTTTAGTAAGTACTGTATAGAAATTAAGCCCATAACAGCATTGAGTAATTCTGTCCTATCACCAGGAATCCATTTTAAAAGCTAAGACAGATGGTAGCAGAATGCACTGTGCCCACTTTCACACCTTTTCTAAGTGATAACTATGTGCTCATTTTGTAGACTCTGAACTATAACTACTTTCAGTGCAGCGGTACAATAAATCATCACAACAAAGGCAGAAATTTAGTAGAGTACAAGGAGAGAAAAAAAAAAAAGTACTGTTCTCAGTATCTAATGCAGATCATACCATTGGATGTCACGGTTCGCGTTTGATTTTGGAACGTTTTCGATCGAGTTCCGTATTGCCCTGAAAAATGGCTAGCTTGGGGTGATAATTCATTCCATGCACCGCTCTGTGAAGGATGAAGGCTCGCCTGGGACTCTGCAGGGGGGTTCAGGCGCTGGGCCCAGGCTAAGTCTAAATCTTGGGGCTCTTCCTTCAGTTTTTCTCCTTCTTTGCCAACTCGTTGATAGATTCTTCCAGTGCTGTCATTCAGTAATCTTCTCATCCCTGTAACTTGTTTTTTAATTTCCCGGCTTTCATCTCCTAATGAAAACAGAGCCACAGTTATCACTGTAAATTAGCAAAAACGGTAGTGGGTAGAGATTAGTGATTTTAGATGCCAGTCAGAGTTGGAGTACAAAAATAAATAAATATTAAGACGAGAAAGAAAAGAAACGGTTGAGTGGTCGTTGGTATGTACCAAGCTACGCTTTAACACAGCAATGGTTGACATCTCTCATGGTTGAAAGACCTGCTGAACTTGGCTTTCTCAATGCCATTTCTAAAGCTTTGATGAGTAAGATTATTTTTCTCCAGAAGGAAATAATAATAGCTACAGCAGCTTCAAACAAACTATCCTTTTAAGAAAAAGATCCTATTCAGGCATTGACATCAGTGGTTATTTTCCCCAAGTAAAGCCTACAGGATCAGGCCCTTTATAGATCAGTTTGCTATATCCTGAAGGATAGATCCTACAAAGAAAAAATAGACCACAAAAAGCACCACACCATACATGCACACAGAGCAACACTGCATCTATTGATTTTAATGAACAGGATCAGTTCCTTAGTCCACAGAATTTAATAATACTGGATTATACAGGAATAAATTAAAAAGCAGCTAATACATGTATAACTGTATATAGCCTAACTGCTGGATGTCTTAAAAATGTAGATTATGAAAACAAAATGAAAATATATACAAGAAAAATGTGACTGTTCCAAATAAATTCAGGGCATTTAAATAATAACAATTACATACTTTAATACTCCTGGCACCATTTAAGTATTAATTTTACATATGAAACTGCTGATTGCACAATGAATATATGTGTTTTGGGCAGATAGTAGCTATTTCGCTCGTTAAAACATATATTACATTTCACTAGTAATAAGTGTTCATAGCCCCTTCTGAAATAAGAAGCTTCTATTTTTTTACTGGTAATAGAAAAATCAAACAACCTAAGCAAACGGAATAACAAAGATCAAGAAATTGATGAATCAACCTTCCTTTGTAGTATACTTAATACAGTAATACTTGGTATCCTCTTTTCAATTTACATTCACACTTCCCAAAATAAACCTACTTTTGGCAAACCGATAGTGCAAAAGAAACTTCACAAGAAAAAACCCAACCCTCCAAAACCCAAGATGCAACGTGCATTGTCTCTGGTTCGACAAGGTATCTGAAAGTGTGCTAATGCCAGGCACGTGAACAATTTTATCAACTCAACAGCACTGCTCAGTAACTTAGGCACACGCTTAGGTAGCTGGCTAAACCAGACAGCTAAAAGAGCAGCAACCCCCTCCCTGAAGGAGGTTGCTGCTCCCCTCCTCTGGCCAAGCTCAAGGTGGCTGCGGCACGCTGCAAGCCCCACGTACCCAGGGACACGCAGTACCTGGAGAAGGAGTTTTTGCTCCAGGAGGCGAATAAGCAGAAGGGGAGACGAGCTGTATGATCTGCTCCAGCCTCTGCTGAATCAGAGCATCTCCCGCTTGACCTGGCGCACCGGTTCCCTGGGCCCGTGCCAGCTGGCTCTAGCCCACCCTGATCCAGCAAGGAGAGTGGGCGGTTGCAAAAACACTTCTAGTCCAAACTTAGAAAAATATTTGTCAACCCTGTACAGTGATACTCTAGCACCATTTTCACTCCAGCTAAAGCGGCGAGAAAAACCCTTTGCAAGGAAGTTCTGCATTGTATTTATTTTGTTGGTTTGCCTGTGGATTTAAGCATGCGGGTGTGATTTAATTAACAAATCACAGCACCATTTCATTTAAAAAATGACACTTTTTGGCCCCAATCCAACCAGGGGTTGACTGTTTGCAGTTCCCAACCTTGAGAGGCCGCAGAGTACCACCAGACTCCCATTATCGAGATACTCAGACCCGTACACTGAAGACTACCTTTCTCCTGTATGTGGCTGTACCTGCCCATATCCAAGCTCCAAACGCTCCTACCACATCAGAGCATGAAGCAATCCCTTACTGTCGTACCATTTAGCAGTACACTGGGCTCTCAAGAATTTTATGTCAGCAATTCAGATTTGTATTCAACAGCAAAATGTATCTGAATATCAAAAAGGCTTCCCACCCACCTCCTCCTGTTGGGTGTAGTGACTGTGTGCTACGTGGCTGGTCGGGTGACAAGTTGTTGGAAAGATTAAATTTCCCTTACTCAATTACATAAAATATTAATGTTAACTGAGCTTATTCAGCCTTGATTCTGGTCCCTTGTTCCTTCATACAGAAGCCTTCTTATACAGCGACACAAACATTCATACCTCCAGATAGAATAAAACTCTACATTTATGCTACAACAAACCCTGAAGTTGCATCCTACGTACGCATGTCTTTGTGTTTAGGTAGCTCCCTACTTAAAACAGGGAGATTCCCCCTTTGTGAACTTGTTTGTTGGGTTTGTGGGGTTTTTTGGTTTTAGAGATTTTTCTGTTTGGGTTTGTTGTTGGTGGTGGTTTTTTGTTTGGGGTTTTTTTTTTTGGTTGGTTGGTTGGGGTTTTTTTTGTTTGTTTTGTTTTTTAAATATGTCCTTCGTAAGGAAGGGCATTAAAAACATACAGGTTATAAGCTTGACTTAGTCTTCAGTGCAAGTTTAGATTCCCCCCTCTCCCAGTTATTACTTTTTACAGCTTTTCGTTTGTAACTGGCCAGCGACAGCAGCATCCTTCCTGACACGAGTGGAGAGTAGCTGATGTTACACCATCTGAACCTGCAGGCAGGCGCAAGACCAGTAACAAATTTAACTTCTTGCTCTCTGGTTACCTCATTTGGCTATTAGCTCTAGAGCCCAATGATAGCATTTTGTTATCAGCTATTCCACTGCTGACGATTTTCACAGATAATAACCATGTAATTTAAAAATGAAAAAAAAAAAAAAAAAAAAAAAAAAAGGAATATGCACCACAGAGAAAACCAAACAGCTCAAGCTACTATGTCCTAAAGAAGAGCCAGCCTTCCTTTTTAAATGCTGAATGGGATAATCAAGCACCTAAAAAACCCAGTTTATTACATAAAAATCTGTATTACCTATCTGTGAAAAGCCTCCTGAGAGAGATGCTGAGGCCTGAGTGGTGCATATTTCAGCATCTCCCTGTACCCCTGTACACGTACCAAGGGTCCTCACCACTCCCAAGGAGATGGGGATGCCTCCGATCGGCAGGCTACACGTTTTGCCATTTAGATTCCCCATGTAAGCCCTTTGGTTTTATCTGAAACCAATGAGGTTACTTGCAAAACACTAAATACTTATAAAATGCTAC
Source organism: Haliaeetus leucocephalus (assembly GCF_000737465.1). Classification (NCBI taxonomy): domain Eukaryota; kingdom Metazoa; phylum Chordata; class Aves; order Accipitriformes; family Accipitridae; genus Haliaeetus; species Haliaeetus leucocephalus. The sequence continues at coordinate 13,273,897 of NW_010973187.1, read as the reverse complement.
TCAAAGTAGATAAGCATGGCAAATTACAGCCCTATTTAGGAACTTACACGTAAAGATGGTAATAGTCATAACAACCATATTAACAATTTTTAAAAATTACTATTACAGATGTCTCTATGACGGCCCCTTATATACAACCTATTTTTTCCACATGGCCTAACTGCAATCTTACAAGACAAAAAAAAAAAAAGCAGAACAAAGCCCTTTCATAAATACTACATTAAATAGTCATAAAAAGTAATTTCCCAAAAATTCATTTCAATCTTTTTCCTTACTGAAAATGTGCACAGCATAAGAACTTCCTGCTTTGAAAGTTGTAAAAATGTTAAAAATTACAAATACACAAATGTAAACCAGAACTGTCCTGGGATGAAGTAGCATCCACGTGCTAAGTGTGCACCTGTCTGAGGCAACAGACCTGTAAACAACACCAGTTAACAAAATGTTACCAATAACTCATTAATTCCATTCTTTGCCCCTATATGCCTGACCATCTTTTCACTATTACGCTTTTTGAACTTAATATAAATGTAGCACACTACCTACAAACAAGTTGTTATACTTTTCCCAAATAATTTGTCAAATACTATCATAGTGCTACAAAGAATTATAAAATTATATGCAACCATACCCATATATTAAAATACTAATTTTATTCCAGTATTACAAAAGTGGTAATGTCATCTGTAATTAATGTATGTGTCTTAAAGTGTACAAATGAATGGAGTTAAGGTTGGACAATTGTCTCTATTTGATGTTTTCTTCCTTTGACTTATATAAATAATCATAATGTCCTCTTGGCCCAATATTTTGCAATTAATTTCTTTATTTTTAACATTTATGTTTCTCATATGCTTTGGGAAATATTCATGAGTAGTTGACTTTTTTAATACAGTTTGATCTTCTATGAATTTGTGTCTAATTTTATGTTGTGTTGTATTTTGGCAGATGAAACTCCTACAGAAACTTTTCCTTTCTTGGCTACACAAACAGGGCTTTTTCCTCCATCAGGCTGCCTGCTGAAGGTACTTTTTATCTCACAGATTTCCACCTTTATGTCAAACTAGGCTGAAACTGGTGGATGAATTCAGAAGCTATCGGGAGGGTAGGAACAGCAGTGACAGCCAGCCAGACGAGCGCATGTGAGCTGACAACATTAGCCTGGTTTGTAAGGAAACAAGGCTTCAGAGGTGAGAAAAAGTGGAAGTCGATGCATATGGCTTGAAAGCTCAATAAAAAATAATAAATAATTGCAACGGGTTATACAATCAAACATATTAAATGCCAGTTTATTAGACACCACTTGAATGCTGCCCTTCCTGGAAGAGGGCCAGCAAAACTCAGCTGCCGTATTTGAAGAATTTTATAAGGGCTAATTCAGAGCAGCTCAAGAAATTGGGAGGCATGTGCATGCCGGGCACGTGTCTCTGCTGCACAGCCAGGCTGAGCTCGCCAAAACACCTTTTTGAATGTTACATGGCATTCAAGTATTTCCTTCAAAGACAATTATCCTAGAAGGGAGATAGGCATCCCTTCTAGGGATCCACCAGGGAACTGATGGATGAAGTGGTTAAGCCACTATCCATCATATTTGAGAAGTTGGGAAAGTTCCCACAGACTGGAAAAGGGGAAACATAACTCCTATTTTTAAAAAGGGAAAAAAGGAAGACCCAGGGAACTACAGGACAGTCAGTCTCACCTCTGTGCCTGGCAAGATCATGGAGCAGGTCCTTCTGGAAGCTCTGCTAGGGCACATGGAAAATAAGGAGGTGATTGGTGACAGCTAACATGGCTCCACTAAGGGTAAATTGTGCCTGACAAATTTGGTGGCCTTCTACAAAGGAGTTACAGCATTGGTGGATAAGGGAAGAGCAACAGACATCATCTACCTGGACTTGTGCAAAGCGTTTGACACTGTCCTGCACGACATCCTTGTCTCTAAATTGTGGAGACATGGATTTGATGGATGGACCACTTGGTGTATAAGGAATTGGCTGGATACTCGCACTCAAAGAGTCGCGGTCAACGGCTCTATGTCTGAGTGGAGACCAGTGATGAGTGGCGTTCCTCAGCAGTCGGTATTGGGACCGGTGCTGTTTAACATCGTCGGCAACATAGACAGTGGGATTGAGTGCAACCTCAGCAAGTTTGCCGGTGACACCAAGCTGTGTGCTGCGGTCGAAGTGCTGGTGGGAAGGGATGCCATCCAGAGGGACCTTGACAGGCTTGAGAGGTGGACCCATGCGAACCTCATGAAGTTCAACAAGGCCAAGTGCAAGGTCCTGCACATGGATCAAGGGAATCCCAAGCACAAAGGCAGTCTGGGTGATGAGTGGACTGAGAGCAGCCCTGAGAAGGAGGACTTGTGGGTGTTGGTTGATGAGAAGCTCAACATGAGCCGGCAATGTGCGTCTGCAGCACAGAAAGCCAACCGTATCCTGGGCTGCATCAAAAGAATCATGGCCAGGTCGAGGGAGGTGATTGTCCCCCTCCTCTGCTCTGGTGAGACCCCCCCCGCAGTACTGCATTCAGCTCTGGGGCCCCCAACATAAGAAGGACATGGACCTGTTGGAGCAAGTCCAGAGGAGGGCCACAAAGATGAGCAGAGGGCTGCAGCACCTCTCCTAGGCTGAGAGCTGGGGTCATTCAGTCTGGAGAAGAGAAGGCTCTGGGGAGACCTTATAGCAGCCTTCCAGTACTTAAAGTGGGGGGCTACAGGAAAGCTAGAGAGGGACTTTTTACAAGGGCATGTAGTGACAGGACAAGGAGTAATGGCTTTAAAATGAAAGAGGGTAGATTTAGATGAGATGCAAGGAAGAAGTTCTTCACTGTGAGGGTGGTGAGGCACTGGCACAGGTTGCCCAGAGAAGCTGTGGATGCCCCATCCTTGGAAGTGTTCAAGGCCAGGTCGGATGGGGCTTTGAGCAACCTGGTCTGGTGGAAGGTGTCCCTGTCCATGGCAGGGGTGTTGGAACTAGATGATCTTTGAAGGTCTCTTCCAACCCAAACCATTCTATGAGTCTATGATTCTCAGCAAAAACTATACCTACATCAAACTGTAACTGTCAAAACTCAAGATATTTTTGTACAGTACAAGATATCTTGTACTGCAAGTGGTTCTGAAAGAGAAAATTGTGAAGGTCAGCATGGGAAAAATAGAGGAGCCATGTGCATGATTCCTTATCGGATCAAAGGTTTCCTAAATCACATGGAACGTTGTTGTGACTGTTCTGTGAATAATTTGAATCAGGCATCTGTGTAGCTAAATTGATGGGGTAAGCATGCATTTCTCAAATAAGTGACCCCCAGTCTTTGCTGGCATATAAGAACCTATACTGAACAAGTAACACAGGCAACAACACGCTTTGCAAATTAAAACCCTAAACCCCAAGTCAGCAGGGAGAGCAGTGGTCACGAACAATGTCAGAGGGTCACACAAGCAACATGAGTTATGGGCTGGGGACTTTGACTACCCTAAGCTAACATATAGGGACATTTAAGCTGTATTAGTTGAGGCATCTTAGCAGTGCTCTAAAACGCCATTTTAAAGCACTTGCCTATCTTTATGTCACCACACAAAGCACTAAGATTATAACTGCAGGAAAACTGGATCACCCTCAAATTAGACCCACTACTCCCAAACTAAGCATGGAAGTACACGGGTTGATTGACACCCCTGCCTACGACAAGACACAGAAAGTTAATAAGCATCACAAACACTAATATAAGAAAAGCTATTTGCAGAATCAAAACCTGGATCAGACCCTGAGACCACTCAGGCTTTGGGGCGTTATTTCTCTGGAAGCTGAATCAGCCTAGGTAGCCCAGTCACCACCACCACAAAATAACTCTTTTGAAGGGCTTGGTGAAACAGTTTCAAAACACCCAACAGGAGCAGATACAGAAGCCTAAGTTACACACTGTCATGCCACACCACAACAGCTAAATCACTCAGGAAAGGACAAGTGAGCAACTCCTCAATAAATGTATGTATTTATGGGGTCATATAATTAAAAAAATAATAATAGATATGCAACAACTTCCCCCCGTTCTTGGAAATATCCCAGGTCAAGATCATGCTTCAGCCCCAAAGGGAAATGCTTTACAAAGTTATATCATTGGAGAACGCAGATGCATAAAATAAACTTTTATGCAGTCTTAATTACAGAAGCTACTATTGCAACAATCAGACTTGGGATATAATTCTATTAAAAGTAACAAGTAACTTCACGGACTTGTGTTAAGTCAACTTTTTCTCTGTGAATAAATTGCAAAGGATATTATTTCTGGGACAGAATAAATTCTTGAAATTAGTGAGTAACTTATGCATTGCTCCCCTGCTCCAAGAACACATTATTTATTTTTACCATGACATAGCGAAGTTATTAATCTGCTGCCTTCTATTTCAACAATGCGAAATGCTGTAAAATGCACAGACACCTGCATTACAGTACATTTCAGTTCCACTTTATATCAGTCATAAACATCTCTGTTTTGGACATCTCTTCAAAACAAATGCTCCAAGCACACTGTGCGTAGCATTCGATTTTATGAAACTATAAAAGTTCTTCACTGTTAATTACACAGACAAATGTCTCATCACACATTTGATTACCAGGATAATATAATTAGTTTTCTACATTAACCTTTCAAACATAGAGCCTGAATTTCAAGTTGAAAGCATTGTAAAAACACTCAGTCTGGAGGTATATTATATTTCTGCTTTTTTGTGATGATAATAAAATATTAAGACTGAAAAAAACCAATGTGGTGTATGCAAAAGTTTTTTTTATAGACAAGCTAGGTTTAACCAGCATTGTCCACAAGATATGGGTGTACAGTCCCCTCATGGGCTTTTATTTCCAAGTCTGGGCTAGCAGCCCTGTGACAGAAGGTTTATGCTGATAACTGGTAAAAGCTGAAGTCAAGTCTGTCGTAAATCTTGTCCATATTTGAGGTTTAAGCACTTCACCCCGGGCTCCCTCCCTTTCAGGTCAAGCAGTCTCTCCTGGTATCAGATAACTAAGCCCTTCCCTTCAAAACAAAAGAGATGCCAGTCCTCATCTGCAAAACACAGTAACAATATTCCACCCGCCACCAGGAATTTTGTAAAGGCTGTGTTTACTACGTCCTTTCTCTAGAAAGACATGACTTCTTGCTTATCATCTTATCAGAACAAAGGACTGGAAGAGAGGACAAGCCACCACATCTCCCATTCCAACACTGCATCAGATGAGCAAACTTCCCAAGCTTACCACGCTCCATTGAAAAAGCAGTTGGACTTTGCACCATTGCAACCATCAGAGGTCACATCCAGTACCATGTTCCTCTAATTGTGCTGAAGCTTCCTCCAATTTTCAGCCTACATTTACACAAAGCCATGTTTTTTGCCCACCTGTGCTGGTGCAAAAAAGACCATCTAGGCTGTACAGGTCTTTCCTGACTTTTGATCCTTAATTTATCTGCATGTTAAACAAACTGGATTCTATTTACTCTAAAAGCTCCCCTCCTCTCGACAGTGCATCTCTTCAGTTTAAGTTCATCGTTCTCAACTATACAACCAAAACATATGCACATCTCTGATAAGCTTCACTTGTTTATATACATTTCACCTTTTCTAAAGGTAATAGCTTCAATGACGTATCTTAGCATTCATTCACATACTAAAGGCTGCATCACATTGAGGTTTCAACAGCTGATCCCATAGATCAGTTAAATTGGAGAACTAACCTAAACTGGAGAACAAACGTGATTCTAAACCAACAAGTTAGGAGTGAACATCCTTCTAGGATGAATTTTGGCATAAATCAAGTGAAGCAGCAATTACACCCTGAAGCTCATTATTAGTGGACAGGACACTGAGCTGGGAAAAGCGTTGTGATCGCACCATCCCTGAAGCACAATGAAAAATTACTCCATGCAATGTGAATTTTTTTAAAGGAAAGCTAGAATACCAAATGCCACTCATCCCAGATCCCTGCTGAAAGGTGGGAGCTCAGATTTTGAGTCCTTTCAGCTGAGTTCAGTCCCTGACACTGCTTTCCCTACATCTCAGATCAGTGCCTCTATCACTAGAAATCTGGATAGAAGTGGACACCAAAGTAACCTATTGAAAATAAAGTGGAGAAGGTCATGTGAGGTCTGAGTAACTGACCAAATTGAACCCAACCCCCAAGGACAAAAAACCAAAACCAAAACCTTAGTCTACAAATCTTGCATGGTCATATGTCATTCGGTCTTGTCAAAACCGACATGCTTGGAGGAAATCTGAAAGTTGGACACTCAGGACATCGTCAGGAAATAGCACCTTTTTCTTTTCATAGCAATCGAAGGTGGGGTCCCAGGACCACAACTTTGTGTTTCAGTACCTGATAAGGAAGATCCTTGATAGGACTCACATTCTTAACGGTCAAATTCTGACCAGCTCTTGAAATAGTTGAACTTTAGGCACTTAAATGCCAGAGCACATTCAGTCACAATGAAAAGCTGGGCACACTCAAAAAAAAAAAACCCCAAACAAACCCGAAAACAACACAGCCAAACCAAAATCAAAAATCAGTTGGTCTGACTCACAGCACAGATGTCAAAACACAGACACCTGCACATTCTTAGAAGCACCCTGGCTTAAGCAACTAGATGCTTAACTCCTGCCAAAGCTTTATCACGATTTAGGGTTGGAAGAGAAAGCATTCAAAATAAACTTCTAGTGGAACTCACTCCATCAGGTTTATCAGACTTCACCAAAAGTGCTTACAGAACACAAAACCCAAACACAAAGCACAGCAGCCACCTTTGCTTCTCCCTGGAAATGGGTGTAGGGAAGAAATAATTGCTCAAAATCCTAATTGCAAGAAGCTCAGAAGGCAACTTAATGTAGGTCTCACCCCCGTGTAAATATTCCAACCATCAGAAGATTCCACACTGCCCAAGACATCCTCCTGTTCTCTCCTATTTGCTGCTGACCTCTAGAAGAGGATGTGGCACTATGAATTAAGGAGACAAAGGCATTTTGCATGCAGATTGACTTCAGGTGCTGGCTGATTCACACAGTCAGGACCAATGCTTCTTGCTGGCTCCAGGGGGCAACACACACAGACTACAGAAACCTTAAACCATCCTACAGAAATGTTTAGGCTCCTGGTGCAGTGAAGGACAGGCAGACACCCCCAAATTTCTTGCTCCAAAGGCACCTGCCTTCTCCAACACCTGAGCAAGGTGTCCAAGAGCTTGCTTTATACAGCAAGAGTCATTATGATAGCTCAAAAATCTGGCCCTTGCTCCTCTGAATTTGGCCTGCCAAATTTTTCCCAAGAGATGTTTTACCCAGGTGAGGTCGTAGATGTGACAGGAGGGGGCTGGAAGCAGGAAAGGAAGAAGCACTCTGCAGCTGAGGAGTTATATGGGACAAAAAGCACACAGACAGGAAAGGTAAAGGTTCCCTGATAACCAGTCCTATCATGCTGTAGTATATATCATGCTGCAGACTCTATATTACTTCTCTGTTTTCTTTACACATTTTTAACTGTTGATTTAATTTAATTTTGCCATGGCAGGATTAGCAGGCAAGCTACAGAGGTGAAAGGACATTACATTAAGACAGCACATTAATCCTCTATCCCACCCAAGGCAGAAGCAAAACCAAACAAATAGCAGCTTCCTGGAAATTGAATTTCTGTTATCCAGATGTCAAAGATGTAATACCCCAATTACACAAACTATTGCCAGTGAAGCATGCCAGCGAATATGCAATGTAAATGGGGTGAGCACAGAGCTGCAAAACTGCAGAGTCAGCATCTGGCTCTCTGAGTGAGTGATAATTAGCACTGTGTGTAGACACTAATAAACATTTATGTCTGAAATTACAACTTTTAGCAGTGTTAATAAAGGATATATTGGCAATTCGTAGAATAAAAGGGTCTTGAAAAGAACGTCATATTAAACAATGGCAGGCGCTTCCTGTGCTTGCACAGAGATTTTTTTCCTCCCTAATTGCAAATGGCCACGCTATGTTGCTCGGAAATTAATCAACACAAGCACATACCTAAAAAAACTGGTTGTGTTTCTTTGGTCTCCCCATTAACATCATTGCTGTAGTCAGAGATCTTATATATCTCATGATGGTAATCTGGAATGAAAAACGATAAAAAAAATTAGAACTCAAGTGATCTGGAAAAAATGAACACTGAACACATTGCTACAGTTTTACTACATAATTTATCAATATATCTGCAGTTTATTTCATGTACATCAAATTAACCACAGAAAATGTGCTCTGTATCAGCACCTCCTAAAAAAACTTTGCTCACACTGGAGAGACTCAGCTCAAATATTTCACAGATTTTAGGGAATAGCTACGCCTGCCCTAAATTACTGTGTTCATTTTCACAGCAAATTATCCCACCAGATGCCAATTATCTGGCTTCTTGCTTTACAGATGGAAAGCAGATTTATAATGAAATCTTTACCTTCCCAGAGACCAAGGGAAACTTTCAAACTTCACCTCAATCAGAAAATCAGCAACTTACATTAGGGCTGCATTGTTCAGCTATACTGACTCATATTGGTGTCACTGGCCTCTGAATTCTGAAGAAAGGAAGATCAGGGACACCTTAGGATATTCACCTACAGAAACTAATGTCTGTGATGACCCCTAGAATAAACATTAGCATCTCGTATTCAGAGATGTTACAGGATTAAAAAAAAAAATCACCATTGAATTTCTATTTCAAATAAAAGAATATTTTGCTGTGAAGGTCTCTGCTGTAATCCCACGCAGGTGTTCAGTAAAACCAGAGCTTTGTTTACATCTGTGTACAGAGGGAATAGTAAGTCCAAGAAAAAAAACCCCAAACATCTAAAGGCAGCTCTCCTGGATGCTATTTCTGACTCTGCTACTGGCACACACTTTGTCCTTCGGCAAATCACTCAAGACCAAACAATATATTCAGTGTCTTGAAACAGACATGTCCCCAGCTAACTCTTTTAATGCCCTCCCAGTTCTCAACACTCTCAGCTACTCTGTCCGTAAACTGGTTTTTACATTTACCTGCCTGTCCATAAACTGGTTTTAATGTTTACCTGCCTCACGAAAAAAAAAAAGCGAGGTAGAGATTAATGCGTGGAAGAGGACTTTGGGGGATTCACTTAAAAGGAACAACAGAAACGGAGGGCAGCATAAGCAGCTCCTCCTCCCACAAGCAGCACACCTGCACCTCTGACAAAACAGCTACAGGATCGGAAAAGTCTCCTGGAAGCCAAACTTTTTTGTTATGTGCTGTTTATTTGTACAGCACGACTGTCTTGAGGGCGCAAGAGGAGGTACAACCCAATAAGTAAACTAGAATTGAGCCTAACACAGCGACGCAAAAGAAAGAAAAGGGCCTGGAAAGAAAACGATGGGAAAAAAACCACAACAGGGAGTTGGAGAGGTCAGCGACAAGGTGCTACACAAAGGGTTCCTCTACCTAGCGAGCACGCCCAGCAAGTGAAACGGGTAAAGGTGAAGTTTGAGATATGACATCAAGGAAGTAAAGGCTCCTTTCATAACACTAAAACTACGGGAATTATGCTGACTGCCTTCCATGGTCATTAGCTGTCCCGTAGAGGAGGGGGAGTGATGGAGCAGCTTGGTGGGCACCTGGTGGCCAGCCAAGGTCAGCCCACCACACTCTGCCTTTTCATCCTCTCAAGGGCATCCAAGATCTGCTGGGAGTGAGTACGTGAACACTAGGAATTAAATGACTTACAGACTCATGGTCCTTAGATATATAGATTACACGTGGTTTCTTCTCTAGCGCTTCCCTCCGTACATCCAGCTGGTCACAATATTCTTCTGATCTACAGCTGCTGCCTTAAAGTCACCACATTTCACCCCAGAGGCAGCTACATTTTAGTGCAGGAATGGACTTCCTCTCGATCTGGTCATTATCGATCATCTCAATAAGGTGCTCTGAAGTTTTTTGGGGGACAGAATAAGCACTGTACAGGCACACATCGTTAACAGATGGTGTGTTACCAACGAATTGACACAGCCTACCCTTTTCTCTTTGGTTTCCTTCTTCTGCCTCGGATGTCACAGTCCAGGCGCTGTGAAATCCATATCAATTTCACAACAGTAAACATTAAACTGTGACATTATGGAATGACTCCTGCAAGAGGCAAAGGCCAATTACAAGAGACAACTATTTATACATAATTATCTTTCTAATCAACTGTGATAGAAAAAGAGTATGCAAGTGCAGACTCACACGCAAAATATGATTTTTATCTCCTCCATTCTCGAAGTACAAAGACATAATTTTCTCTCTAGGATGTGTTTTTAGGTTAGCTTTCTATTTGACTTTCCACGTCCAAAACGAGACCCCAGATAAAATAAGAATTACTAATGATGTACCATCAAAACTGACTTTACCTATTAAAACAAGGTTAAATAGATTGTCTTGTACATCGAGGCATATCTAAACCTGTAACGAGTGACAACTGAGAACTGGCAAAATAGTCGTCTATTTCTGATAGTACACATACTTTCTTTACAGCTCCACTAGGACAGAAATAAAACCATGTCTTCAATTTCAGTTTTGCTTTTCCACGTTTCACTTTCACCCCCCCAAGCTCCAGCCCAGTCCTGCACTAACTCTGCCTCCGAGTTGGGAGCATGTTTGATATCAAAACCCCACAAACCAAACCTGTTCTCCGTAGAAATTAAACCCTTGATAGGTTTGCTGATGCATACAGACCTCCAATACGTTTCAGACAAGTCTGACGGGTCACTGCCCCTCTAGTTTTTAACAGAGTATGTGCGATGCTCCAGACGCCCTTACGACGATACAGCAGTCGTTATTTACTACTGCTACCAAGTAAGTTTATGTCCATCTTCAAATTTCTTTGCATTGAACATGCTTTTGCCGAGCGCCTGCGAAGAGATCGCTCTTCAGACAGCAAGTCTTGACACTCGCGTGTGTGTGTGTCCCCTTTCCCAAGTGTGACATTACACCCAAGCAGTCACCTGCCTTGAACTTGGCATGCAGGACACACACGGCGTTTCATGGAGATATTCCCGTCCAATACTTGGAAACACAAAAGGAAAAAAGATCTCAAGTCAAATCCATCAGGGCAAAAAGATCTTATCAGACGGAGAAGGGATAAAGCCCCAACCAAAATAAATCCCTACGGCTGGGAAGTCCACCTGTTAAAATGCCTACCAGCGCCTTATCTTTTTATTATTTATTATTTAAAAAAAAACCCCAACAACAAGACTGAAACACAGAGCTGTGCTTCTTTCCCGACATGAATCCAAATTATCCCCCCCCGTGATCTCTTTTAAAATACCTTCTTTTCCAAAAGCAAACACACCCCAAGCGAACAAGTTGCACGCCAGCGGCTCTCCCCTGCCCACGTACAATTAATCAGCTGCATGGATTTTTAATAAAGCAACCTCTATTCGGCTTTTCTTTGAAACACGCGGACGTTCGCAGTCAAGGGGAGGAAAAAAACCACCCAAAACACAATAAATCCACAGGAGTTGAATACTAAGAAGGTCCGTCACTGCCCAAGTGTCATTATTTTTTGCTCGCTTCCCGATTTTACCTTACCTCCCCCCCCCAAGCAGGATTTACCACGAAACACGATCCAACTTTATTTTGTGCAAGATCTGCCTGGGAAAAAAAAAAAAAACCAAAAAAACAAAACACAAAAACCCCACCAAAAAACCACGTCCACCTTTTCGGGGATGGTTTGGGGGAGGTTTGTTTTTGCAACACCACGTACCACACATGCAAAAAGAATAATTTTAGGGGGAAAAAAAAGAAAGAGGAAAGAAGGGTGGTTAAAAGAGAAAAAAAAAAAACCAAATAAAAGGCGTGCGATGGTTTCGGGGAGTTCGACCAGAGGATTGCGGAGTTAAATAACAGCGGCGGGGAGGGAGAGGCGATCCCGGGGAAGCGGGAGCCCAGGCGTTTCATAACGCCCCGCTCCCCCCCGGTGCAAAAGTCGGGGCTGCCCCCGGCGAAGGAACAAAGCCCGGGCCGCCCCCGCCGCCCCCCGCCCGCCGCCGCCTTACCTTCGTTGATCAGTTTAAAGCTTTGGGATTTCCTGCTTCTCTTCCTCTGGGTGAACTCCATGGTGCGGGCAGGAAGGAGCGGGGCGGCCGGGCGGCCACCCGGCGGTGGCGGTGGCAGGACCAAGGTCCGTCTCTTTAATCAGCAAAACACGCGGGGGTTGGGAGACGGCGGCGAATAAAGGGATCCGGGACAAGTTGGCTCCGTTCTCCCCCCCCCC
>NW_010973187.1:13186497-13261428 GCF_000737465.1 Haliaeetus leucocephalus | reverse complement strand
CGCTCGGGGCCGCTTCTCTGCCCGCGGGCCCCGCCGGTGGCCGGTTCCCTTGGGGGGGGTTGCCGAGCGGGGGGAACTCTTCGTCTTTAGCGGGACCGGAGACGTTCCCGGGCCGAGGTCCGGCGGGGATGGGGTTGAACTTGGCGCCGGTGGGGCCGCGGCGTGCGGAAAGTAGGCGAAACCCAGAAACGGGGGCTTGGCTGACGCTAACGGCTGCTTGTTACCGTCTTTTACAGTCGTTATCGCAATAACGTGCCCGCTTGCGTCGGGGACCGAGGCCTGGAGGAGCGCGCTGACCCGCCGGCCGGGCCGAGGGACGCCGAGCTTCGCCCGCGTTGGCTGAGCGTGGGTCGCCGTAGCAAGAGGGAGAGAGTCTCAGTTCTCCGGAGGAGCGAGACTTAGGGCGTCTGGCAACCTTCCGATGGTCACCAGGAGGTCACCCTAGCCACACGGGTGGCCCAGACGCGGCTGAAATTAGCGCTTTGATTTATTCACCACTTGACGCCTTCAGCCATACTTCCCGTTCGCTTACTGCGCTAAATTCGTTGCTGGTGTAGCTTTTTTTTTTTTTTTTTTTTTTACAGTCAAGAGTGCTTTTGCCTGTTGCCTGTAGAGGAAGGACCCAGGTTTTACAGTTCCAACTACCGATAACTGAAAACACAGCTCCCGATCATCATCTTGTGTTTTACGTGTAGTCAGGCTGTGTTTTGACAAGGAGAAGAGTATGTGATACTTGCGTACGCCTACTCGAACAGATGCAAATGCAGATCTTCCCTTGGTTTCCTCAGAGTACCCAGGAGAATCCCATTCATGGCTCCAGTAATATTGACTGGCCCTATCACTTGGAATAGTGACATAAAATTAGTAAGAGGAAAGCAAACTGAATATTAACAATCGTGATTCGTGCCCCGACTGTGTGCATAGACACAGTCAGACCTGAATTCTCTTGTGCGAGGTGCTGTCCAAATGCCACACAGGGTATACCTGGTTCCGAAAAGCAAAATCGGGAAATAGGCTTAATGGTGAAGCAATATCAGAAAATATGCCTAATGGTAAAATTTATTAGACTCTGGAAAATTAAATTCATGAGGGAGGTTATGGAAACCTCACAGATTGGGTAAGGGTGTAATTTTCTATTAAATTGCTAAGTGGAAAATCCCAGAGGCAATCAATATGCTACTTTTGGAATTTTCCTAAACTTTGCTGTAAGACTTTGTGAAAGGAAACTGGGCTAATGTACTATTTAAAATCCTGCATTCTATATTTTTGGGAGGATGCTGAAGCAGCAAAGGTAGATGGATGTCATATGCTGTTTGCTAAATTGTGTGGGTCCAATTAATCTCTGGTAGAGCACAGTGAATTCAGGTCTGAAATGCAGCAGCAGCATGCCTAAATTTTGTGTACAAAAGGAGTATTTTCTCTTTCCCCCTTTTTTTTTTTCCAATCCCCAAACAGTCTGCTGATTCCTGTCTGCTAACTTTATTTACAAGACTTAGAGCATTGCTGAAACTGTTGTGTTTGACTCTCATCCTTCCTGGGACAATAGGAGAATTTTTATAAAGCATAAGGCCTTCATTTACTGTTCAACTCACATGATAGGCTTTATCCTGCATTTGCCAAAGGAATGTGCTACAAAAATAAAAAGGTCTTTTCTGTTTTCCTCCGCTACTCAATTTTGTGAAACATTTTGGGGTATAATTTACGAAAAAGTGATGGCAGTCTTTTATCAGCTGCTCTTTTTCTCCTTTTAGTTCTTCCTTCTCTGGGTTGTATTTTTTTTTGCTTAAAGGGACACTCATGATTTGAAATGACATTTCAGTCTGAACGCTACATACTGCGGTTTCAAGTAACGTTTTACGAGAGTTAGCACATCCCCTTTTTCATTAGTATTTCTCATTTTGCTCCTTGGGAATTAGAGAGATTCATTCTTTTCTACATGCAGAATAAGCCTGACACTGCAAGCAGGCCTAATTATGCTTACTCAGATGAGTAAATCTTGCAATTTTCATTTATGAAAATATTAGCTGATTTGGATACCTGGGCCCTGATCCTGTCATCTCATCTGCATAAAAGTGAATTAGAAACTAGGACGAGGTGACTTCAGGTCAAAGTCTTCTACTTATCCACACAACATGCAGGAGGATCTGGTAGCTGAAAACCAAGCTTGCCGTCCCGTGCTGCTAATGTTTCTCAGCCGTGACTTAAAAAAACCTACTTCAAGAACTCAAAGGCTCCCATGTACACTAAGTTGTGAGCCTGTTGTGGGGCATTTTGGGGTGGGTATCCTACAACGGGACTCAGACCATCTGCTCATTTGTCACGGGCCACCATCGCATTATTCTAGCTGGAGAAACTGGGAGATGAAAGTCGTCTTTATTCCATTAGAATGGCTGCCTTGTGTCACCCTACATAGTCGCCGGCTGCATCGCTGTGGCAGCCAAGTGACTTAGGATAAAGTGCACTGGCTCCAAGAGGCAGTCAGCTTTTAATTTCATCTTCTATTTCAGTTAACATCTCAGTATTGGATTGTTATTATTACATATTAAGAACCCGTAGTTCCTTTTTTCTGGTGAAAATACAGAAAATTCAGAGCATTTTGTATATATTCATGAATAGTCGCAAAGTCTTTCCTCAGTCAAACCGTTAACCGAGGAATGTGTTTTTCAAAATGCCATGAAATTAGCCAACTAAATAAGGGCTTTATCTTGCAATATATCCCAAGTCAGTATGATTATTCCTGACTATTTCCTTGTTACCATTTTATTATGCTGCAAGTTACTTTCAAAATATCCCTTCCCCGTTCTAACTGATACTGATTTTCCCAACACTTTTCTGGTGTGTAAAATGCTTTTTTTTTTTTTTTCATTTCAGATGCTAGATCATGAGCTAAGCAATTAAATATAATTAATCTAGTAATACTTCAGTATTAACAGCAGCAGTGCTCTTCACATCAGGATGCCCCAGACTACTTCTTTGCTTCCACGCTCACAGGTGTGTCCAGTTAATTACAATATTTTGATTATTATTCAGAAAGTAGGATGGTGTAGGGCAAAGAAGACTGAAGAATCCTGGAGTTGAGGAGAATTATACGGGTGTACTAGGAGCGCCTTCAGCTTTTCAGTTGGAAAAATTATACTGAAAAAAGTCTCACAGACTTGATGATTTGATCTGATGCTTCACGTCTAACGTCAAGGGATCCATGTGAGGCCAGGTGAAGTAGTAGGAAGAGGTTGCCGACTGTCAGACTAATAGTGCCATGATTACTACTTGTCTTGGAGCCTGAAGAAGTTCAGTGTGGTATTAGGAAGCAGGAGAAGGGTGAAGAGGTAAATTGGAGACCAGGAGCTGCATAGGTGACAGGTTAATAGGTTAGCTGTTTTGGTTAGTTATGTGTAATGAATGTCCTTGAGGATTTTATAAACCAGTAGCGTTTTTCCCTTGCAGGTTTCCAGTGATGTTTTTGTAGGCAGTACTTTTTCTCAGCTCCTGACTTGACAATAGGTCACGTTGATTATGTGTTGTCTTACTACAAACTTTCCCTTTCAGGAGGCTTTCATGTTGGCGTATCCAAGGACTGGGTTATTACAGAGCTGGGTTTCTAGAAGTTCTGAAGAAGTCTGAAGCTAGGAGTGCAGTTTAAGTTGTTTTCTGATCCCCCTTAAGTTTTTCCTGTACCATTTCAGTTACAGTACTTGACATCTTATTATGTCTCTATCCTTACTCTCTTTTTCCTTTGGGACACTATTTTGAAATGGCTTCTTGTCCATTCTGCTGCTTCTGAATCTTCCTCATACAAATTTAAAAGAAGAAACTGCAGGATGGACCAATGT
The DNA here is from genome assembly GCF_000737465.1 of Haliaeetus leucocephalus. NCBI lineage: Eukaryota > Metazoa > Chordata > Aves > Accipitriformes > Accipitridae > Haliaeetus > Haliaeetus leucocephalus. The sequence goes on along the minus strand of NW_010973187.1, from coordinate 13,257,598 downwards.
TTTCATCTGTTTGCCAGCTCAGGGAGACCAAAACATTCCAGAACTGTTTCAACAATAAAGAATATAACTGAAGCTACGTACAAAGTGTTCTTTGTGTGTGTGGTTACAAACCCTCTGTATATTTCTGTATCAGAATGCAAACTCCAATTTGACTGTAAGGCTGGGCTTTTCCTCCCCTCTGTCATTTTATGTGTAGCTTGGACTAAGACTGCAAGGAAGGGCAGTATAGTCTAAGAGTCAAAGTTTGATAGTCACCCACTCTGATCAAATACTTGTAGGATAATTGGATAGTAAGGTATTAACTCTCCCCTAGGACAAAACAGTTTTCGGATTTGAATTCTGGGAGGAGTGGGTGGGGAGACCGAGGTGTCTAAGCAACAGATGTGGTTGGAGGATAGAGAAGAAAAAGTCCCAACAACGCTTTTATGAAGGCTAACGTGGAAGAGGAAAAAAAGTCTGCCCACATACATGCATGTCCTGTGGTTCTCTGCAACATGGAGAAATCATAAGCTGCACAAATTGTGCCCTGCATCCCACTTACAACCCAAGCTGCTTCAAGGGAACCGAGGGCAATGTGAGTAGGTCTCATTATTTTGCTAGAACTTTGGTTTTTGTGCTATATAAAGAGTAATAGTGCTTAGAAATCTTAGTCTGGATGTGTCTTTGCATCACTACCACCTCTGTCTAAAGCGATGAAGTGTAAAGGCACACTGGCATTCTAGGTAAGGGCATGTTTGAGCTTTGGGTAGTTCAATAGTCGGTGTTAATCATGGGAGCCTGAGCACAGACAGGGTAAGCAGTCCCATTTCTGATGAACGCTACCAGCACAAATTGCGGCAAGCTCAGCTCAGGGTCCAGCAGCCCAGTGACTCCCCCGGTAGGAAGAGTTCAAAGAGGGTTATGCTAGTAATCATACCTGCATTTTTGTGTCAGTTTGCTTCAGTCACAGCAGCTGAAGGCAGATGTAAGAATGCAGCAATGGAAAGAGTCAATCACAGGGGCTATGGATGGAAAACAGATGCAGAATCAGCTGCAGGAACAATAGCATTTAGCAACATTAGACAGCTCCTTGAGGCTGCAGGTTGAAGCAGCCCAGACAACAGCCATCCTCCTTTTAAGTCCTGACCGAGACTGATGGGGGGACATTATGCTGTGCCTCCCTAGCCCAGCCTTCTCGCCGTTCCCAGCTTGCCAAAGGGAGCTGCTCTCTGTGTCTTGATTCTGCCTTGATCCTCTTCCGTTTCTCCTGCTACACATTAGTAAATGCACTTGCACTAAAATCAATGGGAGTTTGAAAACTAAAAGTAATGTGTGCTTTGGTATGCTACTAATCCACTTATTTGGATCCTCTTACTGCTCCTCTGGGCTGTCCTGATCCTCTCTATCAGCCCACCCAGCTGCTCTGATCTGCTCTCTAAACTTCTGCCGTGGCTATATTAGCATCCCTGTCAGCTCACAGGGCTGCTGCCTCGATGCCTTCAATCCCCTCTCCCAATGAGAGCCTCTCTACTAAATTATAATCCTTGTAGCTCAGAATACTGATGCAAGCTAAAATGAATTCATGAAAAGTTGCTGCGGCTCCTACTAAGATGTTCCATTTCCCTAAATGTTTTCAAACAGTACTTACATTTCAGGCTGGAGAAATAGCTTAAGACACGTTCATAACCACCTGCCTGCTTTTCAGTTCTAAAAAATGAAATTTCATTGCAAGCTACAATGTTGTTCAAAATCTACTCACACATGCACTTTTTAAAGGGATATTATGTGAATTTAATATCTGTGTCAGGCTGGAGACTGACAACATCTGAAAACGATGCTTTTGTTCAGCAGTAAGATATATGCAGCAGCATTTTCATTAATGTGGCCCCCCCTGGATTTACCCTCAGGGATGTGTAGATACTGATGACTCCATTACCCATTCAATCCTTGACCTCTCTGCTAAGGCAGCTAATGCACCTGAATGGGTATTTTCTCTGAGATGGACACATCCTGCTGGGATCAAACTGACAACACAGAAGTATGATCATTTAGTAACAACTTTGAGAGATTTCTTGCCTGGGTTGAATAGAAGCAAACAAACTCAAACTTAGAAATACAATACTTTACGCTCAACCATTTCTCTTCTGTACACATAAAAATAGAAGAAAAATAGATGTTTTTATGAGCTTTTCTGCCATCCAGCGAGATCTGTTTGGCGTTTGGGGGGTGGTGGTGTTTCTGTTATGTTTATTCACCTATAATTTGAATACAACTAAAATGTCTCAAAAACAAGGGTTGTGAAGTATAGACCTTGCTTTGGGGAAGGCTGAGGAGAGAGACAATTGTATGGATCTAAAACTCAGTGCATGGCATTTGACAAACCAGTCTGCATTTGCAGGGATTAGTCCTGTTACTGCATCTTTCCTGGAAGGAGTTTGCACTACAGATATCCAAACAGCAGACTGATCCTGAGAGTAAGTATGGTCCCTGCTTAACATCATTGGCCCTATACTGCTGAAATGCTAGAAGGAACATCTACAGAATATCAACAAAAAAAGCACAGTGTGATCATTTTCCTGTGAGGTGTTTTGAATTCTTTAACAGTCAGTCACAAATGGCCACTACTGTCAAAAGAGCATGGTCTCCCTAGTGACATCTTGGGACTGATTCATAAGGGGCTCTGATGACATGATGCCATAAGCTGAGTTACCAATACGGTTTCCTGAAACAACAAAATTTTCCTCAGACATCTCTTGTACCAGCCAGTTTGGCATTAATTAGCTGTTCTTAAATGTAAAGCTTTTTAGAAGCAATAATGAGTTTTTACACCACCTCAATTTTACAGATAGTAAAGCTGCTGGGATAGGAATTGACCCATGCATCCTTTAGACAACCTAAACAATTGACCTAAATATTCATTTATCAAAACCAGAGGATAATTATCATTCAAACAGTTATTTCAAGCATGTTTCTAAAAGCCACACTAGCCTTACTGACCAGTAACATCCATATGGATGTCACTACTTTCTGAAGTATTTTAACAGTGCATTAGAGAGGTCTGTCCTAGCACACAGGAACTGTAGGGGTTGACTTACCACAAGAACTAATCAAGCGATACTTTGAAAAGCAAATAAAATCAAATTAAAATGCCACGTGTTTCTTTTACCCCTAACAATGCACAGATGTCATACCCTTTTGAAGACTTCTGTTTCTTAGAAATTCTGGGAACTTTTTTCTGCTGTTGCCTCACCTGTGAGCTTTTCTTGTCTTTGCAGTGGCTTTTGGACACCTGTGGTGGAGCACTACCCCCCACTTCTTCCTCGATCTTCCCTCTGGCTGAATGTTTCTCAGTCTGTGACCTCCTGGAGATTGTGCGCTACTGTGTAGGCAGTTCTGAAAGGTAAATAAGAAATAGCAAGTCTAGTATGAGTGACTTAAATTCACTAAATGGAGGGGATGGGCACATCCCCAATGCAAGAATTGTAGAGAAGTGCAATTTGCAAACCTTAGCAGAAGTGCTACCATGCGTGCTTGGAACAAATTGTCATGCACGCAGAGGTGACCTGTGGATGTGACAAGTCAGAGATACCTGTAAACAAAGTAAACGTGGGGGCAAAGAATAGGGAACTGGATGGGTTAATCCCTTCCAAAAAGTTAAAGACGGCTTTAATAAATGAAGAAAAGAGTGAGACTGGATGTGGAGCTCCCTTTGCCAGAAGTGGACTTATTTAGTCATGGTATAAAGGCAATTTTATCAAATGTCTTTTTTTTGTTATAGTATTTTGAAGATGAATAAAAGGAACTGTGTACCTATCTGAAAAAGGTTTCCAAGAGTGATCTGTGCCCTGTGTTACTTGAAATGAGTTCTTCTGCAATCTCGGTCAGCTGCAAGGCATCAGTTCTGCCTCCTGTGTGCAAGTGAAAGCATACGCTGGCTGAGCTGGGGTTTTCCCCTGTTTTAATATCAAATAGAAAAGTGAAACTGGATACCCATAAAGTATTGAATACAACCTGAAAACAGCTAAATATAAACTGAATACAACAACTGAGTGCAACCAAAATCATTCTGATCAGCTTTACCACTTCAGCAAATAGATGACATCTGGGTTGAGTGAAACGATGTATTTCTGAGCTGCCTTCCATAATCTTCCTGTAAGTTGACATTTGGCTTGCAGCAGATAAAGCTGAGCAATCACTTAATCATCAAGAAATTGGAATGAAACACCTCGTGTATGTTTTAAGCTTGTATTTCTATTACTTACAAGGCTCTTATGAATGTTCCAAGAGTTTGAGTAACTTCTAGATTTCCCTTTTCAGTCTTGATTTCATATGGAATGTTGTGAAGTGAATCACTTCAAAGCAGCTTTGTGGTTAACTCTGTGGGGTTGCCCAGAGGTCTGTGGGAACCTGGATCTAGGAAAAACATGGGTAACATTAATGATTCCAGACCCAAGCTCAGTTGCAATGAGCTCTCAAGACTGCAAGTGGTTTTGGGAGAGCTTAACGGCCTGGCTACAGCCCTGACAGCAAATATAACATTTATTAATCACATGTGAGACAGAAATACACAGCCATCGTGGTACCAAACCAGCAGTATTGCCCTGAAAAGCAAAACAGGAGCAGTAGAAAACAAATAGTCAGCTAAGGATTTATTGCAGTGATCTAATTGACTCTAATGAGTAGAGTAATGCCATATATGATAAATTGATAGTTTGAAATACAGCTTGGAAAAGCACTCATTTCACATGTTAAAAATATCTTACGCCCTGATGTCAACAAAAGTATCACTGCATGGATGAGGGACTGGCATAAGGAAGGAATTGTCTGCTTTCATAACACACCGCTAAGCAGTTGCCACAGTCTAAGGGCTCCTTGGAGCAACAGAGACTCGGAGAAACCTTCTTGCAGTGTGGAGGAACAGTTTCCATTGTGTGGTCCGAGAGCTGACAGTATGAACTTTCATGTGCGCCATGAGTTTGTCCAGCAAGCAGTGCTCCAGATATCCACCCTACAACCACGCAATGTGTGTGAATGGAGACAGTCCTTTAGGACAAGAGATCTGTAACAAAGCAGGCAGGGACCGTAACTAATTGTCAGCATAGATACACCCTTGGGAAGATGTTCTGAGGAACAGAGGAGCTTTGAACAGAGTCCAGCTGAGACCTGACCCAACTGTCTCAACAATTCATATCCCTCAGAACATGTCACCCTGACCCCAATGCAAAGAGGAGTCAAACAAATTTGCCATCCTGGAAATCAGCAAGCAAGCCAGAGCGGATCTCCTCCTGAGTTGTCGGTGAAAGAAAAAGAAGGTACTACCACTTTTTATACATCAGAAGATTTTCTAATCTCTTCAAAAAGAGAAATCTCGAGGAGATGGGTGACACCAAATATTTTTCCCCCCTTCCCTTCTTCAGGGAGATATTAGTGAATGCCCTCAGAAAAACAGAGCCAACATATACACATATCTGCACACATACAGTAACTCTTTTGGGAGGTGTTATACTTTGTAGATTGCCACTTCTCTTCCTCAGGACAAGACAACTGTCATGATCACAGAGGGGATTTACATTAAAGGATGATTTGATTTGGAGGCAAGAGAGCGCAGAACCAGGAGTACTGGAAGAAGGGCACCAAATCAATTGTGGAAGGTTGTGTCATCATTAGTGAACTTCTAGACACCTTTTAGAGGTACGGCATGAATTTCAAACCTAGCCAAAGTTGTTTTACCAACATAAACTGTTCAGCTGCTTTCCTTGTCTGTTATAACCCTCCCTGCCACCTTCTTGGTTTGTTTTGATTTTTATAAACTGTGGGATCTTTGGTTTAGGTATCACCTCACAGTAACCGCATCACTCTTGTGAATACTGTGTGAGAGTTGTCTTTCCTCCTTCATTTTGTACTGTCTCTAATTCAGATATAATGTCAAACTGCAGCAGGAAATGAAGCAAGGTCTAAGGTTATGTCTACACTACAGTTAGCTGAGGGGGGCAGCTGGCACTTAGATACAAGTATGCAGATTTTTTTGCCATAAAGTCCACTACAGAGTATTCCTACAGCCTCCTGATTTTATGCCTTTACCCAAGTGTGGGCACGTACCCCTGGGCCTCTCTGTTGAGACCTTCTTGGATCCTTTCACTCTCTGGTGTGAAATAATTTCCTTTTAGAAGAACTATGAAAAAGCGTAGGAGGGCTGTTCCTGCTTCCTCATTGCAAAGCGATTGCATTCAAGCCTGAGGTAAAGCAGGACATGATTTCTAAATCCATACCCCTCCAGCCTGGGTTTAAACAACACTCTTAAACCAATGGGCCGTTTTCTGCAAGAAAGAGCCACAGCGCACGGCTCAGATTATCTAACATAGGTGAAACGCCAGTTGCAGTTACAGCCTTCCAAAATAGCTACTGGAGCGATGGAGCTTACAATGGGGAAAGGCAAAGAAAAATCTGGGAGGAGCTAAAGGTGAAAAAAGATAATCTGGGAGGACCTAAGGAGGCAGAAGCTGCTGTGTGCCATAGCATGAGGCTAGAAGAGACAGAGGTGCTGCCACCAGCCAGGCTGCTCCCAAGCCAAACAGAGGAGCTAAAGTTACAGTGACTTTCACCCTTCACTGTTTGGTGGCCTTTGTTTCCAGCGAAGGTGTAGCCCTGATGAATTTAAGCATAGTGAGAATTGGCTGTTCTTACTCATTCTTCAAAGCTTTTTCTGGATCTCTTGGACTTTACAAGCTACAGGATGGAAATCGCTGGACAAAAACAGGTGAATAAGCAAAACGAGAGATTTCTTTGTGTTATTAGCAGCGTCACAAATGCTGTATGCCTGGCGACAAGGACTCAAGCTAACAAAGGCAGTACGCTGTGAGCTATACGCACTAAGGAGCTCAGTCCCCACCAGCTACCTCAGTCCCCTAGACCTGAGGGAAGCAGAAACCAGGCACCACAGGTAAATCCCAAGGCGCCATCTCAGGTGCACAGACAGCTCAGGGGACGGGGAGCGCAAACCTCTCCCATCATTTTTAATGCCAGCCCCTGGGGAAGGAGCGCCCTGCAATGAAACCCTACAGTGTTCGCTGGTGTAGTTTCACCTGAGGGCATCCCGGAGTGGGTGGAAGAGTTCTGATTTCCCTCGGGAAAGCGCTGGCGGGTGGCAGGGGCACACCGGTGCCGGGAGCGGCCGAGGAGGCATCCTGCCCTCCTGACCCCAGCTCCTTGGGGCCGGTGACCGCCTCAACGAACCATGGCATCGTTTAGGTTGGGAAAGACCTTTAAGGTCATCGAGCCCACCCCTTAACCTGGCACTGCCAAGTCCACCGCTAAACCATGTCCCTAAGCATCACATCTACACATCTAAATACCTCCAGGGATGGTGACTCCACCACTTCCCTTGGCAGCCTCTTCCAGGGCTTGACAACCCTTTCGGTGAAGAAATTTTTCTTAACATCCAATCTAAACCTCCCCTGGAACAACTCGAGGCCGTTTCCTCTCATCCTATCGCTTGTTATGTGGGAGAAGAGACTGACCCTCCCCTCGCCGTCACCGCTGCCCCTGGGCACAGTCGCGCTGTCGCGCCCTATCGCGCCCTATCGCGCCGTATCGCCGCCCCCCCAGCCCTCCTCCCAGCCACCAGGGGGCGCTGTGCGCGCGCCTGCCCCTTGCGGCCTGCCCGGCGGCGCGGCCGTCCGGAAGTGACGCTAGTGTTTTGCTCCTCCATTTCCGGCGGCAGCATGGATATCCTGAAGCGGGAGATCAGCCGTAAGCGGCAGCAGCTGGAGGAGAAGGAGCTTGTGGGGGTGAGGGCGGCCGGGGTGGAGGCTCGGGGCTGGGGTGGAGCGGCGGGAAGGGCCCGAGGGGGAGGCTCGGGCGGCGGTGAGGCGGGATGGGGCCGGGGAAGGGGAGAGGAAGCGGCCTGGGAGAGGGGCTCGGGTGAGGGGATCCGGAGCTGCCCAGGGTGGGGGTTTGGGAGGGTCGGGGTCGGCCCGGGAGGGGCTCAGGGAAGAGGAGCGGCAGGGGCCCAGGCTGGGGTGAGGGAAGGAGTGAGGAGGAGTTTGGGGCTGGGGTCAGCGGAGCATTGGGGGCGCTGAAGCAGCCTGGCTTCAGGGCCTTGCTGTGTGGCTCTGCCTTTTGGAGCTGGCTTAGTTATTTATTTCAGGCACTGAGGGATGAGAAAAGTCTGTGTCACCTTTGGTGAACGATGCGCAGATCCCTGTCCTCGCCACAGCTGCGTTCTGTTTGTAGCAGTAGTAGGGTCGCAGAGGTGCTGGGGTGTGCGTGGGCCGAGGGTGTTAGCTTAAAAACACCCACAGTAAAGCAGAGCGATTTTGTGGATGTCTTGAGTTTAGGTTTTGGCGTTAGTGGTTGAAGTGGGGAGCTGTGATCGGAGGCTGTTGTAGGTCAGGCAGGCAAAGTATGAAGAAAGAAGTAATAGTGCATATTAATCAAGGGAAATGGTTCAGGGTGACCACAGTTGCCAGCTTTTGTGTGTGTGGAAGGTCTTGTCAAACACATTTCTACGTAGGTGCACCAAGCAAGCTTACAGAATACTCTGTGTAAAGGTGGTTTCTCCAGCCTCCTTGATTTAGTGTGAAATGACATGTTTTGTATGGTTTATTTAAACAACTTCCCTGTACTCTACGCTGGGGCTTGTTGTGCATGTCTGAACTGAAGCTTTACGCTAACGAATACCATGGCCTTACATGGCAAAGAATGTTTTTTTTTTTTAAAGTGCCGGTGAACATGTTGTACTTTTAAGTCTGCTTATACATATACTGCTGATTTTCAGAGGTGCTTCCAACTAGTTCCCTTTACATGACAATGTAGCCATCTCTATGAAAGGATGTGGCTGAATTCACCCAACCAAGTAAGGAAGTTTGAGCCGTTTTTGCCCAAGTGTGCAAAACTGTAAACTGTTAACAGTTTTCCTCTCTTTTAGGGAAATAAGAAATATTTCAAACGCAGTGAGTTAGCTAAAAAAGAGGAGGAGGCCTACTTTCAGAGATGTGGCTACAAGGTATGGTAATTGTTCTTTCAGGAATTTGTATGTTTACTTTGAAGTCTACATTTTATTATCAACAGTATAAATGTTTTTAATGATAATTGTTGTTCTTTGTTCAATCTGTTAATGTTATACATTAGCCTGTAAATGAGAAGCCACCTGGAGAGGTATGACTTTCCAAAACCATTTTCAATGCAGGGAAAGATATGCATGATATACAGCTACTTAAGTTTGTGTTATGGTTTGGCTTTTATTTCTTTTGTTTATTTTTTCGTGGAAAGCATGAAGTGGCTTGGGATCAAAGCTTGTCTTCCTTTCTTTTTAAATTGTGCTGTTAGGCATGAACACTGGATCTGATATAGCCACCTTCCCCCCCCTTTACCAGTAAAAAATGGATATATTCAGATAATTTTATCCATTCAAATAATTTTCACGGTCTTGTCAAAATGTCCAAAAGAAATCAGTATAGTGTGGGCGCATATTAAAAAGATCTGCCAACTTTCATACTGTTTATATTTGTATTTGGGTTTTGGCCATCAAACATCCAGCATTGAAAGAGTGCAACAACAGCATTTATTTTCTTGCTGGCAAAATATTAGGAAACAATTGGTAACCTAGGGTGCATTTTGCAACAAATGAGTGATCTGGAAGGCTTTATCTGCCTTGTAATGGTGTCAGGGAAATGGTTTACTGAAATGGAAAGAATGTTGTTTTCTTTTACAAGTGTGTGTGTCTGCCTGCCTGCCTGATTATACGTGTATGGGAGGGGGTATGCATTCCCTTGTGGAAGGTGGAGGCTCGTAATCTTGTTTGCTGTTCCTGGGCACAAATAGGAGCTTTGTTTTCAATTGAACTTTACCTAGTTAGTGACTTATTCTGAAACCCTGATCTGTTTGTAGAATATTTGAACATCAATGCCAAAATGATTCTTGGAACGTGCAGCATATAGTCATGAGGAAGTTTTCTGTGAATCCAGTCGCTCTTCCAAGTGGAAATGACTACATGATGCTTTTTGAGCATTAGCTTGAGTTCTTCAGAACCTTACATGGCAGTTAAAGTGCCATTACCTGTGCTGCTGCAGCACCAGTTTTGGTTTGAAATGTAACCCTGAGAACGGTTTTAAAATAAGTTGCTTCTTTAAATTTAGTACCTTTTTAGAGCCTCCCAGATTTCTGCATTTGATCTTTACTACATTAATAAGATGTAGAATATAGACTGATTTCTTTTTAAATTCAGGTGCGTTTTTGCTTTGCTTAGACTTAATAGGCTGTAATAATTTGACTTGCTTGAAAAAGAAAGCACTGAAACCAAAGTAACTGTGGTAAAGATATTGCTTGTAACTTGGAGTCCAGCTGACAGAACGGATCAAATCTTTTCCCCCCATGCTGCTGTCTCTTTATGATTTCAAGAATGTTTGTAAGTTAAAATTTGTATGTATCCTTCTGCCATGGGAGTGTATTTATTTATATATATTTTTTTTAATTTTTTTTTACACAGTTCTTCCATATTTTCTGTCCCCTGTCAGTTCCCCCTTTCCTGCATTGATGGAAGTTTTATTTTTCTCCTCCCTTTGTGTGAAGCATTGATTTGATTGTCTTTCCCTTACTTGTTCCAAACACCTGTGGTTATAGGATTGATTTCTGTGTTGGCTAGTACAGCACTGAATATAGATTTGTGGCCGAATCCTGTAGCTGGAGCCACAGGGGTGGATCCTTACATCCACATGGAGTCACACTGACACCGGAGTGCAAGACTGGCACATTGGCCTGAAAGAATAGAAAAACTTCTTTAAAAAAATTTGTCTAGTACATTCTTCAAACTGATCAGCCCAAATACAGACTGGAAATGACAACGTACTGCCCATGCACGGAGAATGCTACAGGGTGCTGTAGGATTAAGTGGAGCATTTCACTCTTAGCAAGTATGGAAAGGAAATAAATTCTAGTCAGGAATCTAGGAAAAAACAAGATGTGAGTGAGTACTGGAAATGTTTCCTTATTATAGGAATATTACCAGCAGCAATCTGCTCATGCTGTCAGAAGTGTAAAATTTGAGCTTATAAAGGGAACTGTAGTTACATGACTGCTGTCTCAAAGTTACTTTGATCAAAGAGTTGTTTTGCATTATTAAAATACTGAGTAATGAAGAAGGAAAGCTCTGTTTGATTCAGGGACCTTCTTTTAGATTAAGAGGAGTTGTTAATGAGATCCTATCCCTATGAGGAGTTGTAGGTGTCTTTTTTTTATTAAGCCGCAAGAAGCTATGGCAATCTTGTTGGAAAGATGTGTTGCCTTAAACAAGCACCTATCAGGACCTGATAGAAGCCATGGATCGCTGCTAATTGTACTCAGCTTGCTGAAGCTGTAGGTAATAAACTTTTTAAGCTGACACTGCCACCAAAAGAGGCAGCCCCACTCTCTCCCTGCCCTTAGGTTTTCGTTTCTGTCCTTGTGTTCATGCATGTGCTATGCCTGGTGAGCTGGATGAGGAGGTTTAGTGGGCTGGGAAGAGTACCTTTCTTTGTGTTTGCTAGATTATTTTCTGTTTGAATCATTTCTTCCACCTGGTTCATCACATAGCGATGCAAATGCTTTTGCATGGGTAAGGATAGAGCAGGGGCAGGAATCAAGAGGCAGAGGGTGGATTTGCTATTTCGGGCACCAGTGCTGACATCTGCCTGCTAAAGTGATTGCCAAACTTCAGCAATTGTCCTTTCCATTTGCTATAGAGACTGCTTCCTGCAAGATCCACAACTTAGTTAAATACTGGTACTTTTAAAAGCTTTTATTGTTCCGTGAAATTCAATTCTAGACAATAAAGACTATGAAACTAGAAGTTTATATTGTCGTATTACAATCTGTGTTCTAGAGTTCCAGTATCTTTACATTGCTGTCAATATATGGGTTTATTTCCTTTGGCCCATTAGTAATTATGTCTGTTGAATGTAGGTACAGCAGCAAGAGGAGGAGGAGAAGCCACTGACTTCATCGAATCCAGTGCTGGAACTCGAACTGGCAGAAGAAAAGTTACCAATGACCCTTTCCAGACAGGAGGTAAAATCAATCATCATAAACAGACTACTTGAGTTTACAACAAATGCGTCTGAAATTTCTTGTTAGGGCTGCTTTTTATAGTGAAGTGTATTTTTTTTTATGGCAGTTTGTATAAAATAACAAGCCTCCATTTTTACAGTCAACAATGGTCATCTTTGCTCATCAAGGATCTGCTGTCCAATTGAATGCATAGGGAGGTACAGATAGGTAGAGCCTCTGTGCTGTGGATTTGCACAGGTGTGCTATAACATTTTACAGCTTTTTCAGATGACTTCTAGGATAGTACCCTGAATATCAGTATTATGCTTACATAATAGTGAAGATGGCATGCTGTTTTTTTCCAAGATTTTTTTCCCCTAGCTTCTTTTCTTTGTAGCTCATTGGTCTGAACCCAAATTTAGAAACCAAGTTTTGGAAGTTCACCTTGATTTCTAGAAGAAAAAGTCCTGAAGCCAGAGCAGCCAGTGTTTTCTTTGTCCCTTCTAAGGATAAAAATACCTATGCGAATGTGAGTTCACAAACAGATCTGTACTCCAAAGCAGAAGACAAGCTGGAAGTTCAGAAGTACAGAATAAATTCCCATCTTGGAAGTACTGAAATTCATAGCTGAAATCATCCACAAATATCACATGACCCTTAATTTTGCAAGATACTTCCTGTTTTTTACAGGAATATATCACAGGATTTGTAATGTGGGCTGTTGGTTTCATGTTTGGTCTGTATGTCCTGTGTAATGTTCACTGTCTCACTATTGATCTACTTGTGTGCATGTTTTGGTCGAGGTTTAGGTGTTGCTGTGCCAGCACTCTATCCACCCCTGGTTCTGTGATACGTGTACAAGTCAAATACTCGCCAACATACAGCAAGACACTTGAACTGAGTAAACGAACTAATGTCTCAATTAATTTAGTTTCTTATTGTCCAACCAGTCTATTGTTATAAGGAAGTAGTGGCATGAAATGAAGTGTAAGCCCTTCTCTTGATCACCGAAGTATTGCATGGTGATTCATGTATCAGTAAGCCTATTGCTTGGTACAGTACATGAATAACGATAAGTATAAAGAGATCTAGAAGCAATGCATGAGATGAGGAATTGGGAGAATAAAGTTCAGTTTTTCGCTCTGCCCGTGACACTGCAAATCAGCCAAGGCAGGATGTTATGCCTCTGTTACATCTAGTTTTAAAGTAACTATCACATTAGATTATGGGACTTAACATTTGCCAAATGCTTAAGGGTGAGAATTCTCAGGAAATCAGTCTTGCAGATGTGCTGCGACAACCTGCAGCCTAGTTAGGGAGTATTGTTATTGCCCTGGACACAAGTAGGTGAGTGAGATTATCGTCAAGTTCCTTCGTGATTTTGAAAACAGTTTTTAAGCTCTGCCAGAGGGATGATTTTGTGTTTAAGCAAGTCAGAGCAGGTAGAAGTTAGACTATACTAAACAGCTTGGGATTTTATGCAAAATTTAGATTGGTAATATTTGGAATGACCTTTCACTGAAATACCGTGGGAATTTTATATTTAGGTTGTAAAGTGACTGGAACGTTTTTCTACTCCTTAAAATATTGCCATTTCCTCTCCAGTCCAGCTCAGCTTGTTATTCTAAGCAAAGTAAATAAATCAATCCTTCTGGATTTTATTTTGCTTCCTTTACGAGTTTGCATAAGGGAATGCTTTGATTCTTTTCAGGTTATCAGGAGGTTACGAGAGAGAGGTGAGCCGATCAGACTGTTTGGAGAAACAGATTATGATGCATTTCAGCGTCTGAGGAAGATAGAAATTCTTGCACCTGAAGTGAACAAGGTAAGATTGGCTAGCTATTAGTTACTTACTTGTAGTGGGATTACCAATAAGGAGCCCTATAGAAGTTAACTGAAAATCAGTTTAAGTAACTGTTAATTTTCAGGAGGGAGGAGTAGTACAGAGCAAAGAGAAATATCTGCTCCGTCTCATTTATTGGCTTAGGAAGTTTGTTAAATGTCATAGTTTTGTGCACAATTACAGTTCCTTATGTTAGACAGTTCAACCCTAGAAACCTCTAAGTAAGCCCTTTTCAGTTGAAAGAGGGAGCTCCAGGTGGCAGTAATACCCCAGCCTGTGCTGTTACCTGCTTTTTAACCAGCAGAGAAGACAGTCATCTACTGTTAAAACTGTCCTGTGTTTGTGATTAAATGCATCTCTGAGAAGGTACAGGTAAGTAAGAGGACTGCATACTGTCTTTCTGGTATGTAAATGATTTTTCAAATCCCTTGATTCCAGAGGTATAACTTATTATGGAAACTTCATTTTTCCCCCCTTCCCTTTAAAGTAGCCATCAAGTCAAAAAATGACTGAAAGATGTAGTTAACTGATTTACTCCTTTTGTCTTAAGAATTGATCAGTTAAGTGAGGCGGTGCAGTTGGGGTTTGTTTTGCATTCACTGTTAACCAAATTTGCAACCCAGCTAAAAGAGTGACAGTTTGGATTTTCTTCCCTAATTTGTGGCAAACTGAATTGTTTGAAACGTCTTTGCTGGGGCTGCCCAGAAAAGGAAAGCCTTTTCCTGTTCAAGTCTTTTAAAAAAGGTAAACAGATTGATCTAAATGTTTATTTAAAAAAAAAAAAAAATTCTGCTAATGACAGCTTCCCCTCCAGTGACATCGACAACAATAGTAGGAGTATTAGGAAATAGTGAGCTCATAAATAGGATTGCATTGGATTTTGTTACGTGTTTCAGTCGCTCCTGCTGCTCTGTTGCTTAAAGTGTAGACAGTTACTACAACCAGTTTTTGGTTCAGACATTTTCAGACTGCTAAATGATCAGTAGAAACGCTCCAGACAGTCAAGCATGATGATGGAAGAGCAGAAATAGCGGTGCATATCTACTCCCAGCGGAGTGGCTGAATTTATCTTAGGGTAAAAATCTCACACTCCCTATAAAGGAGTATGACAAGTGGTGTGAGAAGCAGAAAAGGCCTTGGCTCTGCATGAGCACTGCTCAGCAGTAACTAAAACATCTCTGCATTATCAACACTGTTTTCGGCACAGATCCAAAACATAGCCCCATACCAGCTACTATGAAGAAAATTAATTCTATCGTAGCCAAAACCAGCACAAGCTTTATATTTTATGTCTCAAGAGTGCAAGTCCTCTAACTGTGTCTAAGCCGAGTTTCTTGTTCTATTTAAAAGCAGCCCTTAACTTTATATATATGCTTTCAAACTGATTCTAATTTTTTTTTAATCACCTATTCTAGAGTAGGGGATTTTAAACACTTCATCTATATAAAACATTCTGCTATGTTTAAATCATTGGTAATAAAGGGAAAGTGCATAAATGTTTTATGTGATAGTACTGAAGGAGTGTTGCTTACCTTATTTACAGCTTTTTTCAGGGTAGATGTGAAGACTTGCAGAGCTGATGGTGGTTATGGTCTATTTTCTGTTTGGTTTGGGGTGGTTCAGTGCATCGCTTGGAGAAAATGTCTTGAAGGAATTCCTAGAAGTCGATTCAGTCCTCCATGCTTTTCTGGTGAAAATATGGTAAAAGGTCTTTTTCATAGGTATGAACATTGCAGAAGTTGATGCACCAGCTTTTTGTTAAGTGCTGAAGCAATCCAGAACTTGTTCTTTGCATTCAGTTTAAATTCAGACAACAAAGCTAAACCCTTATGCATGTTTTTACAGAATTCGGCTTTTCTTAAACAGAAGTTGGACGCTCACAGTGCCAGTACTGAACTGCTTTTATTTACTTGAGATTTTTTTGTAAATTAGTCATTTCTTATCTTTTCTAGGGCCTGAGAAACGACCTGAAGGCTGCTTTGGATAAGATTGACCAGCAGTATCTGAACGAAATTGTAGGAGGCCAAGAAGCAGGAGACGATGACTCACAGAATGACTTGAAAGTCCATGAGGAGAATACTACTATTGAAGAACTAGAAGTATGTGATGGGTAGAATTTAATTAAGGGATTATAGATGTAGTATATTGTTGTGAGAAAGCTTCAGGATTGTTTACAGAAGTCATCTTGTTTTCAACATCTAACTTAGGCATTCTGAAGTATCCTTAAATAAGCTCTGTTAGGCAATTTAGGTTTCTAAGATTTGAGTTGCACCATAGGTGCCTACAGTAGACATGTGAAAACTCAAGTGGTCTTTGTTTACAACACCTCATGAAAAAGCGGGCAGGAGTTGCCTGCAAGGAGAGTGATACAGTTAGGATTCCCTCTGCAGGGAGTTTGGAAGTAGAGAATTTAATAAAAATACATTACCTGGTCATAAATTCTAAAGCCTTTCCAATGAGTATTTGAGAGGGTAATAAGCTTAGTACGAATGAATTTTCCCTATACAAGAAAGACGGACTCTGAAAAATGGACACACAAAAAGAATGTTTGATATAAAAAAAAAAAATCCAAGACCAAAAAAAAAAAGTGGACGTCACAAGTAGAGAGGTCACAGGAAATACAAGAATTGCAGAGACAATGTGTCCTAAAAACTTCAGTGCAAATGGCTACTATGTTCTGAAACAATACCATGGTGTTTGTGTAAGTGAATGTAGAATGAGTGCCATGAAATGCATTCAACACCTGGTATTTTAGGGTAATGTTTTGAAAAGCGCATTAACTTCAGCTGAAGACTTTTACCCTTAATCTTCAAAATTCTTTGCAGGAGTTAATCTTCATAACGTCCCTCCAAAAGTGTGTTTAAGAAATAATCTGATTTATAACAGAAAGCCTAAACGAATACATTATTACTAGGAGATAGTCTCTGGGTTTTTTGTTAGGGTACCAGGGGTTCTGGTTTAAAATAACTGTAGTACCAGAATGGATACCAGTTGTAATGGGGCTGCATTTTATTGATTTGTTAGTTCTCAGAATATCCCCTTTTTGGGGTAGTAGGGCAGGCTTAGTTTGAGCCATGAAAGTAATCTTTTTCAGAAAAGTTTGAAAACACTGCAGTCTTAATTTTATCCTACTTTAACTGCATTCCCTTGAGCATAAAGGCTTACACTGAATTGGGTTCCAAATCTAGGAGATTTTTAAAAAATAAAACTCCCTTTGAAAATGTGAGGGCAATGGAAAAAGATTATAAATCCAACTATACCTACTGGAAAATAGTTCTAAAGTTGCTGTTACTATTAACAGTTTTAAGGTTTTGGCAGGAACCTAGAGTATTGGTGCATACTACTGGGGTTTTTTGGTGGTGTTTTTGTTTTTTTAAGGTTTGTTCCCTCAATTTCACAGTTACAATTAAATGAAATGGTAAAAAGCCCCAGTATATCAGAGAATTGGAATAGCTTAACGAAATAACTAGGTTAATTGATGGCTTTGGGGATACCAAAAAATGCAGTGCACCCACAGTTCCCCTTAATACAGTGGTGTCAGACAGCTGCTGGTTATGCCAATAATTTAGTAGTTAATGAATGAAAAAGTACTGTTGCATTGACTTTTCAGAAACAATCCTATTGGCTTTTTGACTTAAATGTTTTTAATAGATTAATGAATCTCAGTAGCATATATAGCTGTTTCATTGCATTTTCTGACTAGTGTTTTGGATTACTGGTGGAGTTTACTACAGTTCACGATGCAGTGAATCAGGCTCTGCTGTGGTGGTGATGGCAAACTTCTAGACAATGTGGAAATAATTGCCTTTTTTGTCCTGTTCTAGGCTTTGGGAGAATCCTTAGGACGGGGTGATGATCACTATGATATGGACATCATAACGAAATTTTTGAAGGTAACAAACTCTATCAGATTAATTATTCTGTAGCTGTGTCTTTTTTTTTTTCTATCATGCAGATACATTTTTTGTGAATAGAAGGGACAATTTCAGTTGCTTGGAGAGAAAAACTCAGACATTGTGCTTAAGATGTGGGATTTTTCAAATGCTTCGCACTCCACAGCCTTGGTTAGTTACAATAGTGACTTCTGCTAGGCCTGGGAAAGAGCTGTTGGGAGAGCAGCGTTCTTCAAAATCTGGTCCTACTTTTCCAGAGAAAATAAATATGGTTTTGATTTCTGTATGGTAATTGAGGCAGTTGTATGTAGTTGCTTCTATGTACTACTACGGCATTAAAAACTTCCAAGGAGTCCCCACCTCCCTTCTCCAGGAACAGTGCAAGCTGAAATGAAATGTCACTTGGTTCTCTTATGTGAAATAAAAGAATTTTAAAGGAAGTCCACTGGCTTTGCTGAGGAAACAGATTCAAGTGGACGCTAGAAAACTGTTTCCTTGTTTCCTGGCAAGAAGGCTGGATTGCCTATCATTTGAGATGGTCCCTGTGTAACTATTGTGATGATCAGAAGTCACAGCAAGAGTTGAAGCTTTCATTTGTGGGTATCAGATATGTTGGCATTTTAATATAGTTTGGGTGGGGCAGTCAGACAAAGAAAGCTGAAAAATTGTTTTCCAGGTGGAGAGAAGGTACGTTTGACATGTTTGCTTTCTGTTGTGTTGAATTTTCACTGTGATTTTTATTGTTCCTTGTGCTCTTTCTCAAAAGTTACCCTGAAACATCAGCATTCTACTTGGATTTCTGCTCTTTTTATGTCCCCCTCCTCCTTCCCAGCACTGATACCTACACTGTTGTTTCCTTGTACATGCTTTTTTTATACATGCTCCTCCTTCGCCCGTGTGTTTTTGTGATAGGGTTGTTCATATCCCTCCTTGCCTATCCATCTGAAAGAGGCTTCTTGCCTTTTTATTTCGGATTTCTCCAAAAACCTCATTTTGCCTTGATGGCTTAAACCGCTGTTCCCATCTGTTTTGCCGCGGTTGTCACTAGATGGCACTATGACATAAATTTGCTTGTTCCTTGTAGTTTCTTCTTGGAGTTTGGGCTAAGGAGCTGAATGCCAGAGAAGACTACGTGAAGCGGGGAGTACAGGGGAAGCTGAACAGTGCCACTCAAAAGCAGACGGAATCGTACCTGAGGCCACTCTTCAGAAAACTTCGGAAAAGGGTGAATCACTTTTAAATGTCACTATCCTGTAAGACTTATTTTAACTTCTGCTTTCAAAGTACCCAGTGATTAGTGCCCTTTCCTAAGGTAATGTTATCTTCACTGAAGAAGAGAGGATAAGCGAGTTGGTCAGAGTTTCTGTGTCTAGAGCCCATGACTCCCAGTTCTGACCTTTTTGTCGTGACGAGTGAATTCTTCTGCCTACCCACTGCTTTTCCAGGTGTTGCTTGATGTATCACCTGTTCACTAGGTTGCAAACATGATGGAGAATTGGGATTGTATTTTGCACTTTGCCACTAGCTACTATGTGTAACCACTTAACCTCTCTTGCTTCTCAGATTCTTCATCTAAATAACAAAGATGTTTTCCTTTGTTAAAGTCCTCAAGCTAGGGTAGGCGCTAAACGTTGTATAAATGCTGAGTATGATGATTTTCCTGAGCTGCTATTCTGAAGTAAAGATGTCTTCTTTTTTTTATCTCCTTCTTCTTCTTCTCCTGTAGACACTTCCTGCCGACATCAAAGAATCAATAACAGATATTATTAAATTCATGCTGCAAAGAGAATATGTGAAGGTATGTTTGTTTGCACTCTTCCAGCATGTTCAGGCTGTCTGGTTCCAATAGATTGAGTTTATTACTTCAACATTTCCTATTTTTTTTTTGCATTTTGAAGATACATAGCTGGAAATACACACAACGTATATTCAAAAAAAAAATGAAACATGGTTGTTAAAGGTTAGGCTCCAGGTAGTGTTTGATCCACGGCCTGTCAGAAGATCTTTTGAGGTTGGTGAAACTGCAGAGCTTTGCAAGCACAAATAGAATTTTTCTCAGAGATGGTTATATTAAGTTGCAGAGGAATCCTGTATGGGTAACCTGGTATTGTAAGGTTAAATGAAGGTATTGAATTAATAGTAATAGAGTGTTGATTAATTAATTAGGAATTAATTTGAGGTGAACTGAGTTATTGAATATGAGACACTGTCCCTTTCTTTGGCTATGCTCACATTAGCTGCTCTGGTAAGGTTAAGGTAAGTTAACGAAAAGTTGTTTTGGACAAAGTCTGCTTACTGGAGGAGGCAGAAGTACTTTGGCACACAAGATCAAAGGCAGTGTTAGGTTTTGTTTGTAGCTGCCTTCAGAAGTGGAACTCAAATACCGATAGCATTTGCTTAAGCAGCTTGTGTATGCAGAGGAAATTGAGTTGTGTTTTGCCTTTAAATCTAGTATTTCTTATTATTCTTGTGAGGACTTGGGATAATTTGTCAAAAAAGCAAGCAAACCTGCTTTTGTTATTGAAAAAACTTTAGAAGGCCTAAGGCAAGTTTAATCCAAATCACTTGACAATAGAACTAAACATGTGGGATGTATGATAGTGGGGGTTTGTTTTGGGGCTTTTTTTTTTTCTTTTGGTCATCATCATTATGCTGAAATTCCCTTTCCGATGCCTTCCCAAAACAAGCAGTGAGTGTGTGGGAATGTGGCATATCTCATGGGTTAGTCAGCTGTGCTTTTTTCTCTAGGAGGTGCTTGGCTTTATGTAAACTTCACAGGCTGACTTGGGGAGGGTTTGAGTACCTATTTGGAAGTTTTGGGGTTTTTTTAGTTAGGCTAATGAGCCTTGTGCTTTTAAAGATACTCATATCCTTTTCTATTTTGCTTCTTAAGAGACTTGTCTATTTCTGCCTGATGTTGTCTTCTGTGCTTTTTTTGCTTTGTGCAGCCTAGTGAGTACTACTGTCAGCCACAAATTCTTACTGCTTTGTTAGATGAAATGCTCGAAAGATTTAAATTTTGAAATCAACATGTGACAGTAAGCAAATGCTAGAATGCAAGTTGTCCAGTCAACCTTGATTAACCCTGTTGTGACAGTCCTGGAAGGGTCTTTAATTGCATGTTCATGTACTATGTTTCATCACAAAACTATATTTAAGTCAGCAAGTAGACACTTGACTAAGACTGTTCAGACTCAGCATCATGTAGGTGAAGACTAAGTCCTGTCCCTTCTTCAGGTTTACTCCCAGCTCTGTCTGTGGTCCCCCTGCCTCGTTCATTATTCACCTCTCAGTTTGCTCAGTGCCAATTGGGAAGAAGCTGCACCCACTGGTCATGACTGCTACTTCTCGTTGTTTAGTCTCTAAATGGGAGATGATAAATGAACTCCTTATCAGTGAGTCTTGTAGCTGCTTGCTAACAGTGGTGGAATGTCCTGCTCCAAGTCCTTCTTGAAGCTGCTTCTGTAATCACATGTATGTGTCTGTCCCTCTTGCTTCCTGGTTCTCAGTTGTCATGGCTTTTTTAAGCTCTGTACTTCTCTTCCTTTCTCCCTTTCTTTCTACTCATTTTCCCTTCAAGTGTTATCCTTGTTCTTCCCCAGGGATGTTGTCTGCTACAGCTTTAAGTTAATAAACGGTGTCTGCTATCTTGATCAGGAAATTTCAGACTCATTTACTGCTGCTACTGCTTTGTTCATAAACACTGCTACAAATACGCTTATTTAACCCAGTTTTGTAGAGAGCTGGTTCTTGGCCTCTTTGGAAGCTTGCTTCTCTCCCTGAGAGCTGTCAGGCCCCAGTGTACTCCTGTGTACCGGGTGACCTCAGTTCTGCACACGCAGCATGGGCCTGCAGTGGGTTGTGCTTACAGCCAGGCTCCATGTTCTAGTCTGCAACCAAAACAGCAAGGGTGTTGAAGGTGATTATAGCAGAAGAGCTTATGGGAACCTGAGAAAGCTGAGGTGAAAGTAGTCCCAGTAATATTTAGTTTTAGTCAATATTAGACTGCCTTATCGAGTGCTTTCTTTCATCACCCTATAGGTAAAGTCCATAGTCCTTGCTTCCCTCAGAGTTCAGCATAAACATGAATCGTGTTAGGAAGGTGTGTTGTAAAATTGGTTAATATTGTGCAATGAAACCTGATTTGGAGAGACTGGAATATGTGGTCGTGTTGTATGTGGCAATGCAAAAATGCTCAGCTTTCTGATGCCCTTTCTGTTTTGCTAAGTGTGCATGCACTGTATTCCTTCAGGCAAATGATGCCTATCTTCAGATGGCTATTGGAAATGCTCCCTGGCCTATTGGTGTCACTATGGTTGGCATCCACGCTCGAACGGGTCGTGAAAAGATTTTCTCCAAGCACGTAGCCCACGTTCTCAACGATGAAACTCAAAGGAAGTATATTCAGGTAATGTTAGCTTTGGAAATCTCAACAGATTTGCTTTTGAAGTTAGGGGATCTTTGAGAAATGACTGGGTTCATAGTTACAGGTGATGTGCTAAAAAGGTCCTACAAACGGACAGTTGGCTTAGTTTGGGTCCAGCATAACATCCATTTACTAGGTAGCTCATCCTGGACCTGAAGGCTCTTCAGTGCTGGGCTAGGAACAGAGTCTGATGGGTTTTTCTATGTCTTGACTATTGTGATCCTGTATGAGCACCAAAGCAGCTGTAAAGACTTGCTTTATTGTCCTGAGTTCCTTCACTGTTTGACTCCTGGTTTTAACATCACGTGTGGAATTTTATACCGTGAAATACAGTCCTTCTGACTATTTCTGCAACTAGATAAATTCATTCATTTTCCAAATTTGTTTCTTTAACAGTATGGGCTCAAAATTCCAGGTCCAATTCTTCCTATGCATATTCATACTCACGTCATGGACTTCTGCTGTTTGTGGAATTAATAGCAGTAGTTTTTCCTCTCCGATGTTTCAGCGTAATGGCTGGATGGGTCTGAGGAAACAAGTCTCTCCTTGTATTGTTAAATGTATTTGCTTCTTGCCAGTTGCATTTTCATTGAGATAAAGACCTTCTGGCTTAACTCTGAAGTCTCCAGAGCAGCATTGCGGCGTTCAGAGCTGCCGGCAGGATCTTGCTGCTGCGGCAGAAGCACTCCTGTTGCTTTTCAACTTCTGCAGATGTCTGCAAGCGGATTGCTTGTAAAATGCAGCTTCTTCTACCTTGAGTCTCTTTGTATTGGGGCTACAAGTATAACCTTTGGTTTCTTTTCAGCTGTAGTTTTTAATATAACCTGTCAAAAATATCATCATGAAGTCAGAGGGAGCTCCGGACACTTACAGAGCCAACAAATTAAAATTGACCAATTCTTTTGTAAGGTGAAAATCATCATGTGGACTACACATCTTCAGAGACAGGCTCCAGTTAGTGTAATACTTGCTTGGAAGTATTTAATGGATTAAATAGCTTATGTTAAACCAAACAGTTCTGTTGTTAGTCTGTGTTAAAAAAGGAATTTGAGCTCTGAAGGAAGATTGTTGTGGGCTTCAACGTGGCCATAATGCTTCTTCTCCAGCTTCGGTGAATAATTGGCCATCTGTGTCCATTTGCCACGCTTCTAGCAGAAAGGTCTCTACCCTGTAGCGTTGCTTGATCTCTCTTAGCCTGCCCTTTGGAAGATATGGTGTATATGCATTCCTCACTTTGTCCCTTATCTGCTTTTGGGGTTACATCTGTTGGTCAAGGAAATTTTTGTGTTCATCTTCCCACTGTGAATTTCATATCTGTGCTTCTGAATTACACAACTTACTGAAGCGCAAAGACAGAGTTGGCTTTAAACACGTATGTGTTGGTTTTAAATATCAGGTCTTGTTTAGCTAGTCTGGTTCAAACTGGAGCATGGAATATTATGTGCTCCCAGCAGTCACATCAAGCTAACATGTTTCTGATTTACAACAAACCTGGGATTGTAACATCCCAAACAAGAAGTCATTATGGTGCTAGGACATATTTTCCAGACTTGCCTGCATTGAGGAGGCCAAAGCATACTCTGTTGAATCATTTTCCTTTCAGTGAGGAGCCGTCTTCCATGATGAGTGTCTTAATGACAGGCATATGACTCTGCCATCTTGCAGTACAATGTCACTGCTAAATTACGATACCACCGCAGCAGTTTTCTTTCTTCTTTGTTAGACTTTTATGCTTGACTTCACTGAAACCCTGTGATTATTTTCTTTCATGTTGTTTTTTGGCAATCGATGCCTTCAAAGAACAGAAGAGAAAAGTTGAAAAGTTGACATGCTGCCTTTCTTCTTGATTACTTCTTCAGTTTGCCTCCATGGGGTAGGTCAGGTGTGGTGCCATCGTGGGGAGGAATGACATCTCTCCTCCAGAGAAATTGTTCAGTGGTTCTTGTAGCTGTGCAGCTTGTTTTGGTGTCAGAAATTGCTTTTTGCTCTATAAAATTACTTTTAATATTCAGGTTTCTTTAAAATATCTTTTATTGTGATAGTGTTGTTTTCTCCCGTGGCAGCGAAGAGGGATTAAAGCGTTACTGTGATCCTTCGCTATGAATCTGTCATGAGGGACTGAATCTGTGGTCTCTTTGGTTATGCAGGCTCCTCTAATATTGGAGATAACTTGGCACTATGCAGACAGAAAGATTCATAAAACTTAAAACCTGGAAAAACAACCAAATAGAAAAAAAAAACCCCAAAATAGCAACCGTTTGTTTTGAATTCTTCTTATTAAGCTTAAAAATACTGTAGACTCTTAAGTTTGTTTGACAGCTGCAGTTTTATTACAGAATTGTCCTTGTTTTGTTAATTCCTAGGGGCTGAAGAGGCTCATGACCATTTGCCAGAAGCACTTCCCAACAGACCCATCGAAATGTGTGGAGTACAACGCTTTATGAGGCTCTGCAGTGTCCAAGGCGTGACTCATATTTTGATCTCCAAGACCCAGAAAGGAATGGAGAGACAGAGTTTGTGCTTTACCACCAAGAGGAACCTAGGGTGGGCTTTGCGGAAAAGCATAAAGCAGCAGATTTTCTACAGTTTCCTTTTTACAGGCCCCATTTATTTAGATTTCTTTTTAAGTCTATGCTTTACGCTGAACACATCCAATATACAGCAAAGGGGGGGGGGGGCGGTTTAAAGAGGGTATGACCAGGACAATGACCAGGGGACAATGAATGTGACCCTTGCTTTTATTTCAATTTGTTATTCAGGGAACCGTACGGACCGAACTGTTTCCCATATCGTAGAGCTTTAGGTGAGACTCAGCCCTGCAAGGAGTGTATGTGGAGTTTTTTGGCTGCTTTCCCATTGGAGACTGATGTGGGGAGATGATTAGAGGGAAGCAGTTGAATCTGAATCTTGGTTATTTCTGTAAATATGAAGACTTTAATGGCTAATCTTTCATGTGGTATTTGTCAGGAGGATTAAAAAAAAAGGTTTATGTATTTGAAAAATACAGCCAGCCTCAGTGCAAAGAGTTTTTGATCTTGAATGTATCTGATTTGGCTTTTTTTTTTAACGACAGTTTCAATATAAACCTTCTGGGCTTGGGGGAAGTAATCGTATGGCTCTTGAGGCTTTCAAATCCCATTTTTATACATCTGGAGAAAATTTCAGTCTGCTGGGCATTGCAGAGAAAATAATTAGGACCTCCCGTGACCACAGACAGTAATTCTTGCAGCCACAAATCTTTACCGTTGTGCATCTTGACTGGGAATGGCGAAGAAACTCATAGAAATGATGATGTCTAATTCTGCATTAACAATGAAATATTGAAACTTTGTTAGTGGTGCAGGTTGAAAGTCTTAGGCTGAAATAATGTGCTTTTTTTAATTACAAGAACAGCAGTACCTCTACAACACTACTAACGGGTTCTTCTCTTAAGGAGGCCTTTCTAGAACCTACAGTGAAGCTCCAAACAAGCTGTTGATCATTGCAGCGGCTGCTAATAACCGCCACTACCCATATTTGTGAGAATGCCGCCCTCGCGTGCGTCTGGCCCCACAGATCCTGCGGAGCCGACACAGAGCGCACTCCTCTGCCCCTGGAGAAGCCTCTTGTGTGGAGTCAGTGGAGAGGGGAGGCTCTGGTCCTGGCTGCTGGGGTTGGATTCAGGCAGGTATTTGAGTCTGGTATCTCACTACCATGAGGCAGCAGGTCATCTGATAGATCTGGCACTCGTGAGCTGTGGACCTGTAACCGTTGAGCTGCCACAGCAGTAGAGCTGGTACGGTGTGAGCAGAGCCACTTCCTGAAGAAACGTGTCAATATTCAAGTGTATTGGTTTGTCCGAGTCCTCACCTCGACTGGAAGCGCAGAGCAGGAACCAGTGCCCTCTTCTGAAGGAGTTACCTGTCTCCATGGGTATTTACAGTGTCCCGTGGCACAGTGAGACATGGTGCTGGGGGATTTGTGCTGGCAGTGAGCTCGGACGAGTATCTCAAGGAACTTCAGGTTCTTCTGGAGACTCTCCGGATTCTGAAGCGCCTCTTTGGACATGGGAGTTTTTCAATCTGGAATGTCTGACCCCAGAGAAAATGTCAAGAGCTTAAATGGTTAAGAAGTACTAAAAATGAGGCTGACAAGACCTAACCGGCACTTGGGGAGGGGCCTGCGGGGAATACACAGGGATTTGTGGGGAGAAGCTGGGCAGATGTCAAGAGCACGGAAGAGTTTCATTAACAGTGGTGTCTGGTGATTTTTGTGCAGTGCTCTATACAGGTATTCTTCAGAGGCATTATTACAACAGGAAACATTTATAACACCGCAACTTTATCCCTCTCCCCACCCAGATGATTTCCTGAGCTGTTTCTAAATCTTCGTCCTGACCTTAGTTTTGAACTCTTTAAATAATTGAGGGACAATATTGTCCCTCATCTAGAAGGGCTATTATTTCCCTGGAAAGTGCAGCAAGTGAGTAACCAGGGGATGGCTTAAGGAGCACAGTAACATCTGCTTTGGAGGGAACTGGATTCCTTAGGGCATCTGTAATAGTATTAGATAGATTTTTCCCTCCCGCTTTAGAACTTATTATTGAGGAGAGTTTTAATGGTACCCTGAGTACCGGTTTGAGTGGGGATGCGCCTCCTGTAGGGATGTGAATTTGGGATTGGAATGTTTTAGTCTGATCAGGTTTTAAAGAACGTAATTTAAGCAATGTGCCTCTTTGCTGACAGTCCCTGAAATACAGCTGCCTTGCTTGAATGAATCCCATGACGGAAGAACTTTATCCCCTTGCAATTCGTGGAATGGCGCTGCACGGGGAACTGAGGAACTGAAAAGTACTTTCTCACGGCATATCTGTGTAAGAGTTTCCAGCTGTCCGGCACGTGAGAGCCAGCTTCGGTCCTCGGGAGATCGCAAGCTGGGGGGGACACTGTTACGGCAGCTGCTTTTCATCATCGATTGGAGGCTCTTTGCAGCTGGATGGCCCCAAATTACAGCTACCAGACCGTGATCAAATAGTTAATAATGCCTTTTAGCCAAAAAAATCCAAAACCCACCCGAGTCTAGTTTAGGGACGAGTGGGTGTGGCACAGCTGTCATGCTGCTTGACGATTTTTGTGGGGATGGTATGTTTCAGTTTAGTGATTTAGACTTTTTCCTCTGGGCTTCTCCAGATGTTTATTTCTGATAATTCTTGCGTTAGGCGGAAATAACTCCTCTGAATCCAAAGACTCGTAGCCTTGGGATGAAGTCATGTGTTCACCATAGCGATGTCTGGAGCGGTTTTTGGACTTCAGTGCCCCTGGTCACCGTTTGTTGTGAGGCTGTGCGAGGTGGTGCTCTCAAAGTACGTGACGTCTGCCTTACATGGGTGCTGTCGTGCCTGATGGTAGTTAAATGCCTTTAATTCCTCGTTTGCTATTTGTCTATACTGCCGGAAAGGCTCTTAGGGTAGATGTATGTGAGAGGAATTTATTTTGATTGGGGACCTGGGTTCCTCTCCTGCTAGCTGCCGTTACTGTCTCCGTTATAGATCCAGTCTTGCCCAAAGAATGGACGATGGTTGAGATGTAAATGGCTTCACCCCTCGGGGGGAGGAGAGCCCCCCCACTCCCAGCCCCGGGGATGGGTACGTGGCGCCCTCCACGAAGGCTGGCGCAGGGCTGTCGGCGCCGGTGTGGGATCTGGAGCGGGCTGTTGGCTCCTGATGTGTTGCAGAGGTTGAAGAGGTGCCTGCAGCAGTATCGGAGCCACTGGCAATAAATCCAAGCTAAAGTCCCGGAGTTAGGGGGACGGCTGAAAAATTTCATCATTGCTGTTTTGTCCCATCCCAAACACTTTTGGGGATTTACTATGCAAGATTGTCCCCTGCTCAGCGATGCTGGGTGATGGTGGGGGTGGCTGCCTAGCTCTGGGTTGGTGCCACTGGTGGTTCCCTCTGGCTTGGGTGGGGTGGGGGGAGGGTCAGGTGGATGATACGATGCCCAGGTGGAAAGGAGCTCCCTGGACAGTGGGATTAAATGGGAAGCAACTGTGGTGGGCGCTGAGAAGCGCGGACAGGTCCCACAGGGAGAGCGCGTGGCTGTTCCAAACTGCCGGCCGTTGTGGAGGGGCTGTGGGGGGTCACCGCTGCCCACGGCGGGGGGAGACGGTGATAGAAAGCAGCATCCCTAACCCCGGGCTGCCGGGGAAGGCCCCTCCTGAGCTAGAGCAGTGTCTGTCGGGGTGGGTTCTTGATGCCGCCTCGGCGACAGGGATTAAACCGGGGACGCGGGGGTTTCTTCAGGATTTAACCCGAGGAGCAGGCGGGGTGAGCGTGCTGGCGCTCGGGGCTGTCCTGCAGACCTTGGTATCGCTGCAAAGGGCCTCCTGGCTCCTTAGCAGCCAACTCGTATAAGTGAGCGTTAATTCTAGTTACTTCAGCTTACGTGTGTTAGAAGTAAATATTATTTCCTCCCGGAAACCCCAGCCAGCTGCGCGCACATCTGGACCGAGCGTTTGGCAGAGGTGGTGGTGCGGTTGCCAGGGTAAGGATGCCCCTGGCCCTCCTGTGCCCTCCTGGAAAGACCACTGCAAGGTTTCATTTTGAAAATGCTTTAATAAGGAAGTGTTGACAACACCGTTTTGCAAAATGTAAAGGTAACTATACAAATTCTTAATACAAAAAGAATAAATTAAAAGCAGATCTTTTTTAATTCTGCAACTTTTTCTACAACATACATATTTTTTCCTTGATTACAGTTGAACAGAATCCAGTAAAATCATTTTCCATGCTCTAAAATCAATTTAAGGAGAGACCTAATTTTTTTCTTCTTTTTTTTCTTTTTTTAAACTAGAGAGTCCATTTTACACAACTTGTAATAAAACTATTGACATTAATATATATGTAAAACTTTACATCTAGTTAACTAAGCAGTAACTGGTCATCTGATAGCACCTGAATGGGGATCGGCTATGCCTGAAACTAAAACTAATACAGAGTGAAAACAAATTGGACTGTTTCAACATTTTCAACACTCGACTGCATATAATATCATTTAAAAATAAACCCTGCCTCCTGGCGCAGCCCGGTGCACAGACCGTACACCTGGCTCCTGCCTGAACAGAGGGAGCGCCGGACACGTAGACTAAGAATGCAATTGTGGCTTTATGTCAGATGGAGCCTTGAAAAATAAAAAAAGTAAAGGAGGGGTTAAGTTGGTAGTCAAGTGCTTGTATATAATAGCTATGTATATACCCCTCCATGTTATACTTAAATATGTTAATCTCCTATGATTAACATTTTATGTACATTTGTGTTTAATTGAATTGAGCTAAACAGTAAAACCTGTTTTACTTAATCTGTCTTTACTACCAGACTGGCTGCTCACGTGTGCCTTGATTGCAAAACAGAAAAGCAGAACACAAAGCAAAACTCAATCCATTTCTAGAAGGCTTTTTCTCTACTCGAGCCTGTCTGCAACCAGGCTAACCAAATTTTTTTTTTTTTTTTTCCTGAAGTCAGGGCTGCCACCTTTTAACCTTTGCTGCAAAACTGCCGATCTGGTCTTGGAGGAATTAACGTTTCTTCCTGTAGTGCCCAGAGGCCTCATAGTGCCGCTGTTGTTGAATTCTTTTTAATTAAAAGAAGGTACACAGAAAAAAAAAAAACCAAACCAACCCAAAACCACTTACCAGGGAAATTAAAAAGAAAACAGACAGTTGCTCAGAGCCCCTAAAAATCTGTGGGCTAAATTACTTGCCACTGCTTAATTTGGTCCTTATTTAATCCTTTCACTTTAGCTACCAAATCTTATCAGTAAATGTCACTAATCGGTACTATCTCTTATCCAGCTAAAAATCCAATTAGGAGCTTGAAATAATTCCCACGTTAAAGACCCCAAAGCACAAAGAGATGGTGAAAAAAGCACTTTGCACGTCCAGATACAGGGTGCAATCTCACCGCTGTCTTTCCAGCAAGCGGTTACGAGGCTTCAGTTGCTATCAAAGGGGGTTGTACTTCTGTGGTGATTCCTTGTGGAGGTCCAGAAGCACGAGGCTTGCATAGCTTCCTTTAAAAAACCCTTGCCAGCATAAAAAAAGTGTGCGCTTTTTTTTTTTTTTAGAGGGATAATTAATTTATGCCTGGTGTGAACATGGAAGGGTTTCCCTCCTGGCTCTGCTGTGGATTTCCCTGGACAAAGAGCAGCCTTTCTGCCCATGGCTGTCCTCATCTCTGCAAGGCCACCTCCCCTGCCTTACCGGTGATGTGGGACAGCAGCACAGCAGGCAAGCACAGAGAATGGAAGCAAACATTTCTAATAAGCGTTGCAGAAAGGTATTTGCATGAGCAGCTTGCGTTAATTGTCAGAAACCCCATCATCTTTCCAAGCCTAACGATGAAGAACCCATTCTCTTTTAATGCCTGGAATGCAGTTTTCCAGCAATCTTAATGCAAAAAGGTGTGGCAGCCCCCCAAGTCGTGGTGTTTAATTTTAAACGTTTCGCCCTACTTTGTCTGGTAGACGCTATTGTTATTCTTGGAACACACACACGCACACACACTCGCACTTTTTTTTTCTTTTTTTCTTAAAACTAAAGCTAACTTCAGCTTCTGCTTTTCACAAAGTAACCCCCTCCAGCCGTTTCTTTTAATGCCTTTCCCATAGGAAATCATCATTTGCACGCACAAACGGGGGAAGGCCGGGTACCTCCCCCCATCTAGTGGCAATAAAAACAGCATAGCACCGCAATGAAGACTAGACGTGCCAGCTTCAACATCCACCTAGATTGTGCACTTGTTCGTTACAAAAGTGTCTTTGAGGCCTTTTAAAGTTCCATGGCTTGACATGTATAAAGCATTGCTCAAAAGTATGTGTAAACTTGCAGCTCCTTCCATGACGCTCTCGTACAATTCCTTTTGGTATCAGCAGGCAGCTCTCGCTTGTGTCCAACACCTAATTTAGTTGCTTCTCTTTCTTGTGGTCGCTTCTTGCAATGGGAAAATTTGCCTAGTCTGCTGGTTGTTCAACCCCGCTGCGGAGCTTTTCCTCTTCCCGACAGACCGGTTCTCCCACACAGCAGTACACGGGGTGACGAGCCCTTTGCTACACTGGTGCTAAAGGAGGGAAGATGAGTGGAAGAGATATGTTAATGCAGCTTTACCGTGTCAATTAGATTGCGATGTGCTTTCCCTTTGATTTCACGTTAATGCTTTGTGCGGAAATCGATTGGAATTTATTGGCTGTATCGGTTTGTAGAAAGGGTTTTTTTGGCAATTTTTATCTTCATCAGAGCATTAAAAAACAACCAACGCAACCCCAACCTCTCTATGTATTGGTGTGCAACCTGTGGCAGCCACAGAGATGCTGTGAGTAGCAGTACTTGCCTCCGCTTTAGATAATGCCTTTGTAAACCTTGTTTGTCCAGTTTAATAGTAGCTTGTAGACAGCGATGCTGTGATACCAGCCCAGACCTCCAGTGTGGCTTCAGCACATTGGGTTATTTTACTTGCATGTAGGTGGGCTCAAAGCGAAGAAGGAAGTGCCGTTTTACAGGAGGTGGTCGTGTCTGCCATCGAGTTAAATGAGAGCGATGTTCTTGTAGCTAGAACTTGCTGAGCAAACTCATCCTGCCAATGTTGGTGTGGCGATCTTTGGCAGCGCAGGTCTGATTGCGAGGCTCTGACACATCCTCGAAGTGATGATATTTTACTATTACATAACAGATGCACTTTCAGGACTACGAGATCCATTTCTCAGCCTCTGTCCCATTTTACCCCCCTCCCCCCCCTTTAAACTAATGCTCTGTTGGCTTCAGATCGCACGTCATGGAAATCTTACTGCTGTTACATGCCACAGAACAGTAAGATTTGATGTAAGCCTTGAAGGGCTTCCATCGTTTCAAAGGAAAATCAATTTTTAAATTGCCAACTGACTATTAAGATGGCTGCTCATCTGCACCCGCTGCCCTGCAGGCCGTGGGAGGGATGTGCACCAGTCTGGCAATGGGATGCGCTGCGGTCCGTCGCTGTCGCGGTGGATGTCTCAGGGCCAGTGTTCTGTAAATGTCGTCTTGAATTGCATCGTGAGAAAAGTGCTTAGAGTTGAAGCTGGTGCTGGGTGACAGTGCATCTGGGTAAGGCAAATGAGAGGCAGTGAGGTGATCTCAGAATGGCATTGATGTGATTTAACTTGAGGTCAGGGGTTCACACTAGAGTCCCAGGCTTGGCTTTTTCCTGCCCATACCACTGGACATCTGCTAATTCTGGATAGAGGGGAGAATCCAGGAAACAGCTATCGTTGTAGCTCCTGCAGGAGAAAGGAAACTTCGTTAGGACAACGAGGGCTCCTGGAAAGTTCAGCCATGGGCATAAAACATCATATTACAGGCGGGAAGGAACGCAGGATATTCACAGACCCCACTGCATCCTGCAGGTACCCCCAGAGCTGACATTTGGGCTGGGCTCAGCACGCAGGACCCAGCTTTGACCCAGTTTGCTCTTGCCCGGCAGTCCCATTCGCCCCAGCAACCTGCCCGGTGCGAGGAGGCAGGAGAGAGCCGAGGTCCAGCAGCCTCTCTGCAGCCAGGGTGCCCTGAGTTTTGGATGCCAGAATGGCAATGGGCAGAACTGCTGTGCTTTCAGCCCGCTGCTGGTGGGATGCGCTACAAGGGAGCAGAGCGGCTGCTGGAGGGTGAGAGCTTGCGGCCAACCCCCACCGGCTGTGTCCATCCCACCACCCATGGTACCGCAGCTGCCGCCGCTTTCTCCGTGTGCTGCCTCTTCCCTCCCCAGGTACAGCAGCAGTGCTCTGCCCTGCCTAACAGGCTCTGTCTTGCTTTCCTGCCTGGTAGTAAGCTGGGGTAACGAGATTTTTAGTAGAATGCTCTCCAGGGAGCAAGGCTGCAGAGCAGCCCTCCTGGCCATAGACTGCAGTACCTAGTGGGACCATGGGAGGAGGAGGGCGGTGGTGCTTTCCTGTAGCACTTGGGCTCTGGGCAGGGGCTTGTGCATCACCTGGCAATCCCAGCATTACGTGACTTTCCAGGGATGAGCTAGGAAGCAACTAGTGAGAGGGTGCCAGGTCCAATGTGGAAAAGACCATGTTTTATCATAGGTAGCCTAGTCCTCATCTTGTGGCACCTCTCTTGACAAGCTACTGCTTCTTTTGCTGCATGGCTTTTTGTCTGCTTGCACAGAGCAGATGAGACAGTTTATGAGAATTTTCTTTGCTATTTATCTTAGAGCTCCGATCAGGGTCGGCTCCTGGCTTAGCCTGCAGAGCTCCTTGCCAGAAGAAAACACTGAGGTCAAAATCTTGTTGATATTTTGAAAAGTGACTGCTGTATCTGCATAGTAATATTCAGAATTGATTTTTCTCCCTCACACTTTGATTTTAACCAGCTTCCAAACTAGAGACTGTTTTGAGGCCAAAAGCGGGAGATGCGTTTTCTGTCTGTTTACTGTGGGATTCCTACTCCTTCCTTGGCTCCTTCCCCACCCTGCAGGACTGATCTCACACCTGATGCAGTCCTGCAGTTCCTGCTTCCTCTGCCCTGTTTTCTACGTGGCTTCCCTGGGACGGTGTCGAGGAGGAACCTGAGCAAGGGTATCGCCATCTGCATGTTAAAGAGCCTTTCTCTCCCAGCTCTGTGCTGCAGTACGGAGTTTTATGGGTTATCTCTAGAAAGCTGGGCTTGAAATACTTGACAGATGCCAGCTGTGAATGGTTGTAGATTCAAATGAGAGTGTCAGACAGCGACAGCAGTTTAATTAAAATAGAAATACTCTGAGGGTTTTTTTGTTCCCTCCACCCTTCCCCCTCTGTCTTCCCACAGGAACAGGGCCAGGGTTGCTCCTCGTTCCATGAAACCTCACTGCTGCTAACAGCCTCTGCTTCACAGCTCTGCTCTGTGGCAGGGAAGGAGGAGAAGGGGGTGCTTGGCACCATGGCTGGAGCGCTGCTGGGAGCTCAGTCCAGGTCCTCTGAGGCCCCTGTTTACCCAAACTTGTCACGCCGCCACGCTGCTCCCAGACTCTCCCTGCAGCACTATGCCCACACTGCTTTGAAACGTCCCCAGCCACAAATTTGCCGCTACCGCCTGCTCTCTGTGCCCATTCAACCTCTGCGCGAATGCAGGGCGGGCTGGCCCCAAGTCCTTATTCACAGGGGAAAGTGCCACAGCCGCAAACTTGCTGAAAAGGCACAGAGAGGGCTTCGAGATGCTTTCAAGTTGTTCTTCCAAGAGCTGAAGGAAGCCTTGTTGCCAAACAAACAGGCACACAATTAAAAGGGCTGCTCCTCTGGGACAGCGGGATGCCAGTTATTCACACTGTGTTCACGGACTATAAGGCAGAAGGATGAAAGAACAAAACATTCCCTTACTATACCTCTATTCATCAGTACTTTGGTGGGTTGGAGACTGAGACTCATCCATAGTGGGTGAGTTGTCTGTTGCTTCTCTGAACAAAGGAGAGCAAAAAAGGAGGAAAGAGGAGAGAGGAAATGTTAAAGAAAAGAAGTGACACAGACATTGTTACGAGCTTATTAATCCAGTGGGGAAACAAGTTGGTGAATCATCTTCAGAAAAAGTTAGTGACACAAAAACATGTTGGGGAGAACTGTCAATCTTTTGAGTTGTGCTGGGAGGGTGCAGCCTGCTCCTGCAGTGGGGGAGTTTGTGTTGTGCATCTGATGGCAAACTTTTATCTGCTCCTACTGTATTTATACATACGCCTTGGGTGTTATGCTCAGGCATGAAATAAGTGCTGATTTGTCTCCAATTCTTTTTGCACTGATTGTTAGTGCAGGGCCTAAGACAGAAATCTAGGCAACTTCACTTTCACCAGCTGAGAATTTGGCTTGATGCATTTTTGCTATGAGAGACAGGGTGTGGGGGTTTTCTTGAATGGAAACATAAGAAAAGTGGGGATTTTCCAAACAGATTTCTCAGCTGGCTGCTCACCAGTTTTACTTCTGATCATCATGGAGATATTTGCAGGATTAGGATTGGGTTGGAGACTGACAGCAAGATTTGAGTCTGGACTCAAACCCTTAATAGTGGAAATTTCAGTGTACAGTAAAGATAGCTGCCACTTTGCCTATCTATCTTGCAATCCCTTGACTTTTTGTGAAATGGGACCAGGAAAATTCACCTGTTCTAAAGCTGGAAGCACACGCAAAGACCATGTGAGGCTGGATGTCAAATGTGTGAATTTAAAATCCAAGGTAGGCCTAAGGGGGTTGTGGTTATGGTTCTCCTCATCTCCATTTTAAAGTGCAGTCATGAGCAGTGCTGGAGTAAAACCAGAGGTCAAATGTGGTCACAGATGACCAGAAGAAATTAAAAAGCATGAGAGTTTCCAGTGGCTGCACAGTGAAATGTTTGCAAAGTTACTGGTCCCAATTCACGACTCAGGGGATCATATTTGTTTTTCTCCTCTAGGGCCTGTGGTATTTTGAGGACTGTAGTCTGAAACTTTCTAGCTGATCTCACCAAATCAATTTAGATGCAAAAATCTGGGATGTGCTGAGTTAGACAGGATCTGGAAATGATCTTTATTTCATGTGGCAGGACAGAATTACAGGAGATTGCTAGAGAATACCCATGGGAGCTTGCAAAAGGCTTTTTGTTTACTCCTGGAACTCCCTGCCTCACAAAGAGGTGCCAAAGAATCCAATTACTATATTTACATGAGTAATGGCTACCTGCATGTAATGACTCACTCATGCTTTGGCGAAGCATGTTAAATTAGTGGTAGCTGAAAAAAGATGCACTTAATAGTCATTAAGACACACTGCTAGGGAAAACCTAGCAGAAGCATGTGGTTGCTGCACACACAAATATGGCAGGCACCTAACCTTGCCTTTACAACAAAGATCTCCTTAGTCTGGACAGCCAGTGTGATGGTTCCTAAAAAAAAAGATCAGCTCTTTTGACCTACAGAAAACTGGAGGAAGGAGACTGTCCAAGCGGGAAGAACCTGCAAGGCTTCTTTCCCTGTGGATCTGGGATCCTGCTTGGAGTAGTGCTGCTGGGTACGGATGGCACAGCCATGTCTTGGTCAGCCTAAACTAGACCTCAGGTGGGAGGCTGGAAATGCTCTGTGCGGGTGTAGGCTATGGAGCACCCGGAAAACGTTCCCCACACCTGTGCTCTCCCTTTGCTTGTGTGCAGGGAGGATTTTCTCACCAGCACTGAGCGAGGTGAATTTTCTAACCCAATCCCACACTCACCCAGTCTGCCATGCGAGAATGTGGTGGGGACTGCCCGGCGGCGTGGCTGCTAGTTCACTCGACGGTGTTGAACTCCTCTGGCTGTGAGGTAAGGCAGCTGAAAAACAACCAAAGGGTGAAGAAAAATAACTGGTGAGGTGAGGGCACAAGGGTCAGGGTGGTTCAGAAGCGTCGGCTTGTCAGACCAGCAGGAACTTGTCTGGCTGTGGGTAAACACAGCCTGGGAGTCCGACCTCATCCTTTTCCTGGATGGCTGTGCCCTAACGCAGCACAGGAGCAGCCAGCCTACTGCTGACACCGCTGCGTGTCACGGGCCAGATCCGTCCTCTGCTCTGAAGGAATGTTTTGTTTCAGCCCGGCCTCCAGCTGAATGCAACCACCTGGACTCTCCTGAGCCTGCCTGGGAACACCCCACCTCTCCCATCATGAAAGCTAATTGGTTTTGCTGCTGCCTGGACTGGCAGGCCTGGCTGCGCATCTCCACGGGACCTGAACCGGAGGAACCCTGCCTGTCAGGCTCAGCCTCCTGCTTCTGGGGGTGCTGGGAGATGCTCTGTGTCCCTAGGAGCCAGAGCTGGCACTGGTGAGAGTCTGGAAAAGTACGCTGCTTCATGTGCAAAGGAGGAAGATGGCTCTGAAGATTTCAAAAGCTACAACTACCTTTTAACTGTGCATCTGTAATAAACTGAAGTTGGGCTTTGCTGACCCTACTACTATGGGACTAGAGGAAGGCTTATCTTACTTCAATGAAGACAGGAGCAAGCTGAACTGAAAATGTACCATTGGCAGTGGTTCTTGGGGGATTTTACCCAGTGACAGTCTAGCTAAGAAATCCACCTGACTGATCTTTCCCCTTCCTCAAGTCCATACAGTGTTGACCCTCCAAATTTAATATATGCCTAGAAGTATGACCCTCTTTGAAGGACAGTGTGAAGTCCAGCAGACCTATCAGCTAGGGCTACTCAGCTAAAATGATGGGTGTTTCTACCTGGCATCCCCTTCTGTGCTGTTACATTCTTTAGCTACTGCCAAATGACACTTCAAGGGAAAATCAAATTTTAATCTGCTCCTTACAGCCAACAGCCCCCGAGATCAGTATCCTCCCACAGCTGTAACTGGGAACTGACTCTGAACACAAAACCAATCTATGCTGCCAACTGGTCACCACAAGCTGTCATTACTGAGCACTTACCACTGTGCTGCCCAGATACCACATTTAGATTTAAAGACCCAGCTGGGTGGGGGAATGGACTGATTGACAGCAGTTTTTACGTGTTCTCCCCCAACCTCACCATTTTCCGTTCTCGATTACCTAACTGAACTGGAATGGTTTCTAAAGCTAAGCAAGGCAAAGCTTTCCAGTGTTCAAGCATTTTCTGTCGCTGGGTGGAACAGAAATGCCCATTAAAGACTTTTATATGGAGACACAGGACGGTTCCAGCAGCTACTCAATTGTGTCGTGGTCCACATCTGGGCCTCCTACAAGCGTTGGCATCACACATAAACCAGCCTCTTCTCAGGCAGCTGCTGGTGGCCCATACAGAGCCTGGTGTCAAACTGCCTCTCTGACTCCACCGTGGTGTTGGCAGCAAGTACAGAGCTGCACTAGTGTCAGCGTAGTGGTCACTGTGGACCAGGTGCCATGCTGGGATGTCAGAAGGCCAACAACCAGCACGGGTGTATGATGCACTGGTCTGCTCAGGGAGGCTGTGAGAGCCTGTGGCGAGCGAGGCCGGAGCAATGGTGTCTCCCATGCCAAGGCTGATGCATGTGGAGGGGTGGGGATGGACACAGTGCAAACTCTCATTAACCAGCAATCCTGTCCATGTGGGGCTGGATTCAAGTTTTTAGCAAATTCTTGATCTGTGCAAACTGGCTTGTCTAGCGGTGACTGATGGCCAGTAAATATTTAACCTTGGACTGTTTCATAACACGTTAAACATTCAGTTTAATGAATTCGACTGTTTTCTTACCATTTAATATTAACAACACAGGGGAGTGCAAAGCTCTGTACATGATAGGCAAAATACTGCACAAACTTAAACGCTCTGAATTTCAGGATATTATCAGCACAGCTACTGGAGTTGCATGGGAAAACCAAATCTCAGCACTCCACAAAGATGTCATCACTCAAACATTTTCGGGGGGGGGGGGGGGCGGCGGAGGGGCTGGGATGCTCCCCACTTAACCTTTCTCATGCTTTTAGTGTTTCACTGAGGACATGCATTCCCC
Source organism: Haliaeetus leucocephalus (assembly GCF_000737465.1). Lineage (NCBI taxonomy): Eukaryota > Metazoa > Chordata > Aves > Accipitriformes > Accipitridae > Haliaeetus > Haliaeetus leucocephalus. Next base: position 13,218,994 of record NW_010973187.1, on the reverse strand, counting down.
TAGTCTGTGCTCAGCCCCCGCTTGCTTCATTGCTCCCTTGCTGTGATTACTAAGAGTGACCCCCCCCATGGTTTCTCCACGTTTGGCCTCTAGTGCTATCACCCAAAGCCCAACTGCACTCTGAGGAAAGACCTGGCAACAATGGGGCTTCAGTCCCTCCCGGTCTTTTGAGCCCATCATTGCAAAGTGATGACTTCCATGGAAAAAAATTCTCAGCCGGTGAGTGTCTCGGACAAGGCTTGCCCCCCAGTGTTACGCCTACAGGCTTGGTGAGCAGCATGTGAAGGCCAGATAGCATGCTATGGTCTGGCACTGCTCTCCAGCTGAGTTGCAATGCCCGGCATGAATCCGGGCTGCATGAAGCCCCCGTCCCTCCTGCCCCTTTGCCTGGGACCACCTCTCACCTGATGTTGCTTTACACATCTGAGGCATTCTCGTGACCCGGCTGTGCGCCACAAAGGTGCTTTGCGAAGATGTGCTGTACTGGGAGCTGCTGTCTGAGGAAGTGGAGCTCGTGTGCGAGAGGCGGCTGTGCTCCTTGTGGGAGGCTGTGGACCGCTGGTACCAGAGCCGCAGCTCGTCCGACACGGCAGTCCTACCCGAGCCTTTCTCATGGCCCTCCCTGCCCAGAGATGGAGTCCTTATGATTTGGGAGCGGGAGGGGGTGAGCCTGACCGAGTCCACTTCATCCCCGTGCCAGTTCTCCTTAAACATCCCCCCCGCTGTGTAGGAGTTGGAGGTTTTGAATTGTGCTTTCACGCTGTAGTGTCCCTCCTGGTCGTTCTCCAGGCTCCGCACCACCACGGGTGTGGAGCTGCCCTCGATGTACAGGGGATACTCTTTGATCCTGTACTGGGAGGAGGGCTGGCTCTGGCTGTGCAGGTAGACGCGGTGATGCCCCGTCCCGTTCCTCGCAGCCAGGTTGGGCATACTCCCTGAATTGGAAGAGACCAGGTTGCCTGCTGATTTGTGCCTTTGCCTCTGCCGCTCTCTGGCTTTTGATGGGGAATCCTCTGCCAGGGTGGAGTAGTTGGGGTTCATCTGAGCTGGGTAGTAGTGCTCAGAGCTGGAATGGCTGGTGCAGGAAGAGCAGTCATCCATGGGGTCAGAGCCATTACTGCTACGAGTCCTTGGGGTGTAGAAATCAGGACTCCCCGTCTCATTTTCTGAGCCGAGGAGCTTGCCTTGTGACTCCAAACTGGAGCTCCGGTGTCTAAAGTGCTGAGCTAAGCTGTGCAGTCTGGTTGGGCTGATGTCTACTGACCTGCAAGTACCAGGAAAAAAATCCAGGCTGGTAAGTCAACAGGACGAAGCACTCCCCATCCCCTGCACACAAGGCCAGCTTCACAGGCAAAGGAATCTGAGGGCACTGAAAACCTGGACCCCTCCAGCACTGCATGGGGCTGCTGCCTGCAAAGGAACCTGCTTCCCTGCTGTAAGGTTTGGGGTGATTAGGTCCTATTCCTGTTCCTCTCCAGTCTCCTTGGTGGTGGCATTCAGTCTGCAGCACCATGTGGGACACAAACCCTTGCCCAGCCCAATTCCTCTGTGGCTTGCCACCCTGGGAAGGACCCAGTCTGAAGGGCAAAACCTGGGGACCTCAAGCCCCAGCTTTGCTGGTGTGGCCCTGTGGCAGAGCTGTTTGAATCAGCACCATCCCTGTGCTACCAGGGTCACCTTGCTCCAGCTATGCAAATCCTGAGACCTTAGCCTCAAAGGTGGTGGGATTCCCTTGCAAGTGGCTTGTGAATGCTCTGCACAGGTACAATCGACCTGCTGTGAGACGGACAGACTGCCCGTACTTAGCCCAGAATGCAGTGATTTCTCCACTGGCCTTTGAAAAAGTCACCTCTGTCAAGCAGCTAGTTTTTACTGGGGCTCAGCCATGGGTAGCATGTGTTAAGACTGTCAGTGGGTGACAGCCCTTCAGGCAACCACTCTGAATCGCAAGTTTACAAGGCTCGATTCACAGCCAAGTCTGGGTGGTCTCTATTCACCCCGGTTGTTCAGAGAGCTTCAACCATCCATTCAAGGAGCAGGAACACCCTGTGATGAGTCACACACCCGCATGACAGACAGCCAAGGCCAGGGTACACAGCTCATGAATGAGCCACCGACTGAGCAATGGCTGTTTCAAACACCCGAATGGCCCCTACCCGGTCAAGGCCACTTCTCAAGCACTGTGCCAGGCTAGTTTCTCACGCTGCTCAGCTCCAGTGTTAACAAACATTGCACTCTTGAAAGGTACTCCTAGCCAAAAACTTGTAATGAACTTAACCCAGGGCCTTAATGCCTTATATAGTCTCTGCCCAAGTCAGACGTGTTGGCATGACTCTTGATTTATGCTGAGATAAATGATGTTAGCACTACCCCTTAGGGCTGGATACCTAACAGCACACAGCTTTGGCTCAGCTCTGCTTCCTGCAGTATCCATGGAGTTTGCCACAAGAGCAAAACAGCAATGAAGCTGAAAGGTTTGTAGAAATCCTGCTGAAAATTAGAGTCAAATTGGGCCACACACATCAAATCACCTCCCTTACACACTTCACCTCTTTTGTCTGTCAACCCTGGGCTTATTCCACTGCCACCTGGATCCTCAGGTGAATTGCTTTATACAGGCTGTCTCTCCACATAAGATCACACATGTGCAAACATTTTATCTATGAGAGAGAATTAACACTACCCAACATTTTGCATCAGACAAGTAAACAATGTGTTCTCTCCAGCTGGATCCATGGAGGAATTTACTGCAGAATTTAGCAGTAGCACCACATCCCTTTTAAAAGTGGCACGGGGTTTGTAGCGCCTATAGAGTCCCCGAGATGAAAGGTCCCAGTGGAAGAAAAGCTTGATTACTTTGAGGAGACATGAGGGGCAGGATCATGTTTATCTGAAGTGATTTCAAGATCTCAGTTCAGGAGAGATTCCCTACTGGCAACAGTACACAAGCTTTGTATGTGAATAGGACTGGTTTGTGTCCTTTCCTGAACTGGGAATTAATTCATATCCTGGGGGAAGGATAAAGCAAAGAATATTAATTTCAGGGTATGCAAGGTGAGACCAGAGCCGGCAAGACTTACCGCGTGGAATGGACGTAGTGTGGACTGCGTACCCGTAGATCGGGCGTCGACGGCATGCTGGACTGGGAGTTCCAGTGGGGAAGGCTCCGGATGGGGCTGTTCTGCAGCGAGCTGCTCCCTCCCGCCTCGGCACAGCTCCCAGTGCTGGGGAACCGCTTGTGACTGCTGTGGAGCAAACACCCCGCTTCAGTTCCCGGACAGGAATTTGGGGAAGGGGCTCCCACGCCTCTTTCCAGATCTCAGGCACGTGCCTGTGATCTTGCGGGGGTCAGCGGGAGTTGGGTCAGCTGCTGCTCTCAGCTGCGTCCCAGAGCTTGTGCTTCTGCAGTAGCTGTAGGTCAAGGCCAAGCCCTGTCAAAGCCCTCAGATGATCCACCATCCTTCCTTTCTAAACGTTTTTTTAAAGTAACATTGAAATACCAAGCAGCAGTCATGTGGCTGCAGCTTATTTTTATGATACGTCTATTGGCCAAAACACCTAAAAGTCTCCTTTTGGTAAGGAATGCCTTTCTAAATTTTGAAAGGGCTCATACCCGTCCCTCCTGAAAGCAGAGGATATCTCTGTGCTGGAGCTTCAAGATAGCTGGCTCACCTGGAATGACTGTGTGAGGAGCGTTTCTTGACCTTCTCATAGGGTTCATCCAAGGATGACTCGCTCCACATCTTGGGTTTGATGGGGGACTTGTCATAGTCATTGCGGTGGTAATGCATTTGGCGGAGGCCTTCCAGCGACTGTGGAGGAGGAGGCCTGTTGTGCAAGGGTGGCCGGGGAGGGAGTCCTTTGTGTGGGGACTGGAGAGGGGATATTGTGCTGGTGACCTGAGAATCCTCTGTGAAGAGAAGAAGGGAGAGAGGTGATGGCTGTGCGATACCTCCAATGGCAGCACAACTCTGGGGGACACCATCGCACCTCCAGAGCCTGCTTCCTTATCCCGCTTCCCCTGGTTGTGTTCAGGAGCAACCTGAAGACCTGACTTTCAGAAGTGCACCGCCTGACAATCCCATTTTGGGAAGGAATGGCCAGCAAGAGCGTGTGATGCATTAAAACAATTGAAACCTTAAGAGAAAATAAGGGGGCATTCTGGGACTGTCTTTTGAAAGAATTCAGAGCAGTAACCACAGCAATACTTACTGCTCTGGGCCTGATGTCTGACTACAATGTGTGGTCAGGGGAAACCAAGCATTTTCGCTACTGGGATATTCGAGTGGATTATTACACAGAACAGTTCCTCCGTTTTGAGTGTCAATCAGGAGTTCACACATCCCTCCCTGTTGCCTTCCTGCCCGCTACAACATACAGCAGCCAACATACCATCCTCCAGAACAAGGGCATCTGAGAGGGAGCTGTCTTCACTGGCAATGTTTCCTTCTGAAGAGAAGAAAATACAAAGATGGTCAGATGGCCCTGAGAATCGCAGTGACTGAGTGCTGAACTCCACTGAGTCTTAGCCTTAAGCAGTCACCCACGTCTTCCTCCTCACATAGCTGAGAGGCAAGATTCCTATAAACAACTGACTCAGCCCACTCTCAGTCTCGGAGGGCAGAGCTGCAGGCCAGGTCTCTCACTAGCGGACTGCCTTTCAAGGAGCTGCTAACTCTTTTCAATTAATGGGGATTAAGACTGAGTCACAACAGAGAGCTGAGATCCCCAGAGGATGCAAAATGGCATGGTGCCATTAGTGAGATTTGTATCTTGGGCTTTAAGGACTCTGAGTTTATCTCCGCCTTCTTAAAATGATCATCCTGTTGCTAACTAAAGGCTCACACTAGGTACCAGTTTTGTGTAATTCAGGGAAACGCTTTCTGAGCATCCTCTGTAGCAGCAGGAGAAGCTCTCACATCCTTGGTGTGCACACATTTGAGCTGCTTCTCCCATCCCGTGTCCTCACAGCTGTCTGTTATCCCTGACTGTGGTGCAACTTGGTACCCAGATCACAAATACAGCAGCTCTAATCTCAGTTCCTGACACAAAGGCACAGAGAAAAGCTCTGCAAGTCAAAGGGAAAGGGCAAAATCAGCAAGGGAGAAAGAATCACGGTGGAAAGTTAATGGATTTCATGAAAAACCAATCAACAACCCAGTAAACCATACAGTGCCCTGAGAATTACATTGTAAAAAAAAGAAAAAGAAAAAAAGCACTTGAACACAGCAATGACACTGCTACCACTTTGATTTTACAGATGCCTTTCAGCTAGAGAGCTCACCCCACTCTGCTGACATTAATTACGTTTGTACAGCACCACTCTGGAGGAGATGTTAACAGAGCAATTTTATAGGTGAACAAAGGAGTCACAGTCTGCTTTCCTGACACACTTATAATCTACAGTGTGACACTGCTTCTTGTGCTGTGAACCAGCACATCCCTAATGCATAGTGTGCAGCCCAGACACCCATCTGACAGCACGCTGGTATGGGAGGACAGCCTGACTGCCAGCACCTGTGGAGTCTTCCAGACAGGAGAGGGAAGAGAAGGGAGAGGAAATCTGTGCTTCAAGGCAATAATTTTGCTCCCTGCCCTCCACAGACCCTTCCATGATGCCGTGGGCACTAAGTCCCACTTACCATCTATGATCAGGGAGGCTCTCTGAGTTGGCTTCTTTCCAGATTTGATGCGATACTCATTGATGGCATTTTCAATCTCCTGCAGTTTCTTCAGTGCGTTCAGGTAGGATGTCTTCCTCTGTTTCTTCAGCTTTTTGCTGACATTCGGGTCACTCGCCAGGCGCCGGGCAGCCTCCGTGATCTGGGACTGAATGGCAAACTCCCTCTCCAGGCGCTCCAGCTCTGCCTCCTGGGGAAAGGCAAGTGGATTCTGCCTACCACCAAACTCCCCCGGCCCAGCTATGGGGAAGCTCCCCCTGAACCCGGCCAGTGGCCTCCAACCAAGGCTCTCCATCAGCAAAGCATCCACGATCATGCTGCTTCCCTCATCTCAGGGCCTCCCTGAGCATACACACCTCACCTTCATCTGCTCACACGAGTGCCTGGGAGCACAGATGGTGGAAGGGATGACCCATACAAGGAGGACATGTGTGCTCCAGCCCTAACCCTGCTGTGCTGTTTGGCTTTTCATGCAGTTCAGTATGGCCTAGTTCAACAGTGCTCTACTGCTGACACATTAATCTTTTTACACCCATCTATGGGTAACACCTGCCTCCCACCTGCTCCTTTTCCCTGTTTCCCATCTCCATATTTGAGCCCCATTTGATATCAGTGCTATGTATCAATGCAAAGCTACAGCTTTAACCGTCTTGACAGGTTTGCTTGGCACCCACCAAACTCTTTGGGGTAAAAAAGCTAAAGATGGGCTAATTCCTCCCTGGTGTATGGCCATCAAAGTCCAGGGGAGAGTATGAGCTGAAGTAATTATGGGCTGCTGCAACTGATTGCACCAGAAAACTATCTCCTCAAGTTACAAGCCAGGAGGGTGATTTCAGAGTGAGCAGTGTGTAACAGCAAGCTTTCTGTATGCAAAAAAGGACTAGTGTCTCCAACATTAGCCCTTGCAGGGTCTCAGCTGAGTTTTTAAATGCAACCAGGTGTACCCTGGAAGCTACCTACTGTTTTTTAGTTATCCTCCAAAATCAAGGGGTTTAGCCCAATTTATGCCAATGCAGAAGCTGATATAGTTTTCTGGTCTGCACTGGGACACCAAGCTGTGAGCTTCAAAGGTACTTGCTAATCTGCAATGGATCTGGCTACCTTCCCCAGCTTAATGGAGTTTTTGGTGTTAGTCTGTGAGAAAGGGGAACACAGTACATTGCAAATTAGGGAAAAAATGACAAGTTTTTTTACTTTTAGTGAATGGTGGGAGTTCAGATCGCAAACACTGACAGCCATATATTCACAGAGATCTCCGTTACGCAAATTCAAATCCTTTCTCTTTGTTTAGCGGCAGTGTATGCTGCAAGAGGTGATGCTGTGGGATTTAATCAGACTGAAGTCGTTCTCTGGAGCTTTTATTCTGGGCTCCTGGCTTAAAAAAAATCCCTTTGCTGTCAATGGTGAGTCAGCATTGCCTGAAAACTATAACTATCATTTCCCTCACTTTACTGAAGACTGAACTGACCCCCCCCATCTTTTTAACAGATCCCTTTTTGCTTTGAAGTGTTTATAAGCTCTATCAGTGCTAAACTTACTAAAAGTGAATTTAACACCATGGAGTTTTAAGGCCTGGAACCTGATTTGCTGTCTTCTGGTAAAATCCTTCCCAGAGTCAGGAATTCTGGACTAGGTAGAGGTGATTACCAAGAAATACAATAGGACCCTTCCCTGCAAGTCTTGCTCTGACAAAGCTCTTACTAAAGGTACGGTGAGTTGATGTGAGCTGTCATTTCAGACCTTCACAGATTCAGTTCTAAATCATCCAGTATATCTTAGAAAAAACATATTAATTTTCCTCCCAGCCATAATTGTCTATTTTCTTCCAGTGAGGCCCCTATAAATAAAGCCTCAGAAAATGAGGGCTATCATCTGCCTTCAGATGGAAGTGCCTTGCTTCAGGTCCTTGTCACAGTTGGTAATATCAGTCCTGAATTTACATGACTGAGGGAGTATTTCACCTTTTGTTTTAAATTGAGTTTCTAGTGTTTGCACTTGCTGAAAAGCACATGAAAATCATCACTGGACTTTCTAAATGCTCTCAAACTGGCAGCCAAATAAACACATCATTCTTCGAGAACAGAAATTTATGGTTTTCAACATAGTCTTAAAGTTTGACAGATGAAAAGGGAGGTAGAGAAAAGCTGAGTCAGTGTGTTTGGATTGCTGATGCCAAAAGGCAGAGTGCCTGCAATAGGGAGGAGCTGCTTTACCTTCATGGTCTCCCCACCTAACCTTGCTACTGGAGTAAGGAGATTCCTCACCCACTGGCCACAAAAGATGCCATGTAGCAGTAAGATCTGGGGAAGCTGGAGATCAGGTTATAACTGAGCAGCCAACAGACTGCAGGGGTTTTAGGAGTAACTCAGCTAAGCTGTGCTTCCCTTTGAAAAGCTTAATTAAATGTGCTAGTTCATGAATATTTGACTTTGGTGGAATTCCTCTCCCAGGCTCCATTGAGAACAAAACTAAAAAGCTCCAGCTGTTTATTTTTTCAGCAGAAGGCAAATGCCAACAAAACGACAAACAGTTAATTCCCTGGCTGAACCAAGCCTTAAACCACACAGTCACACCAGCTTCGGTCTCTCCTCTTACAAAAATAAAAAGGAAACTCAAGACTGGAATATACACAAGTGTCTTGAGACAAATGCGTCTCTGCAGACAATAGCTTTTCTGTGAATCCAGTCCCGCCTTACAGCTGCTGCCGGCCTGTTTTCACAGCCACGGTTCAGGGCACTGACCCAGCACATTGTGGGAGCAAGGGAAGAGAACAAACACTCCCTGGCAAACTTAGAAAAACGTAATTCCAGCTCCCCATAGGTAGGGATGAAGGCTCTTTTTGTTTAAGGACTGGGGAGCAAGCTTTCATCTTGCTATTGCAGGCCTAAGATGGATATTTGTGATGCTTTTCTCCCCAGTTAGGGGAAATCTGAATTTGGATTGCTACTGAAGCGGAAAGCAAGTGGCTGTTTGCAATAACAACACAGGGCAGCAGCAGGGCTCAGATAGCTCAAGGGGCTCCTGACGTGCTCCCTACTCACAGAAGTCACTGCACTGGGTCACCAGAGCACTTGGACTGTTATGGTCCAGTTGGTCATCCAGGCTATTTCTGTTACCTCTAGCAAAGCCAGGATTGAACTTCGAGGGTTTCACCTTTACTCCGAGTGTGAACTAAGGCCATCTCTCTCACTGCTTCCCCATTCTGATGGCTATAAAAAAAAAAAGGCACCGTGACCAACTACAGACATTTAAAACAAAAATGACTGTAGGACTGATGGTTCCTATGTGATGCACGGTGGACATCTTAGAGACCTGAGGTGGGGACACAGGGCTAGAAGGGAAGGGCAGAGCCTCACCTCTCCCTTAGGCAGGATTTTCTGCTCATCCAGTTTAAAGGCAGTTCCTATTCTTCTCCTTACAATAGGTGGCTCCTCCCCAGGATCAAGGGGGTATTCTCGTGGCAACTTTCCTGTGAGCTCCTGTAAGCAGAAAATGCTGTTAGTGATCTGGGAAATCCTACAGCAGAGCGAAGCACAACACTGCTCTTGAACTGTGACTGTAAAATGACAGGCATTTATTAACAACATACCCAGTTCAGCCAGCTGATAAACATACAAGAGAGCACCCAGCCCTGCAAATCCGTCCCAGAACCTGACACTGTGGGTGGGGAACTTTTCTTTAACCTGTGCATGAATACAGATTTCTGTGGCCTGCCCAGGGTAGGTCTGTAGGTGGTGCCCACCCCCCAGGGTGTTGGGCCCTGAGGCTGAACAGACTGCAGCATATATGCTTTCATCTCTGCTGCAGAGTGAGTAGAAAAGAAGAGCTTCTATCTGCTGAGCTACTTCTGAGAAGGGGTGAGCAGATCCAAGAGCCTTCATGCAGGATGCAGGTCTGCTGAGTCAGAAAGCCCCACTGGCAACAGCTGTGCAGGTTATGACCTGCACAGAAAAACATTCCCACCTGATTCATGAGGTGTCTGAGAGGAATGCAGGGAAAATGGTCACTAAAAGCAGTGGCTGGTACCTCATTACCCATCTGATAACACTTCATGTATCAGAGCCCCTTCCAAACCCCAGTGATGTCATGGGCAGCTTTAGAGCAATATTAGATGATGCTTTTTCAGACTGATGGGGTAATTTGCAAAGATTTCTTCAAAATCTGAAGCAAACCCCACAGAACTGGGGAATATCTGGAACACAGGAAGCAGCAACTGCCACTACTAATGTTAATGCTGTGGGTTTTTTTCCTCTGGACTACACAATATAGCCACACATATCTGAATCGAAGGCATTCAAATGCCTACAGAAAAAAGGCAGGAGCCTCACTACCAGCACAGCCCCACTCCTTGTACTCAAAAGTCTCCCCATGAAGGACAAAAGGCTTTTGTGTTCCTTAGCATCAGCCTTGAGAGGATCCAGCTGGCAGAGTAACCTAAATCATCTGAATCCCAAAGAACAGCAGCTGACCTTAATGTGAGTGCGCAGCTCAGGCCCCTGCCTGCCCTGGCCTCTCCCCCACTTCCTAATGGGGTTTTTCATTCTACTCTTTTCAGGTCACTAGGAAACAAGGACCTGGCCTTTTCAAATCTTTCCTTTAAGCAATTCCCAGCAAAATGGGTTTGCAGCACAGCTCTACGCTAACATGCACAACGCCCTTTTGCGAGAGGCAGTGTTGCAACATCTCAGAGTCCCATTCTGCATTGCCCCCCCAGCCCTGTGGGGTTATTTCAGCTTTTCTTCTGAAATGTGTTCCTTCTAGTGAGATGTGGCTCTAAGCACTGCATCAAGACACAGATTCCTGTACCCCTTCCTGAGGGAAATAAGGATATTTTCTTTATAACCTCTAACTTAGTATGAAGCGGGGCAGTGGGGAAAGAGTTAATATCTTCTGTAAAATGCCCAAGATGGGAGCAGAACGAAATTAATGTGGGCCATACCATAAGTATTCAGAAACACGGTCCTGAAATGTAATCTATATTAATAAGTAACTGGAGTAGTGATGGCCTGAAGTAACCTGATGCCACTGTTACGAATGGCTCTGGCCATGCTTATTTGATTATGCCCCCACTTTTAACCCTTTTTTATCTCCTGGTTTGCCGCCTTCTCCCTCTGTTTTGGCCATTCCCTTGCCAAAGCAGAAAGGACAAAGGGCAGCCTGAGAGGAAATGCTTCCAACTACAGGCTGCTGATGGATGAGCTGTATGATTGCAAGACAGGGTCAGATTCCAAGTGTCCATCAACTGCCTCTCTCGGATCATCTACAGAAAGCACGAACACTTTCTACCAGCTCTTAAGGTGCTGACAGATGGGCTCTGGCCAGCCTTGCAGCAGCACATTAAGGAGATACCGCTTTTTACCTCTGGCTCCATGCCCCAGCAGGAGCTTTTGCCCGCATCCCAGTTGCTTGTGAAATGCCTGAGGCTGCACCACAGGCACATCTTCCGCTGCATGCGGTGCTGCTGCAAGGCATTAGTCATTGGCAGTCAGGCAGTGTTAGCTTAGGGTGGTCAATTCCTCCAGAGCAAGTAGAGCCCTCTAGACCTTGTCCATCAGCCCCCCAAAAGCGTGTGACTGCTTCTTGCAGATGACCTTAGCTCTGTACTCGATGGACTTACAAGACTGGATCTGGTCCTGCGACCTTTATCAGCACAAGTTGTTTGCTGAAGTCAACCAGGACTTCCCAGGTGGGAAAGGATTGCTCATGTGGAATAAAGGACTGGACTTGGGGCAGCAGAAACTTCTGCTGACTTTCTTTGTTGAGAGGTATTTTCCACAACTTACTCTTGTTGGCATTAAAACTATAGACTAACTGAAACAAAGTGCAATGAGAGCTGAATCAGTGACCTGTTTTCCCTACTTTTGTCAAAGGTGAGATACACATCAAATATTGAGCAACAACTGGAAGATCTCGGTGCCACTTTCTGCAGCCAGCTTCCTCTTGTGCTACACATTGTGATTTGTTATTAAATTTCAGATTTTCGGGCCTGGTAAACAAAGGAGAATTGCTGAATGACCCAAGTGTACGCTGCTGCTAATCTTCACATATATCTGCAACAGGGTTGTGATTTCCCCAAACATTAAATTGATCTCTAAACTGGCCTCCTATGTACTCTAAGAATGAACTGGCAAATGAGTGGGAAGGTTATGAGATGAGTTGCTGAGCTGTCCTGCATGTCCTGGGACACCCACAGTGGTTCCTCTTCACAAGGTCTGCCACCACACTGCCACCACAGTGGTTCCTCTCCAGTGCCAGAGCTTATTGGATGAAGGGAGTCTACATGGAGCAGGTGAGACCTTGTGTGCTGTTTGTAAGAATGTGCTGGGAGAAGAAAAGCATGTAAGGTCAGGCCTGCTCCAAGAAGAAAGTGTATCAGGCTGGGTTTTTTTTGCTAATGATGTCAAAAGCATTTGAGAAGGGATTGCCAGGACAGAGGACAGCCTTCCTATCCCATTTAGGTAGCTGCATATTCCCACCAAAGTCAGTTAGAAGCCTGGCTGAATGTATCTTAAACACAATTTCAAACAGCAGACATGGATGCTGAGCACCCTCCTAGCCCTAAGCCAACTGGGTACCCAGCTGACATGGGGTCCTCTTTTCTGGGGGAGAAATGTCCTGTGACATTGCAATCTGGAGTTGGACCTTCCTGAGGCCTTTGTACAATGAGCTTTGTAAGAGGTGACTATGGAAGGAATCTCTTCTCCTGACTCCACACCACCTCCAAACAACAAGCATGCTATAACAATGCAAGCAACAAAGTGTTACAGGTTATAAAATGTCCATTGCCTACCGCTTCTCGGAGACAGAGTTTCTTTAGCTCTTCCAAGCGCTGGCGCAGTGTCTCTTCCAAAGCTTCTTGCCTGGATTTCAGTGCAGCCAGCATGTCTTTCTTGGCAGACTGAGAACTATCTGACTCTTGGGAACCTATCAATAAACAATGATTTCACTAGGCCAGCTGACAGCAGAATACACATCTGGAGTGCTTGTCATTTTACCAAAGCCTGGATGCAGTCCTTCCAAAAAGAAATCAGACTATGACATGAAGCAGGTGTTACCCAGTCACGTTTGTTTACTGCAAATTCTTAATGTTTAAGCTAACAGACAGAGATTGGACAGTGGGGCACACAAAGACATTTGTAATTGTTATCCAGAAAAGCAATAAAATTATTCATGTAAAGATTCTAGAAAAAAAAGACATACCATTCCCATGAAAATTCCCAATGGCAAATAACAGTACAGTTTACGAAGCCCCGGAGACGCATTTTTTGGAAATTAAGACTAGGAGAAACCATTTGACAATAACAGCCTACTTCTGAAGAACTGCAATTATCCTAGTAGCAAACATTTAATTCAATCCACTTACAGTGCCTGTTTTATGAAGAAAAGTAATGGAATGAAATTACCTAGCAAGATTCCTGTAAAACACACCAAAACAACAATAACCCATAGGTCCTTCTGGGATAGTAGCTGTTTCTTGTGAAGACATAGGTCAAGAAATTTAAACTGGATGTCCAAATGGCTTGACTTTTCAAGTGGCAATTACCCAGCAACTTGTGCTGAAATAAGTCCATGCATTAAGTCAGATTTTGCTGCTCAGACGTCATGACAGCATTTCTAACTTCTGCTCTTTTGGGGAACTTATTGATGGGATTCCTGATTTTATTTTGGTTTGTGATGGTGCTTCAATTGCTATCCAAGATCTAGCATCTCAAAGAAGGGGCAATGTTGGTTGCATCCATTTTGGGGTCCCCAACTTGAGCAGCTGATTTTTCAGGATGTGCTTAGCATTCGCCCTCTTTAACGCAGCTCTGGGCTCAGGGATGAGTTTATAGTGAAGTCACTACTTTGCTCTGATCCCCATGTTTGGATAAGCCAACTGCATCCTTTCATCTGAGAGTATGATGGTTATGGCCATACTGTGAGATGAAAAGCAAGCTCAAGAAAGGGAAAATGCTATCTCCACGTACTTCTTCCTCATATTACTGGCTGTTGGTCAGCTACAACTGTGGTTCAAAGCATCCACCTTGGGTTTACAGAAAGCTGAGTTCTGGTATCTTGGTGGATTCAGCAGTAGTGTCCCATGTCTGTCCACAGATGACACTGAGAGCTACAGCTCCACACACTAAAGCTCTGCCCCACACACAGCTCTGGAGCTCAGCCTAAGTCTGCATCTGATCCCTTTTTAATCAACTCCATAGTGGGTCTTGAGCTGGGCTGAATGGACACGGCTGTTGTGGTGGAGGGGTTGCTGTTGCCTGAACAGAAGTGTCTTCCATGGGGTGGAAGACACGACACAGGACCCTGTGAGACCCACACTCTTTTGGACTGGCAGTGGGATACTCTAATCTACCTAAAATGACACCAGACACAAACCACCAGCTGGATTGTGCCCAGTGCTTTGTAGGGACTTCTTGTGGGGCATTTAGTTTACTGTAGGTTTATGCCTGCAGAGAAGCCTTTGACTCAGCAATGCTTTCAAGGGTGCTTCTGCTAGTCCACACTGGTTTCTCAGTGGTCTCAGCACCTGCTGTCCCAGGGTGACTCTGGGAGGCTCCCCTGCCCCTCTAGAGCAATGGCACAGAGAAAGCAGACCTTTATTAGCTGCAGGAGTCAGATACAATGACATGCTACATGGAGGTGTCTGTGTACCTGTAGGATGGGGGTGAGGGTGGGCTTCTAGATACATTTGCAGCTTGGCCTCCAAGTGTACAGTGAAGACCCTCAGCCCAAGTTGGTTGAAAAGGTTGCTGCCGTTTCACAGATGTCTGGAAGGAACCTGGGAACAACTTGTTGCTTTGGCAGGAAACCAGAGTGTAATTTGTTCTTTCAGCTGCTTCTTTCATTGCTACTATTGCAGCAGACCGTTAGCTAAACCGAAAGAGGATTGGGCAGCCTGTGCCATGAAACAGTTCTGCACTGGCCCAGGGGGAGCAAAGAATCTTAGATCTTTTCCACCACTATTTTCTGCAGTTTTCATACAGGAAGACAGCTGGCACTTATTCTGCAAAACGCCACCCCGCTTTGTTACACCTTTTATTGGGCTGTCCTGGAGTGGGGGGAGGTGGAAAAAGGGCTCTCTAAATGTCAACCAGGTTGAGCATCATCAGATAAAGAAGGACGACCTCATGGTAAGAGGTCTGTTTAGTTGCTGTATTCACCCTCATTTCATTTGGGTTTGTTTGCCCTTATAGAGCAACAAAACTCAATTCTGCAAACACGTCTGTGCTGCAAGAACTTGACGGGATCTTCTAGAGGAGCCTTGTATTTGCACTGGCAGGGAAAGCCCTCTCTAGCATTTAGTAATTCTTAATAGTAACCCTGGTGAGCAGTTACTAGCAAAAGCTGAGCTGCTGAATTTGTTCACTGAATTGCCAACAAACTGCTGAGTCCCACCAAAAAGTTGCTCACTATTCCAGCAGATGTTTCAAACCCCCTTTTTTTTTTTCTTTTAGGACAACTTTAATGACCTACGTTTTCCTTTCAACTGCTCTTCCCCTTTCCTTCCTCCCTTTACTCCCTACCTCCACACCAGCCTCAGATTTATTTTTAAAAGCTATTAGTTTTTGCACTGCAGGTTGCCACAGCAGCTACATAGATGCTGAAACATTTAAAAGCATACGAATAGCCTAAACCCTGGCCAGACGCCTGTGCTGATTTGGGGTGTGCTGACAAGAAGGAAACAAATGGCTTCTGGCTGAGCTGGTAAGGACCCAAATCAAGCACAGACAGTTCACGGCATCTGCTCCAGCTGTGCTTACCCTGTGTGAGAACCACGCTGGTCTCAACCCTGATGCAGTCCATGGCAGTGTCCACTGAGCACTCATTTTGCCATCTTTTTCACCCCTACCAGAAAGCAAAGGAATTGGGGGAGGTCTGGAAGCACATTGTCACACTCTGAGTTAAGCAATGGGGATTACTGGTGAAACCAAAGTCAACTACTCCTTGGCACTAATGAACCAGTTCAAATTAACCTTTTCCAAGTGTGTCTTTGTATCACAAACTCTTCAAGTGTAGCAAGGGTTTAAAAGCTGTGGCACTCAGTTCATGGCTTGTGATGCTGACTGTTTTAGCTTGACCATACCTGACTTGGATGATCCCTTGGGCCTACCTGCAGGACTTACTTATTTCTTCAGACCTTCTTGAAGTTTCCCCTTCAGAAACTGTTCTGTTCTAGCTGTTTTTTTTTTTTAATTTAAAAGCTGAACTATTTTGGGGTGTATTATTAGATTTTTATGGGTTGGATTCTCTGCTTGTTTTCACAGGTGAAAAGCAAATGGAAACTTGATCAGTTAAGAGAATCACACCCATGTGAGATGCTTGTAAAGGAGCAGAGAACAGTGCTTTGTATTGCTGGGGTGCCTACAGCTTCCATTAGAGGCTCTTTATTTATAAATATGTATTAATCCAGCCTCGAGCAAGGCTGTGACCACAGACCCACTTCTAAAGCCAGTGGCAATTGACCCAAAAATGTCAGAATAAATCAAAAGATCATAAAAACAACTTAAGAAATAATCAAAGACCAGCACAAACCAAACCAATCAAGCAGATACTACTACCTTAAATCAGCCTTATTAAACATGAAGCTCACCGAGTCATGGCTGCCCAGTGCCTTCCAAAAGGGATCATCAACAGAGAAAAATCAGTCCTGAAAGATCAGTCCTAACACAAGAGACTCCTACTGTGACAGAAACAGTTGAGTGGGAGGCTTTCTCAGGTATTTTATCTCCTACAGTTAGGGCTAATTCCTAATGCAGTAAACAGGAGAAATGTTGCTGAAATACGTAATTTCCTTGTATGGCTTTTGAACATTTCTGTGAAAATTATTATTCAGCCTCCTTCCCATTTGCTGTGCAAAGATTTACCAAACTCTGCCTTCTAACATGGAGTTCTGCAGAACCATTTGATGTCCCGAAAAGAGAAAGGGTTGTGAAAACCCACTAGGTAGCAAGCACAGGGCCATCTCTTTGGTGGGCATGAGGAACCTACTGAATTAAGGCATGTTTTTATATCTGATGCTGCTTTAATTTAATTTAATCTGGTTTAATTTCAAAGCCAAGGCAATCGTACATGCTCCTTCCTCCTTAGCATACAGGATGGGACGCAGGTCTTGGTGACCTGAACACCCACTTAATACCCTGTTACTGTGTGGATACTCTATTCCTCTTCTTCACACTTGGCGTCTCTGGGCGATTTCTCCACCCGCTGACATTCAGGAGATTGTTGGCCATGAAACTGAGGGAGAACGTGGTCCTCTCTGCCCAACTCACTCCCCCAGCAGAATTAATGGCTGAGCTTAGTGCTAACTAAGCTTTACTAGTGCTAACAGGCTGGTTTCTGATCCCTCCAATACCGGTGAGGTCAAGACCGTCTTGGTGATGTCAACAGGGACATGAAGCAAGTGAGTCACACCCCCACAGGATCTGACCAA
Organism: Haliaeetus leucocephalus; assembly: GCF_000737465.1. Taxonomy (NCBI): domain Eukaryota; kingdom Metazoa; phylum Chordata; class Aves; order Accipitriformes; family Accipitridae; genus Haliaeetus; species Haliaeetus leucocephalus. The sequence continues at coordinate 13,201,885 of NW_010973187.1, read as the reverse complement.
GGCGACGTGCTGTGTCTGTGCAGATCTGCAGGGGCTCCTGGCTACCAGGTGTCAGCTCCAAGACAAGCTTTCGTTTAAAGCTTGTCAAAGGGCTGAGACCAGCAATGTGAGCCACCGTTTTGGAGAGGAAAGCCCTACCAGTGACTCACTGTTTGTCCCCATTTCCTCCACCTATTGTAGCAGAGCGGAGTAAGCTTAGAAAAGGGATAAATGAGAAGGATGAAAACAAGCAGGGAGAGCCAAGGCTTGGTGATAGCAACTGTGAGGGGAGAGGATAATGCAACAAGGTGGCTGTGCAGTGGCAAGGCAAGAGCATCCGGGCATCTCTTCTCTTTCTCATTTTGTGAGCCTCCTGCTCCAGGAAAAACACATCTAAATACGGCAAACCCTTCACACTACATCCGGCTGCTAGCTCCAGCTTGCTGGTGTTTGGTCGAGGTATCTGTGGAAGGCTGTCCCCAGAGCAGGGAGGGGAGGTCCCCCCACACTTGCTCCATGCCAGAGCCCAGGCTGACTCACCGCGCCAGGATGTCAGCACACAACAGCCAGCAACCTCAGACAGCCGCTATCTCTTGTCTCTGCCAGACAAATAGGATATCCTCCGTGGCGCGCGGGAGCCCAGCTGGAGCTACTCCGCACAGGATGCGCTCAGATTCCTGTGGGCGACTCGTCTTTGCGAGCCCCTGCGCTCACAGGCTGGCTGGAGGCCGTGCGGGTGCTGTTTATCTGCTCCGACACCCGCCGGGGCAGTCCGGCTGGGAGATGGCCCTGACGGATGGAGTGGTGGGGGCCGGGGAACTGGCTGGCAGGGATTTGTTGTGGCATTTTCAAATGTAAACAGGTCCCTGCACAGGAAACCTCTACCACTGATGAAGGAATCAGACTTAGGGGGCCAGAGGCTCCCCGAACATGTCTGCAGAGCTAAAGCAGAGGTGCTCCTCTACGGTCTCTTCTCTGCCCACTGAGATGAAGGCAGCGGTGGTCTGGGGTTCGGTCCAACAATAACCCAGCAATAATGGGGCTCCTCGATAGCTAGGAGACCAGACCTGCAGAGCTCTTAGGGCACAGACTGCTCTGAAGAAAAAAATCCACCTTAGACCTAACCTGATTTCGCTCTGATAATTACCTCTGCTGGCTTTGATTAGGGTTCATGCCAGTGTGAAAGCAGAGCTTTTATTCCTGGGCAAATCTTGCCCCAGATGCCCAGGGGTGGCCCAGAGATCCGAAGCACAAGATGCTTGAGCTAAACCCCAACAACCCACTGTTTTGGGGGCCCCCTTCAGAACCCAAATGAGGTCAAAAGTTAAAAGAGTGAGCTTGTCGGAAATGCACTTGGGAGAATCAGGTATCAAACTTAAAACACCGCAGTGGACACAGACTGAGATCGAGGACCTGGGAAACACGGAGGAGCTTAGCCTTTGGCCCTGAGCTGCTGTGACCATGGGGAAGTCACTGTCCCTGTAAAAGACTCCATTTCCCCGCTGCTGTGTCTTGAGACTGTAAGTGATGTGGGGCAGTGACTGCTTTGCACTGCACAGCAGGATCTTGGCCAGACAGTATGACAGCTGGAAGCAACAACAAATACTTCCTTGCAGCTTTGCTGCAAACCCAGGGGAGACATGCCAGCTTCGGCGTGCTCCTTGTGGTGCTGACAGCCCCTTCAGTGAGGAGGAGCACGATGGAAAGAGGAAATGGCTACAAGTAAGAAAAAAGGACAGAGAATGGTAGGGAAGTGGGGACAAACAGAGACTCAGTTCTGCCCTTGTGATTTCAAGTCACTCAGGGTATTTATAGCCTGGAAGTCTACTGTGGCCACTTAATCATTTGCACTTATTCTCTCCAGTGCACACACTGTACTGCGATAACCCATCATTGTTGTGACTGTGCGCCGATAATCTTTGGCACAATGGGAGGAAATGCAAAGGCTGGGACGGAGTCGGTGACTGTGCCCAGCAGAACAGGCAGCCAATGCCCCCTCCAGTCCAGTGGGACAGTGCTGGGTCACCTCTGCCAGCCAGGCTCAAGGAAAGGGGCTCTTGGAGCAGAGGGGTCTGGGTGACTGTGTGGAAGCAGTCCAGGGTCTCCAATTCCCTGGTATCTGTCCTCCTCTGCCAGACATCCTCTCTCTACACTTTCCTCCCTCCACAAGTGTGCTTGTAGCTGCTGGAAGGCACATAGCAGCAGCAAACTTGACAGCTCTCCTTAACATTTTGGGGAGAGCCCTGTCCTCATAGCTGGCAGGACCTAAAGGCAGCTCTCAACACAGGAACCTGAAGGGAGCAATGCTCACCTGGCCCACCAGCAGCACCTCAACTGAAATAGGTAGGCATGCAGGTAGACCAATTCACCTACCCTGGCCTGAAGAAATGACTCACCTGGTCAATGAACTTTGCATGGTTCTAGTCACTAGCGCAATTCCGCTGAGTCTGCAAACCCCATGCTCAGCCAGGAGGGATTTGAGCAGGGAGCAAAAAAATACAGAAATAAAAGCATTGGCAGCTCCCAGTTTGGGATTTCCATCGAGGTAATCCTGATAGGTGCTAGACCTACAGAAGCTTTTGTGGGCCTGATTTTCTGCCAGCTTTTACCTGGCTACTGCTCTCCCAGTGTGAAAGCAGAAGCAGACCCCCATGTTTTTTTCCAGGAAGGCGAAAAGTCAGTGTATTAACATGAAAACAGGATTACTACCAAGTAGCTCTCACAAACTTGGGAATGGTGCCCAGGAGGCTGAGATCTTGGAAAGACCTTAAGAACTTCCTTGGGGTACTTAACATTATTTACTTTCCAGCAGGAGAGCTGAAAAAAATGCCAAACAAACAAAGAGCTCGAACAACCCGACACCAGTCTGGGAGCTGCTGAGCTACTGTAACTCCCTGAGCAATGGGAGGCACAGACAGTGGATTGTATACTGCATCAGGAGGACCTAAGGAGCAGAAAGGCATCTCTGTTTGCGGGCAAGGCAAAGAATTGCACAGCAGGCTGCTCTGGAGCTCTGTAAGCACTGCACATTTTAACCCCTTGCTGGACATTTTCCATGCAAGAAAGCGTGGCTTTCAGGAGACATGGAGGATGCACTGATGCAAAGCCGATCTCCTGCACTAGTGTGGGTTCAGTTTCAAGGGATTTGTGTTCATAGATGGACTCTTCCCTTGTCAAGCACGGGAAGGTTATTCTCTCGTGTTACACATCTCAACACAATCGGTTTTGATAACTTGATGTGATGCTTAACAGAGGGCATTTAATTGACTGGAACTATTAATTATAGTGATACCAGCAACTTTGTCCTGCTGAAGAGCTTCTCACCTAAGCAGCTTCAAGCTCTTTGCAAACTATCAATCCTTGCTTTGCTCCCGGAGTGATGTTTAGCACTGTTTTACACACAGCTTACCCCATTCAGACTGACAGAGGAATTTCAAAGAAATACTGAGAAGTTCCTGACTCCTCTTCTCTGGTCCTTCTCTTCTGACGCTCTAGCTCTCCTCAGTATCAACTTCTCTTGGGTTTCACAGATTATGTCTTCCTCATAACAGCAAGGTGCTCTAAGCTACAAAAAGTAACCTCTAGGTCCCCACACTAGTATGGTGGAGAGTGCTAGGGAATAGGTCTTTTGAGGCTGGGACACCAGGCAAACTCCAGCAACAGAGAGGCAAGGCAGATGTGCATTCTGTGAAGAAGCCACCCAGCCTCAACACTGCTGAGGGACATCACCAATTCCCAGCCTCAGTTTCCCTGCTGAGCTGCACTGGCTGACTGCTTCCTCACTGCTGGCTGGGGGCTCCTTCACAAACGCATCTGCCTAGGGATGAGCTAGGTGCCAAGGGGTGATTATGGTAGAAACTGTGAAGAGAGACCAGGTCTCAGCTGGAAAGTGAGAGGTTGGAGATGACATCCTGGGGCCAAAGAGGAAACAAGCAGTGGTAATGAGAGAGGGGGAAGCTGCTGCCTCTGCTGTTTGTGGGGCAACATGCTGAGAGACGGACTGACACCTGGACAGACAGAAAGGGAAGTGACTTTCATTTCTGCAGTGCAGCTTCTGGCTGCTCCCCATTATACCATGGCCAAGGCCCTTCCCACCGTAATCTCTCCAGTTACAGGATAAAGGACCTACCTGATGACAGAAGACTCCCGCTGCTGCCGCTGATAATTTTGCCTTTACTCCCCATGTTGGCCAGCTTTGAGGTCTTGAGTGTTCCAGTTTCAGTCAGGTCAATCGCAATCTCACTTAGGCTTCTTGCAGCATGAATCTTCGACTGGACATGGACACAGGAGTTAGTAATGATCTAGCACTTCTTTAAAGCTCACAGAAGGAAAAAGTCCTTTTGCTGTGGCAGGAAACAGGCCTCCACAGCAAACTTGGATTATTTTACAAGAATAGAAGCAATCTGGCATGGTATTCGCTGCTGCACTTTCTACATTCTTAAGTGGGTGCCATTCTGGCATCGCTTGTTTGTTATTTTCTCTGCTTTGCCATGGACATTTTTCCCTCTTAAACAAACTATGTATGGAGTCACTGAGTTACCACATACAATAAGAAACCTTCAGAAATGCCAACATAATAAACTGCAAAGCCCAAAGGCTAAAGACCATCTCCAGCATCTAAAGGAAGCCAGGAGGGACCTCTCCAAATCTGCAGTGATCTTTGGACCATGACAGTGGACAGTGAGGACATGGCTTAAATGGGCTGTCATGAAAAGCTGGAAGAAAATACTGGTAGGAAAACATGTTCAGCTTATGGTCCAGACTAACAGGCTGCATGCAATGCCCCTACTGTGAGTCACCTCTTCAGAATATTAACATCACTGCAGTAAGAAACAACAGCCAGCCCCAGCTCAGTAACTGGCCACACTAGGACAAGGAGTCACCCATTGTACACCACCAAATGTCAATAATCAAGGCACCTCCAGGGGAAAGTACACATGCATACTGCGTAAACCTATCTTAGGAGGGAATGAGCTGACTTCCTAAGATGTCATCGTTTCTCCATTGGTTATGGAAGGATTTGAGACAACAAGATGCCCAGAAAGTTCAGGTGAGATAACTCCAGAACTTTCTCTTCATTGAGCAGTGAGCTCACATGTGGTTATGCCTACAGAGCCAACAAAGGCAGCAAACGTTCAGGGCAAGGAGGTTAGTGGTACTGAGCAAGGAAATGAGCACAGCAGCTGCTTGCAGGGTTGGGCTCGCTCAGTCCTAGTGGCTGCCTTGCCTCTGCAATACAAACCCCACTGTTAGTAGCTCACCATGTATCTCCAGTCCATTCTCCTGACAGCCTCTAGCAGGTGCTTAACATGAACAAGAGGATCAAGAACATGCATCAAAGTTGCTGGGGATGGCCCTTCAGTTATATTCCTAGCACTACCAGGAAGAAGAACCCTACATATGAGGGTGTCTTGGGTGGCCACAACAATTTTTCAGTCCTTTTTCTGACCAGTACAGCCTTAGGATCACCTCAAAATAGCAACTGCCTTATCAGAACAAGCCTCTTGAGTCCTCTATCTCATTTCTGACTGGGGTCATCTCCAAGGACTTCAGAAAAAAATATGAGGAAACTTTTCATTAAGCCATTGTGGAATAATCTGTCCACATGGAAAATTTCCTCCTGCCTCTTCTGAACTAATGCTTATGCTCTGAGCTCCATTTTATGTATTGGTTGTTGAATTCGCTTCAGGTAACAAGCCATGCTAACAAGGAGAGAGCTGACAACCAGGAAGAAGCTCACTGTCTGTAACATGGCACGCAAAGATGACTGCTATTTCATCTCCAACCTGGAAATTGGCTTCTTGCTTGCTGACCCTCATGTGAGCTCTGCAGTCACGGATGGAGGGAGCTTGGAGCTCAGCCCATCGCCCAAATCTTGCAAGCCCTGTGCTGCTGAGCTTCAATTAGCCTGGCCTCGCAGGGCCACTAACCTGCAGTTTTGATTTCCCAGAACCCAGAAAGCTGTTGGCACATTGTGTCTCCAGCTGCACGAAGACTTTTGTTCGAGAAGGTGGTGAAGCCCCAGTTCAGGATCACCTCTGCACCTTCTCAAGGCCAGAAAAGACTTTCAGCCCTAGTCATACAGTTCAGGCAATGGGCACATCATTACAGTGCTAACAGATCAGAAGCTGGTGGATGTCCACATACCACAGTATGATCTATTCTCACTGGAACTAACATGAGATGGGACTAGAAGGGATGCTTGCCACGATGGGATTTTCAGTGTTTTTTCACATCCTCAGGAAGCAGAAATCATTTTAACAAGAACTAAGGCTGAATTGATGGCTGAATGCTCACCACACTGAGCTTCACTCAGCTCTGTTACTGATTTGCTGTGGGGCTTTGGGCAAGACACTTAAGGTTAAGTTTTTAGTGATCCCCTGACTCTGTTTGCACATCAGTGAAATAATAAGTGAAATAAAATGTCTCCCTGTTGCACAGTGCATTTCTAAGATTAATTTAAGACTGCAAATTAAGATAGCACTGAGAGAGCCTTATACTGAAAACACCCTCAGAAGTATTATCATAATTTAATATTCTTAGGTATTTATAGGCACCATCATTACCATTCAGAGGTACCCAAATGCCTCACAAGCTTATTTCCACAGCAACCCCAAGAACAGGGTGTGTGCACTCACTCATTTGAGTGCAGAGGCTGAACTACCTGCCAAGATGTCAGAGCAGATCAGGCAACCAGTACTGACCCTCTTAAACTAATGCTACAACCAGTTAGACACTTCTCATTTCTGACAGCTCCTCCCCAAAATCAGCCCCAGGAGAAGGATAGCACTCTCTTAGCTTCTTGGATCTGACTTGGATCTGACATTTCTGGTCAAAAACAAGGTCTGTGAAACATGGTCTCCAAATAGCTCTGGAAGGTTAGTTCTAGGTGAAGAGGAAAGTCACTGCTTTTATCTAACGAGACTTCCTGCTACTGAAGTCTTGATAAGGAGCCTAAGCATCAACTGCTGTCTTGCTGCAATGCCAGAACTTTGGAGGTAACAAGTCTTCAGACTGCTGCTGTCCTGGTGATTTATCCCCTGCAGGTGTATATATGCTGTATGACCCTACATATATGCAGGGTTATGTATACCTTGTATAACCCCAGGAACAGCCATACTGATCAAACCCAGTATCTGCCTAACCCAATATACTGAATCCTTGCAGCGGATGTCTAGGAAAGGTACAAATCCCAAGTCTGCACAGACAGGTCCTGCCTTCCCACTCTGCGAGGCAGTGGTTTTCCTGTATTTGTAGGATAGTCACAGCGAGAAGCCCTGTAGTTTATTTCTGCTCACATTCAGACTGGAAATTAGGGCACACTCTGGCCCTACCTGTTTCACTAGGCACCAACTAAAAAGCTGAGCAAAGGCAATGCGGCTGGATGCTGTTGTGGTCCTGGCCAGCACGCCAAGCCAGCAGTGGCTGGAAGTATGCCCTACATAGCGCAAATGAAAAAATGATGTAAGACCAAAGCTTGGCATCGCTGGAGCCAGGAGAGAGGAAAAACAAAACAGAAGAGAGTAGATAGGGGATCAGCAGGGCAGAGTGAGCTTCCTCCACAGAAGGTACAACCCAAACCTGCTGAAGCCATAGGAGGTTTTAGATCCGGTTGCAGTTGTGCTAACAGTGCCCTGCACTCAACAGTGGGGATGGAGCATCTCCTGAAAGGAATGGGGTTAATTTTCCATGCTGCTCAATCCCTGCTGCCTCTGCTCCCTACAGCAATGCCAATCAGCATCGGGTGGTCTTGTGCTTTGGACAGCCACTCATCAGCGGCAGGAATCAGACCAACAGCTCATTTCATACAGGCCACTGAGCAGCAGCCAGCACAAGGTCTGGGCTAGACTTTGTACTCACAGCACAATAGTGGAAAGCTACATTACATCCCATTAGCGCTCCCTCAGGCCCTGCAGTCCCTCCAGGCTCAAAAATTTTAAAACACTTAGCGCAGACCTGCCAAGTCTCATTTACATGGAGGAAGACTGGCTCATTCATGAGTCATTTCAAAGCATGGGGCCAAACTGATCCCCAGTGTTGTTCTGACAGGGTCAGAGGGTGAAGGAAAATCCATCAGTGAAATGGAAGAGTAGATGGACACTAGGGATGGATTTATCCCTCTTGCTTGCAGTGATGGGGCTTTGCTGCAGGTGATTTTTTTAAACCCTTGGCCTATTATCTACCGGTTCATTCAGCCAAAAAGCCTTGCGCTTGGAGGAATGTGCTGTTGGAAATTCCCACAAAATGGGACTTCTCAAGGCTTCTAGGCCAAACGTTTGATTGATTCAGTGCAGTCAACAGAGCAAAGACATGCCTTGAAGTCCTGCTGCATCTGTCTCCTGAAAAAAAAGGGAAGCTGACAGGAGTTCTGCACGCTGACATGTTCAGCTTGGAAAGCTGGGGATCTTTTCAGTCTCCACGTTATGCTTCGATTGCAGGGGGAGAGAGACAGATCAGCGGGGAGCGAGACATTGGGAACTCGGCAAGCTGGCAGGAGTTCAATGTGGAGTGAGGCTGCAAAGAAGGCTGGGACTTCACTTCCTTGTAAAAGGGTCAAAATCCAGGCAAAGCTGATTTTATTTCTTTTTAAAATCACATGAAGGGGTTTTTCCTGTAGAACTGTGCAGAAGGTCCAGCTCCAACTGGTGCCCAGTTATGTGAGGAGCACAGAGTTCAAGCTTGCTCTATCACTACGCTGTATCTCCAGCCATCTAATCTACATCACTAGAGTGAAGGCTCAGCTGCAGTGAGCTCCAGCAGGCTTTTTCTTCTAAGTTTGTTTTTATTTTTCTTTCTTTAGTCAAAACGATATGAAATGCCAAGTTTGGACATGAAAGGAAGGAATATCTAAGTTTTGCTTTGAAGTTGGGGATTCAACTGAAGTGGGGGCTGAGATTTAAGGGGATGCAACCCCCCTGAAACTCAAATAAATGTTTGTCTAAGCCCTTGAGAGCTGAAACAAAGACATTTCACATTGCCCCACTCTGGAATAAGTTTTACTGGTTTTCAAAAGTGAAGCGCACGTGAGTACAGTGTCCTGAAGTGACCAGCAGGATGAATTGAGCAGATCAATTAAAATTGATGGATCTATCAATCTTGACAGTGTCACGTCAAAGATGAGGACAACTGACTAAAATACTAGCTCCCTTAAGAGAAAGGGACAAAAATATTTGTATGCCTTAACTTCAAAGCCTCAGCGTGACCACCGGGATTATTGTGACAAAGCACACTGACATGGTCACAGACGTGACAGGTTGACAAACGAGGGCTGGTGGGGTGGTGCTGTCTGTAGGAGTGTGAGAGAGGGGAGATCAGATTGAAACACAATCTGCCAACAACAAAAGAAGTCACTGAAGGGAAGTCCTGGGCATTTAAGAGACCCAGTTTCTTACCAAAGAAATGGGAGGAGGAAGAAATCTCCTTTTGTTTGTTGGTTGCTTGTGACCTAAATACCTTGCAGCTAGATCATCAAATCCATCTGGCTAAAAGTAAAAAAAATAAACTTCTGTTTGTCTGCTGAGTTGTTTTTGTTGAGAGCAAAACAGAGAGGGCTATGCATAGCCCTGGTGGCGCTGAGCAGAGGAGGGGGACAGGAAAGCATTACCTGGTATTGGGTGAGCGTGCAATTTTGTCCACATTCACAGCTGGCTCTTAGGCAGGGGTGGGAAGTTAGCTACACCCCTAAATTCAATACAGCTCACAGCAACTAAGATGAATCCTGGTTTTCTGCGTTAGATGGGACATGGCCAAAGAGAGTGCAACCATGTGTTCTGCCTAAGGCATCCAAAAGTCCTACCCACTCTATGATAAAGTCACAGAGATCATGATAGGGAAAGCAATGTCACAAGGGTTTAGAGTGAGCTGGACTAATAGCACACTGATGACCCTTCACATAATTTCAGCACGCCAATTCAATTCATTTAACTGGCAGAAAAATAATGCAGCAAAGAAAAACAGGAAAAAAAAATTTTCTGCCAGTTCAGTGGGCTGAACTGGCTCATGAAGGGACCTGACAGGGCCAGGGCCTGTGCAAGGGAGGGAGCAGCCCCTGCCTGAAAACGCAGGCAGTGCTTTCAGCAATAGCAAGATGTTAAGACTGTTGCAGCCATTTGGAGGAGTATCACCCTGCACATTCCTGCCATCTCACTAGAGATGGGGGGCAATGCAGGCAGCTGTGTAAGAAGGTACCCACTCAATACAGGCTCTATCTTCTCTGTAAATTTTACACCAGCATGCGCATATGGAGAGGGACATCTGCATGAGAAGTCTGTCTTCTGTCTCAAAGTGATCTCAAAGTCATCAAAGTGATCTCCTGCTGCTCTGGGTATGCCTAAAATTACTGCTGATGAAAGGAATTAGAAGGAGAACACACACTCCTCTGGTTTCAAGGTGGTTTCTTTTGTGTATTGAGTGGCCCCCTTGTGCAGCACCAGATCAAGACAGTTCCTTCTAAGGCCAGGCTGTCAGCATCCTGCCCCCCTCCTTCTGTTGTGAGATTCTGTGTGGAGAGAGAAATAATATCCCTACCCCACATTTCTAGGAAAATATGATAGTAAAAAGCAAGAAGGATTCAGAAACAGGTGTAGAGTGTGAAGATACTTTGAACTCAGTTATTGGAAGCTGCCCTAACTTTATGACCGAGTTCAAGAACCAGAAGACACGTGGAAACCATCCAGACAAGGACACAACACTAACTGCTTGCAAACTTTGGCTCCTCCAATTTGGCCACAGTTCAGTACAACCTTCCCCTCAATTCTTACTCCCATAGACATGAATGTAATACAAATTCCCTCAATCTGGCCAAAGCCAGCAGATATTTTGAGTCGATTTGCCTTTTTTTGATCTCAAGTGGAAAGGGAGGGCAGGAAAGGAGCCACCATCTGGACTTGACCTTGCTGGGACTGTGGGGAGTGAGAAGGACTCACCCACCGCAACATGCACTTCCCACCTCCAACATGCTTACCTTGCTTTGCTTTCTGTCCAGGTAGAACTGATGTTGACTAATGGCCATAGCCCAGATAGACTTTATTAGTGCTGGACAGGCGTACCACGTATGCACAGCAATGCCACTATGCCCAAATGTCCTCCTGGTCACAGATGCCCTGGAGAGGAAAAAAGAATGAACTGGGGTTACACCAAGGTTTCCTCGGACTCTTTTCTGTGGCAGAACCTATCATCACAGACCTCATAGTAAAAGCGGCTGTCTTTACTGTGCACACCCTTATGCTAATGGCAAAAAATGCTTTGAGAACAGCAGTAAATAGCTAATCACACCAGGAGAGCATTTACTTTAAATAACTCCTCAAGTTAGCAAGCTCAAGAGGACTAACAGTAAAGATCATCCAGTTTGTCCAGTTCAGACTGTATTTGTGGGTTTGGCTCAGCTGATGCTGACCTGCTACGTGTCCCAGGGGAGTCACCAATGCCAAAGCATGTGTGAATCCTCTGTCTCATCACACGCTGAGACACCTGAGGCCAAGTCATCACGCCCTCCACTACCTCTGGCTTTGGACAGTGGCTCTCAAATATTAGGACCGAGGTGACAACTAAAGATCCACAGGATCAATGGCTGCTTTAGGGAATGTGGGAGAAACTCTTCAGGTGCCTTCATTTTCCCACTTGTAAACAGATGCAGCAGGACTTGCTATGTGGTATGGGAAAGGGGAGTTGTGAGACTCAGAGAGGGCTGTCTAGTGCCCTGGAGAGAAGAATGTTACTCAGTGATTAGCTGAGTGAATATAAAAACAGGAAAAATAAGAGCTAAATGTTTCCTCTCTGGGACTCCTAATTGTCCTCAAATATTAGCAAAAAACACAGGTTAGGTTTCCCCATGCTTTCACAGCTGTACAAAACTGCTTGATTATTCCTCCCCACCCCTCAACTCTAAGCCCACCAGCAGAGCCCCTGACACCGGCACACCGGCACACAGACTCGCAGCATCCTGGTCTGCACAACTCCTCCCACTGCAGCGATATTAGCACTGGCTGGAGTAAACCAAGCCACTGATCTATAGAGCCCCCAGAAAATGAGGTCCTCCTCTCCAGTCTGTTAAGAGTCTTGTGGTGGAGTACGATTATGAAATGAATATGAGCACGGGTACAGAGGCTAGCTCAGAAGCGTGACACTTTTGTTATAGCCTTTCACGTAGCGACATGGATGGTGAAGAGGGGCCAGTGCAAAAGACAGCCTGGGGAGCAGGGTGTCCTACAGAGGGGCTGCCACAGTCCATAGCCAGCAGGCACTCTGTGCAATGCTGATGTGGAGGTGATGCTGCAGGACAGCCCAGGAGCTCTACTGTGCAGTGCAAGGGATGGCTGACTTTTTCCCAGCACTCGGAAGTCCTCAAACCTGCTAAGGCAGTGGTTCCCCTCCTGCACCTGCACTAGCCGCCTCTCCTCTGGTGCCTGTGGGGTACTGCCCTGTCCAAAATTGGAGGTGAACACGGGGAGGGGAGGCACATGGTCAAACAAAGTTGTGACAGAGCCAAGAATGAAAGAAAAGCAAAACTCTGCAGCAAAATGGGAACTGCTGGCCCGGTTCAGCCTGGGAGAGGGCTGACAGCTCTTGTGTCAGGCCCTTTTCAGTGCTGCAAAATGTTAAAGTCAAACTGTGAAGCTACAAATCGGAGTGAAATTTCTCTGAGAAAACAGTCACAGCCAATGCAAACAACGTCTGAGACAACTGGGATCTCATGTTTCAGTGTTACTCTGTGCTGAGCCCTTTCCATGGGATGGCAGCAGAAGACCTTGTCCCATTATGAATATTGTTCTTGTGAGAAAACTCTCCATGGATGCAATAGGACAGCAGCTGATGGTCCTAATGAGGATGGGTGCTGGGCTGCCTCATCCCTGTCACTGGACAGGGAATGAAGGCTGTGCTGGGAGGTGCTCTTGAAGTTGAGGCTGGAGACAGGATCCAACTCTGGATGCTTTATGTTGGTTTAAGGGACACAAACAGCTGCAGCACATTGGCATTAAGGCACTCAAACATGGGCTAAAGCCTTAATTCTGGTGTCATTCAGTTCAGTTCAAATGCAGTTACTCATTTTGAACTCTCAGAAACATACTCTGCAAGCCATTCACATTCTCACCACTCTCACAAGCAGTGATTTGCAAATTTTTTTCTTTTTGGAACCTGTACATATTTCCCATCAAAACTGCAGACCCTGTTAGAAAGTCTGCAGACTTAGCTGGTCAGAGCTGTGGACTTGCTTTTCACAGCTGTCTTTTGGGGACCTGTGAGAAATGGCCCATGGGTGTTTTTTCTATGACTTCCCTCCACGCATGCCACATGGGCTACAGAATTAACCTTGTTGATACCCCCTAAAACGTATCATTTCCCTCCTTTACAGGACGAGGAACAGCGATGAAGAGAGGTTAAATGGCTTGTTCGGGACAGGAAGCCATGGGCAGAGGCAGGGCTTAAAAACACACATTGTGCTGCCCAGCCCTGGCCACAACCAGGGAGCTGTGCTTGCTCTCCTGCGAGTGTGGCTTCGCTGACTCAGGCTCTGGTTTGGCTACACGGAGAGGAATGCGGAGAGAGCACTGTGCTGGCTACTCCTCCGCCTCCACACACTGAACAACTCACAGGAGTTCATCCCACTTGGCCAGGAGACTACAACCTGAGCTGTGTTCCCACCATGCCACTGCAACGTGCCTTGCTGTTTTACAGCCAGTGTACCATTTTGACCTGGACGGTGGTACTCTCTGCATATGAAAATCAACCAACTGAATTCCCTTGTAGTGAGAAAGTACCAGGCTGACAACCTGGGACAGGGTATTGTCCTCCTGGTGTTGATTCAGAGAAACAGCACAATGGAGTAAAAAATGGAAGCTCTTCTGTGTCAGTAATTCCTATCATCTAAATACAAATGAGACAGAAGACGTTCCTCTGGTCCCACTTCATGCATGACACTGAGTTGTAAATATCATCATGATTTTAACGTCCGAGAGCTATTTGCTTTCTTTTCCTTACAACTGTTGCTTCCAGGAAATAGCCAGCCTGGGCATTTAGGGGCTTCTTGCTGCTGGTTGCTTGCAGCACGCGTTTCTGACGCCTTGCCTGCTGCCGGAGGCTTGGTGGGGGAAGGAGTACACCACCCCCAGCTGCTGCTACTGGAAGATCTCCCAGCATATTCTCAACTTTGGGAATTTGCTCTGCTAGATTTCATGCTACTATTTACATGCTTAATATTAAGCAGATGCTTCAAGGCTCTGCTGACCTGGAGCTGCACAATGGTACGAGCTGCTCTACTGAGTTTTTGTTTTAACAATATGCACCTATAGAGACAGGCACCGTTGTATTGGCATGACTGTGTTCATATCAGGGCAAATAAGCACAGAAACTGCATGCAAAATTCCCCTAATAAAAGTACATATATTAGACACAGATAGGCATGGGAAACAGGTGAAACAGGATCACAGCGGAGCGATCAGCAGAACGCGCTACTACCAGCACATCAAATCAGTCTGGGAAGACAGCTGGTTTCCACCAGTCGTTTTCATACTTACTTTTCAGGTGGGATATTGCTTCTACTGAGAACAACTTACAGAGCAAAATACACACTGGTCACTGTCTGCAGTAACAATCCACTAAGGCAAATGAGCAAGGGGTGCAGAATGCACCGATTAGATGCAGGACAGTCACTTGAACTCACTCTCTCCCACGTTAGGTTTCTGAAGTAAGAAGAAAAGACTCCTGTGCCAAAAAGACTGATGGGCTTTCATCCAGACTGCCGGTAAACCTCTGGTACCATGCCATTCCTTTCAATTGCACTACTGAATATTTATTTACAAGGAAGCATGTGAGTACAAAATCTGGCGCCCATCTCCAGGCTCCAAGTGCAACACAGGGACGAGGCAACCTCCCTTTCACGCACAGGGGTTGCCGGCACTGCAGCTGGGACACCGGAGCTGCACAGCCCCCCCGAGGGTCAGAAGGTGCCAAAACAGAGGGAAGGAAAATAAAATACTGCTAGGATCCGAGGGGAAACACGTCCACAGAAACATCCACCCGATCCCAAAACGTCCCCCTGCAAGGAAGCAGCAGCCCCCGGCTTGGTACGCGCTGCCCCTTGCTTACGGGTTCCCCAGCTACCAAGCCCCGCACAGGGACGGGGGGAGCGCGGCTCGCCACGACCGGCTCGGCGCTGCAAAGCCCGGCTCTGCACGGCTCAGCCCGGCTCGGCACGGCTCGTCTCGTCTCGACGCTCACCTGCGCGGGTCGTGCACCTCCACCGAGAACTTCTTCTCGCGGAAATAGAGGTTCTCCAGCTGCCTCCATTGGAAGATCTGCGGGGAGAAGAAGGGGGCGAGTGAGGCTCCTCCGCGCAAACCCTCGCCCAGCCCTGCCCGCCGCGCCGCTTCCTCCCGGCGCTGCGGCGGGGCTGCCCCGCTCCGCTCCGCTC
>NW_010973187.1:13074343-13186347 GCF_000737465.1 Haliaeetus leucocephalus | reverse complement strand
GGGCGGCTTCCTCCCGCCCGGCCCCCGCTGCCTGCGGCGGGCTCGGGGCCGGGGGGGAGGCGGGGAAGGGCGCCGGTTTCGCTTTGCCGGGCGGAGTACGGTTGAAACGCATGCAAGCCACGGGAAAACCGGGATTCGGCTACTTTTTCCTTCGAGGGCTGGCAGCTGGTGTGTATTGGCCTTTAGCACAGCAGCCTTTTCCTCGGGCAAGATGGGCAGCGCAGACCTCGGAGGGGCGAGGGCGGCCTGGCTGGGTAGAGGAGACCCCCGTGGGGGTGACTTGCACCCCTCCGCTGGAGTGCGATACCCAGCTCTGCTTTTACTCCCGCAGCCAACGTAAAACTCGCACGAGCATAAGGCGAGCGGAGCCAGTTTATCTGTCCCGGGTGCTGGCAGACTCGTGCTGGCGATGCCCAAGGCTCCGGCGTGCTCCCAGCGGTGCGAAATGCAGCAATAAACAAGTCATATTCCTGCCTCTGTTTTACAGGCTGCCCTGTCGGGGCGTCTCAAAGCGGCACGCGGACAAAGGCAACGCTGTCACCAAAGGGGGAAACTGAGGCTTGAAGCAGTCATGGGAGTAAAATGCAAGTCTCCCGGGTGCTGGCTGCACGCCCTCACCCGAGTTGGCATGGGCCAGCCCTGTGGGTCTCTCTGTGCCTGCCTGCTGAGTGTACGTGCTCCTGGGCAGTGGGATGTGCTCACGCGGTCCCTGTACCCCACACCTCTGCTGTGAAATAACCCTCATCTCCAGGGCAGGAGGGAGGACTGACCGCAGAAGCAGCATGAAGACGCGGTGACTGCAAAACACTTGTGTCAGCTCTGCAAACCACCGCACCGTCACCGCCACAGACAGGTCCACCACCGCCTCCTCTTTACAAATGAGTAAGCCAAAATCCAAACCCTGGCTTCCAGGCTGCTAATCCACAGGGAGGAGGCAGCCTCCACCCCTTGGGCATCTCGCACTTCGGCTTCCCCACGCTGCCCCTAGCAAGCAGCGGAGCTAAGGGAGTGTAACCTCGCTGCTGGGGAGCAGAGCCAGCAGAGCTTTCCCTGATTTACACTCCTTCTCCCACAAGCAGCTTCTGTGGAGTTCCTGTCCTACCCCCAAGGAAGGCGCTGGCTCCTGCCATGCCGAGATAAGCCACTTGCCAGTGTCAGCGCTCTGGAGATAAGTAAACAGGAGGCGTAATTTGATTTGCACTGATTAAGCTGCTGGTGGAGGTGAAATCTAGAAAATAAAACAAGCTACAGCGAGGACCCAAAATTTTCTCCTTGCTAATATTTCAGGGGTGGCAATATTGAAAATATTTGTCATCGTAAAAGTTTCCAACCAAGAGGGGGTTTTTGGTTTTTTTTTTTGAGGGGGGTGTCTTTTCTCTTTCTATAACAGGGTATTTGGAAGGAAGGATGGGGTAAAGAGGGCACTGAGCTGCCCCATACTCTGGGGCTGTCTGCACCACAGAAGGGTAGGAGTCGAAGGGGGCCAGTAGGGATGGGAAGCTTGAAGGGCTGGGTTACACTGTCCTTCAAGGATTATTTTATTCCTCCACTGGAAAAATTAATCACTGCATACAAGTTGTAATCACTAAACGAAGCACAGAAATACCCACTATTTTACCCACTGAGGGAGGATAGACATGGGGTGAAAGGGTTAAGCTGGGAGCTGAGGTCTGAACCTGAAGTCTGTCTCCCCTGCAAGTGCCCAGCTTCAAAGGCACAAAAGGAAGTTTGGGGCCTAGACTCCCACTGACAACAACCAGGGTCAAGCCTGAGACTGCCATGTGGGCTGCCGAAAACATCCCTCTGTGCTTCCAGATGCCTGTCCACAAGGCGGGGAAGATAACACGGTTGTGCTGCATGGCATGTGCAGAGGACGTGTTTGGGAGGCGCTCAGACATGTGGAACACATAAGAGTCTAAAAAACCAGCAGATCACACCCTTCAGAAAACATCCTTCTGTCCCTGGGTCCCCTGTTGTCATTTATGACTAAACTTCGGCGTGGCGCAGAAGGAATTTGAAACACTTTTCAGAGCTGCTGGCAGCTGCTCTCCTCCCCATCCTCCTTCCTCCAACTCTGCTGGACTGTCCCCTGCACTCCAATCCTTCCCTATTTTACCCTCTCTGCTACCACTGCTCACAGTGCTCAGTTTGTTAACTGCAGCTCCGTTTCCCTTCGATGATTAACTCCAACTGTCCAAACACACAGGGCTCTGGGAGAGCTGTTCAGATGCCCAAATGTAGGCATCAAGTGCCATTTTCCATGCCCCGGGGCACCCTGCCTGGCCCCTGGCTGCTGCCCCAGGAGGGAAGGAGCGAGCCTGCCATAGGTCCAGTGCTGTATCTGCCAGCCCCACGCAGATGTCTTGGATCCCCAGCAGTGCCTAAAACGGAATTAGACACCTACGTTTTGGGCACCAGAGCAGCTCCCCAGATTGCTGTATTTTTATATTTAGTTTCTTTGTTTTTCTTAGCAGGGTGTGCAAGGAGGCAAATCCAGACTCTTGGGAGGGAAGGGGTGAAAGTGACCCCGCAACCGCAGTTTGTGTCTTTTTTTCCATAGCCCTGCTCTTCAGATCGTACATGTGCATTTTACCATTGCTGTAACTGCACTCCCTTTGCTCCCCCAAAACTATTCTGCAGTCTCCTACTCCTTTTGCCCACACTGATCTGAGAGGTCTCACCCTTCCTATACATAAGGAATCCAATCTGCAAAAATGTGAATACCCACAAGAAAGTATCCGCTTTCCTGTTAGCCAATCACAACCCCTCAGGAGAAACAAAGTCTAAGGTCTCCCTTCAGCCAGACCTCCTAATGTAAGCAAGCTGTCCCCTTCACCCGTTGCCTGGCTTATATATGGTTTCAAATTGATGTTAATTCAGTGACAGATGCGCAAGGTGCCATTAGTGAGTCTTCTTAAATGGAAGCATAATTTTTACCCATCAAGATCCTTTTACCACGCTGGTGCTTGCAACCTTCACTAGGGAATATGAGCCACAGCAGGGAGCTGGTCATAATTTCAACAGAGTCTTGCAGAAATGCAGTGCCAACAGATGCGTGCTGGTTTGGGGGCTCGTTTGAGTCAAACCATCCATGTTCATGGCAGGTTTGCCTCTTCCTGCACCAAGACTGGGTCTGGTTTTGGCTTATTTGGCTTATGATTGTCTTTGGTTAATTTGCAGGGCCAAATCCAATGCCTGCCCTTGTGGGTGGGACAATTCGTATTGGCTTTACTGGAGTTGTATTAGGGGCGTAGTGACTTTTGCCAGACAAAAGGTACCTCGCAGGAGGGACTGGGACAGCATCTCCCCAAACACGCTGGAAATGAGGCTTAGGAGAAAGTCACTTGGTAATACAAGCTGAGAGCACAGTTCCCCCGCCCTTTAGTAGTTGCCTTCATTTGGAGCCCGCAGACAAGGGGACAATTAGTGGTGCTTGCGGTGGGGTGAGTTTCTGTGATGTGGTGGTTTGCCCACTGGGATCTCTTCTGAGGTCAGCAGCCCATTTTGGATCATGCAGCACTGGGCAGCTTTCAGATGGGAACAATTTTTGCTAGTGGCCATCATTACAGGCTGCACATGAGATCATTTAATCTTCAATAGATACTTAAGGAAGTCTCCCTGAGACTGGCTTTTGAGCACAGCTGCACACTCACGCATGCATGTAAAATGGAGAAGGGCTACTAAAACAGGAGAAAAAAATTACCCTTATTCCCTTCTCCTCTGGAGGAACTGTCCCCACCATGGGCTCTGTTTCATCGTGCCAATAAAACTGGAACCAACACTATCACTTGAATTTGCAAGACTGCTTATCAACCCACAAACATTCCAGAGAATAATTGTTCCCTCTCGGACCATGTGGACTGTTTAAAATGCATTGGGGTGGGTGGGGAGGCTATGGTGGGGAAGCTAGTGCCAGAAATGGCTTTTCTGCAAAGCTGGCAGCCTAGAAGAGGAGCCAGGGGAGAGATCCGACTGCTGCACGGTGCGCTGTGGAGAATTCAGGTGCAAGGTACAGGAATTTTCTCATTGGAAACCCCTTCCAAGAGGCCGGCAAGCTTGCCAGGCACCAGATGTTTGTGACTAGTTACAAAGAGCTGCAGTCAAAGCCCTTCAGACGCAAGCTTCTTTTGTGAGCACACTTGTGGTTTGCTGGCTGCTCCCTAATTAAGCTGAGCCTGGAGGAGAGGAGGCCCAGGGATCTGCATCCGTTTCAGCCATGTGAGTCTGAAGAAGGTTTTTACCATTTTTATTGACCGTGGGGCCTGTGCCGTGGAGTTTGCACACAGCAGGAGGTAGGGTCAGAGTGAGAGCATTTGAAAAATGTCAGAGGCTCCTGATAAAGACGGGAGGGTGTTTTGTGAATGAAATATAGGAGAATGTTTCTGGCTTGGTCACTCATGTCCTGGGTGACCTGGACTTTGCTGAGCTGTGGGGAGCTGAGTTAATCTGTGCTAGGTACTAGGTCGTGTTCTGTCCCTTTGAGCTCAGGTAGCCTTGTCTGAGTACCCCAGTGGAGGGACCATGACATACATTTTGGGAACCCCTGGCAGTAATGAGGCTGTTCCTGGCTCCTGTGTCACCCTGCATCTCAGGGACAGGACAGAGAGAGTTGCTGAAGGGCAGCACTGGTGGTTGGTGCACAGTGCTCTCTGGATTATGGTACCTAGAGAAACATGCCTAAATACTACCTTTTGGAATAATTCTCAGCCTTCTCTATCCTGGGGTTGGGGTACTGGGTCCCTGATACTGTCTTCTGCCTGCTGTGCCCAGAAGAACTGGACTTGGCACTGAACCGGGCAGTATGCACTGTGGCTGGACAACCCTGTGGGGACACAGTGTGAACCGTTTTGCACTGGGTCTATTAAGAACCAGATATAAATGCGCAGGTATTTGGTGTCTCATTTTCTTTCCCTTTTCTGTGTGTATGTCTTCCCCTGAAGCACCTGAGATGGGGCACAGGCAGAATGGGGTTACTCAGCAATCCACATACTCTCAGGGGTTTCAGATACCACGCTTGGTGGCCGTTCAGAATCAAACCATCTGCAGATGTCTACAGACGATCTACCTGCTGTTTGTCCACTCTTTTTGGTGACCTAAAGGGGATTTACAAAGGAGATGGAGACAGACTTTTCTCAGAGGTGCCCAGCGAAAAAGTGTGAGAGGCAATGGACACAGGTTGCAGAAGCAAAATTCTGACTGGATATATGCAAAAACTCCCCAAACCAAAACAATCAGGGAAGGTGGTCAAACACTAAGGGCATGACTAACCTGATCAAACTCTGAAGTTGGACCAACTTTGAGCAGGAGGTTGGGCTAGAGACCTCCAGAGGCCTGTTTGACATATATTTTTCTTTCATTCTAAGCATCTAATAAATGACCAACTGTAATTGCTGTTGGACTTACTGACCTATATGGTGTCTCCCAGTCCTTCAAGTCTTGCAGCTTCTTAGATGATTAATACCTTGTTAAACCATACTATGCAGAAGGAACAATCATCCCTCCAAATACATGGACTACCACCCAGACTGGATGCTCTGAAAGGCTTTTAGGAAAGGCAAGAAAATAACATGGCACATTTCTATCAGCCCAAATGCAACCCCTTCCATTGCCTACACTATGGGCAAGAGCCAACCCTGGATGACATCCTGATACTAAAACTGGTACTAAACAATGGAACTAAACAATGACAGTATTTTCACACAGCTTGCATGAGTGCAGCTACGAACTCCCAAGTCTTTTGTTTTGCAGTTTAAAGACAAAACAAACATAACAAAAAAATTCCTCCTTGGAAATATAATTCCCTCCACTGAACAAACCAGCAAGGAAAATTCTAGGGTCTGAGTTATGCAGAGGGTCAGGGTGGAGGTTGTGAGCGGTCCCTTTTTGGCCTTAAACTCTATGGAAATCACAGCTCCAGTGAAGTCAATGGCAGTTTTGTCCCAGTGATTTCAGTGGGGCCGTGGTTTCCGGGCATGGATTTGTGTTCTGCCTCAAGCCAACCCTGCTCCCATCAATCATACCTCTGTCAAACTAGTTAGAGTGAATGAGGAAGCATTTGGTCCAGGCAGAACAGCACCATCTTAGCTGAAACAAATGGGGTCTTGTTTCAGGGGCGGATTTACCAAGAGATTTCCGTGGGCTGTCACCTGTGAATTAGTGTGACCCATGCTGACGGTGCCCCCAGGTCATGAGATGGGGATGCTGCTGCACTGTAACTTAGCCCTCCATCCTGCCACACTTCCATTCATTCCTGTATTTCTATTAGTTTGGGGTATTTTTTTTGTCTTGTTTTCACTTCCCAAAACAAAAAAAATAAAAGGTTTCCTGTGTGATTTGATGTGGGAAGCAACCCCACCAATGATCTTCCCACAGGCTTGCTGTCCTCCCTTCCCCCATGGAATGAGAGAGTGGCTTGGCTAAGTGGGACTTTCAGTGGTCTGTCAGCAATCCCAGCTCACTATCTAATTACTTCTTCCCTTCAGGCTTCAGGACTCTTTTTTTGCCAAACAGACAAACAATTTCTGGTCCAATTTGAGATCCCTTTTGCTGTGTGCTGTTCTCATGGGACCACACCACTCCAACAAACATTTCTGGCTTGACCAAACAGAAATTGCATCTAGATCTATATAATCACCACTCTGCATTCATTTCCATTATGGAGAGACAATTCCCTATTAAATTTCAAAAAGTGGTTTATTGGCTCAGAGAGACAGCAAAACATCAGATCACAGAGGGAAGAGCTGCTATTTGCACAAAGCATTATTTATCTACGTAATGCAACTTGATATTTGTGTCTATAACTATATACAGACTGGGACATCAGACTTTGACTTTATATACAACCAAATCCACCTTCGCTAGACATACATATCTGGTAGATGCTGTTAGACATTGCATTGCTGTCACCATGCTGAGTGTGTCTAAATCAATAGGTTTACAGAGAACTTTTTTTTTCCTGATTCTTATAGTTAAATTTTCTCCCTTTTATCCTCTGCAAGCAAATCAAAGTAACTAGATATTTCTGCACTGAAGATCTCTCCTTTCTAACATAATATACTATGTATTAGATAAAGGATGCCCAGCTTATAGCCTAGGGTTTTGGCACCCTAGAATGATTTATGCCGCCCACAAACCATTCCTGCTACTCTCTTTCCTAAGGATCCTTTTGTCTTCTCTAGTGGCATGAATAAAGTACATCTTGGAACCAAAATACAGGAACTGCCACCCCCATCCCACACTGCTATGGTGATGCACATACGTATTATGTTGTATGACTAAAAATACTCCTGTGATGCAGGGTGTCTGCATATGGGGTGCCACAGCAGCAGCAATCCCACATACATGGTAACGGGCTATAATGCCTGACCTTCTGAGCCTCCTCCCCAGGCCCCTGACTTAAAGATGCATCATACTCATAGCCACTGAATAACTGGGCTCCTGCCTGGCTTCGTCTGGTGATAAAAATGCCCAGGCCTTTGGAGTAGTGAGTCCTGGTGAGCTAAGAGACAGAATTTGAGAAGGGTGGGGCACATGGGGAGCCTGCTACCACTTCAGAGCCAAGCATAAGTGCTCAAAGAGGTTTCAGTCTCCTCCAGATCTCCACCCTAACTCCAGGGCACTGAGGTCCAATTTGTTTCACTTTGTGCTGTTGGAGTGATTTGTCTTTGCATCTTGTTGAAGTGCCTGCTGTGTGCTGCAGAATCATTTAAGACTTGGCTGCTGCTTTTATAGAGAATTACCCTTTAAGACCTGAATACGACAAAGCACTCAGAGCAAAGGAGTTTTACTTTGATGGAACTACTCCTATATTTAATGGTAGCCATGGGCTTCAGTTGGCTGGGTCAGGGGATGGGACATCATGCTGTAGCCTTTGTGAATGTAAATTCTCACAGAAAACCCTGGGGACTTTATGCCTGATGGTATCACCACAGTACACGTACACTAAACCACCAAAATAGTGCTGGTTTCCTTAAAAACCAGCAGGGCCTTAGACTATGGATTAGTGTTTACAAGCATTACAGTTGACCAAGCTACTTATTTACCTAGATAATGGAAAATGAGCATGACTATTCTATGATTTTTAAAAGTTGCTTTACCTAGACAATCTACTAGCTGTCTGAGATCGGCCCTGTTTGGGAGAGACACTGAAGCAAACTTTTACCAGCTTACATGAGAAAAACTGATGATGATAACCTATACCTGAACTGTTAATTCATCCTGGTTCAGCCATGGCAAACTCCATGCAGCCAAACTTCTTCCATCTTGTTCCAAGCTATGGAGCCCTTGTCTTGCTCCACAAAGTTATTGTGTAGGTTAATGGCAGTTTCTTTCTTTGGCTGCTGTGATTTATGCTGCCTGCACCCATACCCAGCTCCTACAGCTGTGCTGTCGGGTACTGATTGTGAGCTGGATGGTGAATGGGATTGGGAATTGATCGAGGTTAAAAGTGGCCACTCTTTTTGGCTGGGTTATGCTGAGCTCTGATCCCTTCTCTGGAGCAGCTTCCTTCCTGGCCGCACAATTATACCAGCATGACTGAGGAAGGGGTCCAGGGGAGGAAATGAGCAGTGGTGGCAGGATTGCGATGGGGGAGGAGGGTGGTGAAGGCCACTTCAGCTGGTACTGCTGCCAAAAGGCATGTTCACTGAATGACAGCCCAGTGGCATGTCCGGCCAAATCCCACGGAAATCCTCAGTGTCACAGACAAAATCCTGCTTTCCAGCCCAATGTGCTCTGCTCTGATTTATTTATTTATTTATTTACCCAGTGCGCTTGGCAGCTTTTTGGCACAGAGAAGTGCAGTGGTAAGGCATGGAGTAGTGGGTGCCAAAAGGGAAAGAGTCTGGTGCTGGATGGTAGACACCCCAAATCAAGGGCAAGCAGCAGTAAAAAAGGTGCTAGTGAGAACATGGTCTCCCTTGTAACAGGGATGGAATAAGACATTTCAGCAGGGGAAGGTCTTAAAAACTATGGCTGCTCTTCAACAGTCACAGGTCTGGGTCTTATATTTTGACGTGGAAGGAAATTGGGTTAGCAACCTCTCTCCATGAGACAAAACAGCATGGTAAGGAACCTTGCTTTGTATATGTCTCTCTCCTCCAGTGCTCCACATTTCCAAATACTAAACCAAGACTGAATTACTGCACTATAAAATAAGTTGAACCCGCCATGACCTGAAGACTGGTTCAGTTTACAGCCAAGTCCATAATCCAAAAAGCATGAAGGATCAGCAACAGGAATAGAAATAAAAGCGCTGAGCAGAAGGAGTCAGCAGGTAGTCCTTAACAGTCAGCTAATCACAGTGAATAATTTATTACAGCAATGCCACTGAGACTCCACTAGCTTTTAAACCAGTATTTCCTGGAAATGTTTTCTGCTCCTCCTGTATCATTTGTAAATTTGAAATCTTTTTTCCCTGTCTGCAATGCAAAGATGTTTGCAAAGGTCTTAGGAAATGATGCTGTTC
The DNA here is from genome assembly GCF_000737465.1 of Haliaeetus leucocephalus. Lineage (NCBI taxonomy): Eukaryota > Metazoa > Chordata > Aves > Accipitriformes > Accipitridae > Haliaeetus > Haliaeetus leucocephalus. The sequence continues at coordinate 13,176,881 of NW_010973187.1, read as the reverse complement.
CAAGAAGATCCCAGTTAGACACAACTCCAGTACATTGTCTCTGACCCCACTTGATTCTGGATGCTCTAGAGAAAGGCCAGCCCTTTCTGAATACACCCTGTGGCTCAGTGGCATGCCAGTGAAAGGAGCATTACACATTCTCCATACCTCTGACAACAGAAACCAACTTGCTGCCAAATCAAACATCCTCCTTGAACATAAGGATTTATAACCCCTCCCAAAATCCTGCTTGAAAACAACCAATTCAATGTTAAAACTCTGGATGGAGGGTCACACTTTTAGCCCTATCTTCAACCCTTCTAAGCTCTTGTATCACGTGGCAAGGAGTTATGCAAGTGAATTGGGCTCCCTGTAACTGATTTGAATTTCATGTTTCTTTTCCCTTTTTGACTGTCCCTATGTTCTATGATCAGTCTGGATAGAGACCAATTTGTCAGCTTCCTCCTCCCCATCGTTCGCTAGTTTCTATACATTTCCCATCAATCCCTACTTTATGGTTTTTTAAGTTACTGGTCTGTCATTCCTTCACCACAGGAAGCACAAGTTTAACCACTCCATCAGTGCAATTACTGACTTGACAATGCTTCATTATGCCCTAAAGCAGAGAGGATCTCTATTTGTTCTGCAATAAAGCAGCTCTTAATTAGGCTATTGCTCCTCCTGTGCAAATATCTCATTTTGCCTCTGGAATTGGGAAAGTTCACTCTATCTCTTGTTGTTTGGAAAAGGCCAAGTGACATCACACAGCAATCTTTCACTTTTTGGACACAATTAATGTGTGGATTACTTTGCTCATGCTTTTGACAAGCAGGTGATTTCTCTCTGATCAGACACTTAAAGCTACTGATTTTACTTGTGCTTTGTACTGCTTGGTAGGATAGGTCCAACTTAGCTCTGGTTTTTGCATGTTTAAATGGGAAGTCAATCCCACTGTTGCTTTGAATTCACAACAATACTACACATCAAATTCTTCTTTAATGAGAATCCATAGAGCGTTGTGGAGACCTTATGGCAAGGGACAGAGTATTTTCATAGCATGCTTCATTTCATCTCAGAGAAAGAATACTGCTGGGAAGAAATGGCAGAAACTGATGTTTGGCTCTCACAGGGAAAATCTTTATCAAGCTACATTCCCAGCAGAATTTTGGGATGCCTCACATTTTATCTTATTTCCAAAAGTCTTTATTCCCCCTGGGTTCTCTTCAGTCAACCACAGAATGTGAACACTGATAATGTTTATGAGTTTGAGAAAAAAGGCTCACCTTAAGTTTCGTTGCCACTAGCCTTCTGTGGAAGAAAATGGGATAACACTGCATAGAGGTATTTCTTGGAAAACAACCAACCAATTCTCCTTTAAGGTAATTTTATTTTTGGTTATAAGTTAAACAATTTCTTTGTCTGTTTATTGGCCATACAAAAGTCCTTTGGCTGACTTTGTTAATCATTCACTCTTCAGCTTGGAGTTAATTGTTTACTAACTGTTAAACTGTGTGCACTAGAAGATGCCTTTGGGCTCTTAAATCAGTGGGAATATCTCACTAGAACAACAGAGACATGCCTAGTGCTACTACAACTGCTTGGGCATGCTGGTCTCACAGCTCCAGGCTACGTTGCTTCTGCTTCATGTACAGGTCTCTTGGGATGGAGTGGAGTTACATTTACCTGCTGGTTAAAATCAGCAAACACCACTCACAGACAACATAGTCATATAGCGGGGCTGCAGTGCCTTGCTCTTTCTTTCCAATTGCTCTGCAATGCAAGCAAAAAAACCCCTAATGACCCTTCTCTGAAAATGATGGGTTTGGTCACTACAGCCTCAGCACCTTGTGGAGAGTGGTGCTGGCACATCCTATCTGAAGACCTGGTTCCAAAGAATTTGCTTTGGTTTATCATGAATATTGTATGGTGCTGACCCAAGATAGGTAGAGCCCAGCAGGACAATGACTCCTTTTTGTTGTGCTTTTTCAAAGCACACCGAGCCTTGAAGGGCCTTTTCTCTTCACAGAGAAGAGTTTGTAGAAGCTAAGTCTAACAGAGAGGGGGATGGATTCTGCCCATCCTGGATGCTGTGTGCTGCTGCTACACAAATGACACTGGTTCTGCAAGCCACTACTAAACTTCCAGAATGCCTCAGCATATGGTTAGCAGGACAGCAGCCATCTTTCCACGCTTGATACTCCCTTCTTCTTGTTCAGCTGCAGTGATGGATTTTGTGAAGTATACCAAAACTTTTGCATTTTTTTAACACCTAAGAATGAACAGCTATCAGGTCATAACTGATATGGACCAAATCTGGGTTTGAACAGGCAGCATTCAAGAGGAAGCCTTTGGAAGGGCTTGCTGTGTCTGTGAGCTAGCCCCTGAACATACAGAAGAAAAAGAGAAGGGAGAATGATAAGTCTCAAAGTGATGGCTTTGGGTAGCTTCAGGGCTTCCACAGAATTCAAGCATAGGCAGGAGAAAACATAAAAATAGAAGCACAGAGTCACATTAGGCTCTGCAGCCAAGTGCAAGCTGCGTTCCAGTTTAATAGCCCTGCATTCCCGTCTGAACCACCTCGGACTAGGTGCCAGATACCCATCTCAGCTGCATCCCCACTAATGCTGGAGGACTTATGCCTGAGTGAGAATAGCGCAAGCAAGATCAAGTTCTGGCCCTGCATCAGCCTCAATTCTCCTCTCTGGACTCATCCAACTTGCTGACAAACCTAGTTAGTTTACTAGAGACACATGGCTGATTTACTCCAGCAATTTAATAAAAACGTGGTTTTGACTGACTGCTAATGGGATCGCCTGAGATAGGCTCAGCTGCTTAGTGTGGGCTACAACTTTACTTGCAAACACAATAAACATGGAAATCTATCTAGGATGACATAATAGGAAAACATTACAATCTCTCTTATAAGACAAGCAAGGATTTTATATGCATTTAATATAAATGTCTTGGTTTCAGCTGGTTTCTTGCTACAATTTTCTGCTTGTGTTTCCTCCAGGGAGATTTATTTTTCCATTGTAATTTTTCAATTTGTTTCTGGCATTGGCAATGTGCAAGAACAAAATAATAAAGATTAGAAAAGATATAATCTCTTTCCCCCTCCCCCCTAATTTTACTTTGCAGAAAGTTCAGTAAGGTTTACCCCTCCTCTTTGCAGAGCAAAGACTTGAACCAGTCCATGCTGGTATAGTGAAATGACTCAGATACTATGGTAAGCTCCCAGATACCAGGGTTATCAAGTGCAATTTTACAATCTAATTAGCAGAGGATTAAACATTGCACCTCGCTGAGGGAGTTGGGCTGCTCTCGCCAGAGGGGTTTTACCACCTGTGTAGGGTAAGAAGTCTTTTTACTTGCACTACAGAGGGTAAAAGCACACGATGGTGAAATAATGAAGCCTCAGCCACACTATTCAAGTCCTGTCCCTGATTTAGGTTGTGCATTTTGGAGTAGCCCTGGCAACAGATGGGGTTTTCAAGCATCGTGTAACAGAGAAATGCTCATCTAGGCTGTCTTTTCACTGCTGTGGTCTCTGGATTATGGCAATGGACAAATTCTAGCCCAGAAATTCTGGCTCTCCCTTCCCACCCAACCTTCCCTCCCAGATTTATGACCACTTCTGCTAAGCCACAGAAGTCCTCAGTGGTTTACACATAAGGTGGCACCATTGTTTCAGGTCTCCTGGATTTTGTACATAATTTAATGAGAGAAAAAAAATAGTAATTCCCAATAAAGAGAAAACTGGCACCCTATTTTTTTAGGGTTACACTTGCAGAAGAAGGGTAGGATATGCCCCTGATCTGAGAGGCAATGTGAGAGCTAGAGGTAGGTTAGTGGGGACACAGAGAGGCTGGTCAAGATGTTATCAAGCTCTGAAACAAATGCTACAGACCAGATCATCCTGAGCGGCTGAGAAGAAGAGAAAGTAGAGAAGCTAAGAAAGGAGGCTTGACTCTTCTAGTGGAAATGGCTGTCTCCTCTCACGCAGTCAGAGCACCTGACCTCTTTTATTCTTTCTTCTTCTGCTCTCCACCAACACTCTCATCCCATCAGAGCTGATAAAAATTGCTATAGGTTGTGAATGGCTGAGTCCTTGTCATGGCAGGGCACTGTTTTCCTCCAAAGAAATGTTTCTATCACTAAGACTGACTTCTGAAGGCATGTTTTAAGGACATGTCTTCCCTGGGGGGTTGGCACTAATGGAGGTATGTGGGTGCAAACACCTAGCCTAGGCATGTTTAAAACTATTGGGAGTATGGCTTGCCCTGCAGGTAATGATTGATCCCAAATAGATTATGTCTTTCAGAGCACAGATGCTCTGTGAAGACTTTCTTACTCCCCTCATTCTTTTCTTCAATGAATAAAAAGCCCCATTAATAGCCTTCAATGAGTAAAAGGCTAATCAATGCATCTATTGTCTCCTGCAGCCTCCTTGGCAGTTCTGTTTTCTACCAAAACCTTGATTCTATTTTATTTTAATAGAAGATGCTACCTGTGAGCACCAGACAGTGTCCAAAATGAATGTGATCAGAGGAGGTGAAAGAAAGGGAGGGGGACAGAGACAAAATGAGAAAGAGAAAATGCAAAGAGAAATGCAGTATGTTAATTTAGCATGGAAGCATTTGTATCCATAGAGGAGCTGCCTAGTTGTTCCAAATAATCCAGTTCTGTGGCCTGCAAGCAAGCCTGAAACCTTGTTTTCTGATGTTTCCACGGGTTTGCAGTACAAGAAATGCTGTCGCTAACAGACTGTGCAGCCCACCTGCAGGGCATGTGCTCAGAGATGAGCTTTCTTATATTAGATGGCATCCTAGGTAGGAAAATCAGGACACATGGGTATGCCTAGTAGGATGAGCTCAGGGGATCAGAACCTTCCTCCTCCCAAATGAATAGGACATTCCTTAGCTGGATTACTGAAAGGCAATTTGGAAGGACTGAGACAAATACCAATTTTCAGATGCACTGAAAGCCTCACTAAAAATACTAATAAAGAGACCAGAATGGGTAGTCATCACTGATCAAGCTCTAGTTTTGTGATCAGATCTATGCATGCCATGCCTTGATTTGTGAACTGTTTCAAAGTAAAGTTGCTAAACAAATCAGATGCTGGGCACAAACTTTTTAATGCCTTTTTTTAGGCATGTGATGAAAATCTTATTTTCTTGTTAGCTTGACATTAACTCTTCAGTTAGTAAAACTGTTGCTTATCAAATGTAATGCTGCTCCTAGGAAAACCATACAATTTTTTCTTTTTTTTAATAAATAGAAAAAGATTTCCTGTCTCTTCTTCCCTCTCTTTCTCGGATAATTTATGGCTTGACAATACACTATCAAGGGTTGGCTAGGCACCCTCAATCCTGCCATAGCCAGTGGGGTGGAAGGTCTCCAGCACCTGAGAGAATCAGTCCTTCAGTTCCCATTTATGTCTTATGAATCATGCAAAAAAGAAGCATAAGTTGCAAGATCAAGTGACGTTTATTTCCCATCCATACCACAACATTTAATAAGTTAAGAGCTACTTTTGTCCATTAATTCTTTGCAGACATTCAGACAAGTTTAGGAGAAACAACATCCTTCAAAATCACATGAATCGATGCCAGCATTTTGCATATATCACACCCTCAAATCAAGCTATAACATGTGCAGCAAGCCCAGACCTTGATAGAAAAGTAAACACTTACCTTTCTTGGTTTCACTTTGTCATGGTAGTCATATTGAAAAATCCCCTTGTAGCTAAGTCCTAACCACCAGGGAATTCCCTGTTTGTCCTGGAAGAAAAAAGAAAGGGAGTTATATTGAATGGGATGGGGAAATGCTGGAGATTTACTAGGTTGTTATTCAAGGTGAAGATTTGTTTCTAAGCAGTATCTTTGACTGTCATGGGCACTGTTAAATTTAACCCTGCTGAATTTCCTCAAGTCACAAAGCCACATGGTGTTTAGGAAAGATCTGTTTCACTTTTAGCTATGACATATAAAACATTTAAAATGCATCATCTGTGGTCAAGTTACTCAAAATGCTGCCAGGGGAGGTGGGGAGGTTTGACATGGGTCCCTTGTGCAGTGGTGCATCCTCTTTCTCTTCCCTGCAAATTACTCAGTCTGAACACTCAGAGATTGGAGAGGAAGGAAAGTGAATCACCCAGCTGACTTGAATTATGTGGAGGGATTTTAGCATTAATCTTGAAAATGCAGCAGTAATGGGATCTGAGAGCTACCAAGTGATAAGGTCTGACAGGCTCAGACCCAACTGCTTTGTGTCTGAGCGTGCAATAAAATGGCCTTATGGAGTAATGGCTGATATCTGATACCAGCCTCTTTGCAATTTACTGAACTGGAGTCCTCAATGAAATTACATCTGTTCTGTTAGTGTGATAGAGAATGGCAGGGTAAAACGCAGCAAAACCAAAACCCCCACATCAGCCAGAAGCAAAATCTATTATGTGCAATATTTGCTGCCTCATTGCTGCTCACTGGTACTTACTGATCATGGGGAGTTCACTGGAACAGCTCTCAAGTGTTTGCAGGCTTGAACACCCAGCCCAATCCACCAGATCTTTCTTGATCTAGAGACCTTGATCTTGATCAAGAGGTCTGGATGCAAAGGGTGCTGGAGGGATCCTGCCCTCTGGCAAAAGATGAGGCTAATGCTTTTCCCAACATGCCATACACATAGCAGGAATAGACCAGAAACACACCTCCCTGAGACAGGCACTGTCAGATACTTGTGTTTTTATGGTACTCTATGTGTGCAAGACATTACAGACATAAGAAAAACCATATGATCTGTGCAGAGAGATAATGATGAAACACATCAAAACTTCAGGGGTGATAAATGGGGGAATATGCTCTGGGGAGTATGGATCTAGCTTTCTTTATATGTTTATTGATTTCTCTGCTTAAAAAAAATAACAACCCTACACAGCTGGTCAGGCAGGAAAGTAATAATAATAATAATATGAGACTGGAAGATTTGGTGATAAATCATTAGACAAAAGAAATGAGGGATTTCATGAATACCTGCATGAAATCCACATAGTTAGAAGTGGACAGCTGTTGGGAGGGAGGGGAGGATGTGTTTTCTCTAGACTATGGGCCAATGATTTGGCATTAAAAAGATGTACTATATCTGTATCCATCTACATATATCTGAAGTGAAGGGAGATACAGTCTGCAGGTCATGGCTGACCCTAGTTAGTTGTTCGTGGATCTGCACGCTGAGAAAAAGCTGACTTCTTGGAACTACAAAAAGGAGTGAAGCATCAAGTCTGTCAGCAATGTGGCTGGCTTGTCCCTTTGGTGCTGCTTCACTGGCATCACCAGAGCTTGCTGCTGCTTGTGGACTGAACATCTCCAGCACAATAGGACTGCAAGAGTTTTATCTCCAAGAACAGGATTTTCCTCTTTGGAGCTGTATTTACCAAACATTCACTGCACAGTCAAAATAAGTTTATCCGACCACAGGAAGTGCAACCAGACTTTAGTAGCAGTGTATTGTATTCTGAAAGCAGGATGGTTATTTGTACCTCTCTCCCTCCCTCTCCAACAACAGTTTAATTCAATAAATGACTCTTTTTTGTAGCACGTACCTTTACTGCGTAATAATGCACTCCATACGTTGGGAGGGATTCTACAATGCTCATGTAACTGCAAAACAACACATATGAATAACATGTCTGAGAAGCTAAGAGGATTATCTGAGAAAGATGCTTTAATAAATAAATAGTCAAGTAGATAAATACTTCAAGCATTGGATGAGGTGGGAGACATAGTTACATGTTGTATTTACAGTCCGGTATAAGTATTTCCTGATAAAACAAAGGTCACAAGAAGTCACTCTTATTTCACTTACTTCACAATTGCTTGACCTCTTGTCTGACCATTTAGTTTCTTGTAATGTTCAATGACTCGATCCTCACTGGAAAGGAAGAAATTGGATATTTTATATAATGGCAGTATCATGACTAAGAATCTTGCCAAAAGGCGAAGAGACACTTCTGTTAACATAGCTACTGACTGAGGGAATCAAAAGATGCCAAGCAAAAGTGTTAGATGAGGGGATTTGATGCAGCCCAGAGTAAACAAGGGGAACTCACAGACTGAGAATAAAAATGGTTTTCTAGGAGTTGGCTTTCTGGAAGAACCTTTTTTACTCACACAGTATCTACACATACAGACTTTTCCCTCTCTGCATTACTTATCTACAAACAATGCCCATGATATTACGTTGTGTGGCAAACAGACGTGTGTTGGAGCTGCTCAAGCTCTGCTTTTCCCTAGTTGGTGCAACTTTTCCCAAGCCCACCAAGTTCTCTGAAAGGTAGCAAAGCTTTCAGAAACTGGTGGCCAGTAATAGCCCTAAGCCTCACAAATTACTCCTCACCACAATGGCACAAAACCATGTACAGGAGCACTAGTGGAAGTACTCTGGAGAAATCTCTCTCAGCAGCGAGTTAAATTCCTAATGTACACAGAGGCAATGTCTATAACAGCAGGTTAAACAGTGGCAGGGAAAGTTTCCACGACACTCAAACTTGGGTCCCTTTACTGTTAAAGTAGTGATGTGCCTTTGCATACTTTTGGGTTATACTAACTTGCCTTCCCCCAGGCAACTCCTGGCTATGCACTGGAAGTTAGCATGGGCCAGGGCCCATTCCCAACACTGCTTTGGAGACTAAGACAGTTTCATGGTATAGATGGACAGTGTTCCACACCAGTGGGCCTCTGTGTCAGAGAACAGTTCTGGCCATGTTTGATAAACGCGTGTTGAGACATTCACCTATGCACTCTAGAGATGAAGCATCCAAGAGCAGATCAGCATGACCCAAATGACAGACTGAGGGACATCTGTAAGTTCTCTTTTAAAAGAATCTCATCCCTTCTTCTCCAGTGAATGGGTAGCAGAAGAGCACAGAACCAGAGCTATTTGATGCATACGATCAGCTGTGCTAGCAAGGTCACAGCATGGCAAAGTATAAGCCAAGATCTCCTTTCGAAGGTTCACACAGCTCTCCTTTGAATTCAATGGCATTCCTCTCAATCTACAGCCATGCAAGTCACCACAGCCTCCAAGCCTGGTACTATCAGACTGGTCTGACTTTGGTTGTTCTCTAACTTCCAGCAATGTAATGCCCACAGGACCAGCTCTGTTTGTTACATGGTATGACGGAATACTCAAGTCCTCAGGTTCAAACCCAGTCTCTTGCTCTTTATGTTGTAACACCAAGGATAAGGAATCTGTTGAGTCCTCTTGAGATACTGTACAGACCTTGCCAGTCCAAGAGAAAGGAAACATAAACTACCTTTATTCCACCTTTGTGCCCTCCCCACCTGGCACTGCATAAGCTTCCAGAAGTACCAAGTGTCTATCTAATGCCATCATGCTGCATGTGGTGCAGGCCAATGTGAACTGGCATTCCTCCCTGCATTTCCTAGGTTCATCTGGGGCCCCTAATGCAGCCTTTAAAGGCAGCCACATGGCTGTCCACCATGCGGTAATCCTTCCCCAGGCAGAACTGGAGCTATTTTTATTGCTAGACAGTGTGAAGGAGCACAGCAGTGTGGGATGGTCTGGTAGATGACCTCACCACAACTGCTTAGAAATGCCCATGGGGAATTTTGTGGAAAACTGCAAAGTGTTTCACTAGTCCTGCTAACACAACTGCGTCTTATTGCTGCCTTCCCCACTTGCATCCTTGTGCCAGAGAGATCTGCGTGGAGCCAGAATCTCTTTTAGAAAGAAATTCCCCTGCCCCTGCTGGGCACAGCCTTCATAATGATCTCAGTGATGTCACAGGTAGAGGCCACACAGAGCCTGCTGTGCCATCACACACAGGATATTCTGTTCTGTGACATTACAAGGAGGACAAACTGCACTGTGACATGACAGACAAGATGTGCTGTGCACAGATGGGGTGTGGGGCCTGGCGCAGGGTAGCTGAGGACTGTGCATCCATCCCTGGTAATGCAGGGAGGAAGGGAGACGACCAGAAACACCAGTGTAGACAGCACAGAGCAATTCAAAGTAGACAGTCTGTTGGATTGTCAGCAGGGCCAGCTGTTCCCCCACAAGCCTGTAATTTGTCTGAGAGTAACTGCTTTCCTAACTCACTTGCAAGTGACTTCCCTCGAAAGTCACTTGTGAAAATAAAAGGGCTTTTACTTGGGCAAGGTGAAGCAACGTCCCACCAGCACGCCACAGCGGTTACAGGGTGCTGATTGAGTCAGTGACAAACTAAATGGGTAAAGGAATGGTCCAGCTCTCCCATCAAATCCCTCAGAATAATTTTAATGCTTAGAAAATGATCTGTAAGCTATAAATTCAACAGCTATGAAACCATATTCGGCCCACTGATCCAAGCAAGTACCACAGATGTTATGGGCGTGCACATGAAGGCAGAGCCTGGGTCTCCTGCCATGATTATCATAAACAGGATTACTTTTGGAGCAATAACTGAATTACATGAGTGTTCAGTACTGGAAGATCTCCAAAAACCATCATTCTTAATAAAAAAGATAGACAGAGAGGGCTTACAGCCCTTTGAAATTACCTCTTAAAACCATGATTACATGTGGATGCAATTCCTCTCTGTCTCAGACAGGAACAAACCAGGAGTGACTTTTCAGAAAACAATGGATTGTCTCCAGTAGAAAATGCTCTTAGCTTTCGTTTCCACTCTGTGCAGTTTATTGTACAGATCAAGCCCTCATAGTGATGCCATTCAAGGAAAGGACAGATGTACCCACAAGATGATTACCTAATGTGATTCCGGATATGCTCTGCTTTCTTACAAATGATTATTAAAAAATAATGGATGATATTCCCAGACCATACCCCTTGGGTAGGGAAGTCAATCGATGGCCCATTTCCTTCAAAAGGACAGATTAGATATCAGGGAGCCTTCCTGAACAGTGGGATGAATAAAGTTATGATGTTCTCAACACATACTCTAAGATGTGGGATAGTCCAGGCTCTACCCAGTTCTCCTAAACAAATGCAGGCAACACTCTCTATACCTCCATTGCATCATTAGGATAGTGATGATCTTCCTTTCCATTGTATAATGTTTTGAGGTCTACAGAAGTTAAGTGCCAGATAAATATCATCCTTGTTTCTACTTTTGGACAAAAATCCTAAAGCCTGAATTATCAATTGAGCCATGAATATTTAGGAGTGGGATTTGCTGCCTTTCACCTTCCTACAGCATGGAGCTAGTCACACTTTCGGGAAGGAAACAGATACTCCAGAGCACAATTCATCCTGACAGCAAAGGGAGCTGAGGGCACCTAGATCAGATGAAGAGGTCTACACTGAAGAAATGTTCATGGTCAGATGAATCCCACCCCAGCTTCTTGACAGTCTCTCCTTTAACGGTTCTTTGAACTTCCTTTTCACAAGAAGGATCATCCAGCACAGAGGTCACTTTCTGCCTCCAGCTCTGGGACAGAGGGGTAAGCCCAGCATGTGCCAGGGAAAACAAGCAAAATCATTCACGGGTCAGAAGGAGCATTAGCAGAGCTTATAAACATTCTCCCCTATCATTTCAGCTGTTCATCTCTGAGCGGCTGCCATGCTGCTATTGACAGCTGGGAGAGTGCTGGGACACTGCCTGGACCACCAGCTGACGTCTCCTTTCCCCCACTCTGGCTTGTTGCTGTGTCAGTGACACAGACACTCATTCATAACGCAGGGCTGACAGAGGATGCTTAACTAATGTGGAGACATGGAGGCTGCTGAAACACTACCGTCTGTTTGCCAGCTCATAAAACATTCCCCCCAAAGCTGAAAAAATTAGTACACGGGTGATATCTTGCAGCAGACAACTCTGATAAAGATCTTAAGACCTACTAAGAAATCTGTCCTGTCCCAGCAGCTTACAGAACTGGACAGCAGACAACTTGCAAGCAAATGCAGGGCCAGAGTTTCTCATCATCAGATCCAGATTTTCAAAGGTAAGTGTTTCCCCCTTCTCTTCCCAGCACACTGAGCTGTTTTAAATAGCTGTCCACTCATTGCTGCACCTTACTGTTGTCTGTTTCTAACCTTTGTCCATCTTGATTATATTCTTGAACTTTCTAACATCTTTATTTTCAGTCATATGCTATCCCACTGAAGCCAGCAGAGCATGTCTAGGGCCAAATGGACCAAGAGCAGGATCAGAGCCTCAGGTCTGTGTTGTATTAGAGAAACTAAGTAGTGATTTTCAGCTGATATTTTCAGAGGTGAATTTTATCGCAATGCTGATGCTTTAGGTTGCTAAAAACAAGCTTGCATTCAAAATCTGTTGGAACCTGGAAGGAGTCTATCTTCCCCCAGGTCTGTTGAAAATCCCATACTAGCACCCACTTTTGTGCCATTGTATCTCCTCCTTGCATTCTTACTGGTAACCTAGTACTGGGCTGGCTTGCTGGGGATGATCTGTATTGAGATAAAATGCAATGACAACGGCTGGAAAGGAGTGCTCTGAACTAACACAGGTTCTCTCCTGTCTCATTAAGATTAGTTTTGTGTGTAAAATAATAATAAATACTGTCAGTTGTTTCCATGCATGGGCAAGAGAAGCCACAACTCAAGGCCCTGGTTCCTGGACTATGTGGGAGTCTCAAACTGATTGCATACAGAAAAGAACAGGGTGAAATTTGTATCCAGTATGTAATCTGCATGAAATGCAGAAGTGTAAGAAAACAGTTTTAAAAATCTGCTCTCTTAGATCACAGAAGTTTGATCTGTACTTCACAGGCTTTTTGTCTGACTGACCAGCAGCCTCTTCTTGTGAGCATTCAGCATTTCAGAGGGTGTTTATGAAAAAGCCACCATTAAAAAATAATGCACTACTGATGTATAAGAGGTCTCTGAGACCTGGTTACTGAAGTGAAATCACAAGGGAGTCACAGGACTGTAGTCACTGGTTTTATTACCCCATTGGAAACAACCAGCTTCCCAACCTCCGACCTGTTCTCAGTTACATATGATCTCGCACAAAATTGAGTATAGTTGCAAGAAGTGCTGTACCTTGTGTATAACAGTAAATACTTGCATTCTGAGCTTGAGGTTTTTACACGGCTCTTCTTGCTTCAGGTAACTGAACATGGCCCAAACCCAAGGATAGCATCTTACGGACAGAGGCAGTCCCAGAACTCGCTGACATTTCCCAGCAGAAGTCCTTAACATAGGCATGTTGACTAACACTTCCCAACAGTGGGGGCAGACAGATCCTGATGGGCAGATGGGGCCTGACAGGCAGCCTGGGTTGTCACTGCTTTCCTGTGTATGGATACCATCACAGGCAACTGAAGCAAAGGCTATGTGGGCACTTTAATAAGACCTCAGTCCATGTTGCTGCTGAAGGGTCAAATTTGCCTTCCCTGTCCGTGGCTACTTGTTCCCACCACTGCTCTTGTGGTGGCTTTTAGCTTGAGCTACCAGTCTGTCAGTCAGACCAGGCCACCGACCTGGCTAGAAATGCACTGCTTTTCAATGTGGGGATTAGTTTGTGGAAAAAGGAAAAGGAAAGAGCTACTCCAAAGAGGGAGACCATTCTTCTTCCAGTGAAATGGCAGCCTACATTTATCAATTTTTCATAAAGTTTTGGTTTGGTTCTTAGACAGAAACACCAGGAGACTCTGAAGATCCACAGCTTTTGTGTTAGTGTTCCTAACCTCAGCTGGGGACTCTGAGTCTCTCCTCATGTGCTCAGAAAATGATTAGGAGACCTTACAGACTAGCTTGCCTACGGCTTGACATGAGGTGCAGCTAATTCTAGTGTTGCAGCCATGCTAGAAACAGTGGATGGCCTTCCTGGCAAAGGGAAGAATTGAGATCATAAACTACAAACCGATTTGTTCCCCCCTGCCATCCTCAGATTACCAAGATGCAGAAATTAAAAAAGCAGATAAAGAAGTTCACTCCCACCCCCAGGCTTATAGCCTAATGCTTTAAAGGCAAACATGAAAGAGAAACAAGCAGAAAATCAAGTGAAAGCATCTCCCCATTAATGAACAGTCTTTCCCCAAATTCTTTCCTATTTGCACAGATAAAAGGGATAGGCAGGGTGGCACAAAGAATCTATGTGTGGGGCATACACATTAATTTAATTGTGACCCTGCTCCTACCCTGGATTTAATTTTCAATGCAATAAAGACAGATCTCCCAATCCTCCACCTCTGAACATTACCTAGTTTGTATAAAAGGAGAACTACATCCCTTTCAGTTCAGCTATGCCATACAGAGAGGACTTGCAGGATGAAGCTCAATCACTCAAAAGTAACACAGAACAGTGCAAAACATTGACATTTCAAACTGGGAAAACTGCACAGATGCAAAGTGCTGGGAAAGGAAATGGCACATTAGGCCTCTTGATTTCATCAGGACACTTGCATGTTTACAATGAATTTTCTGGCCAGACATTACTGCAGCTATTTTGGCAGATGGGGAAACTGAGGCCCACAGTGGTAGCTCTACTTGTGTTGAATCATGCAATGGGTCAGTGGCAGACCCAGAGCTAGAAGGCAGGAATCCCTGCATCCCAGTTCCACTCTCAGATCACTTATTGCTAGAGCCAGGTCCTGCATAAGACATTGCAAAGCTGCTCAGCAGAATGATACGTTACCAGTAAGCGAGGGAAGGATGCTCCTTCAGTGCTGGTGTTGGAAGGGCTGGCAGCTTCTTTAATTCATTCCTTACAACTTCATTGCTGAAAGAGAGTTCAAAAGGAAGATCAGGCTACAAGAAAATAACCACAATATTTGATATGACCTGACCTAGCTGGCAGGCTGCTACGGCTCTACATCTGTTCCTCCTTAACAAAAGGCACTGGGGTTTCCTTTTTCTTCTCTCTTTATTTGTTTTATGGCAGCCCAGTTAACTTTTCCCTCTATTATCAAAATTGGTGAGAAGCTCTCCCAGATGGTTATGTTGAAGCACTTCCTACCAGTGACTGGACACAAAAGCCACCATGTCACATTTCATTGAAGAGAGTCCCATGGACATGTTCATACAGAGAAAAAGTGATGCTTTCAGCTGCAATAAATCACCTTTATTTAATGCCTTACAACCTGCTGCAAAAAGTAATGATTTACTTTCTTAGCATCACAGGTTGCTCTTAGCCTCTTGCCCCAGTGACCTGGCCTTTGCACATCTTCATTGATAAGACTCCAGCTTGAATTTTTGCCACGCTGCACAAAACCCTCCATGGGACCAGGCCCAACCACTTCACCAACATTCTCCTCCCTGCAACCTCTAGTGGCCACACTGGCCAGCTGGAGCAGCATCAGTGCACACCAGTGAGCAGGGAGAGCTCATGAAACAGGAGGCAGATTCTCACAGATGAAATGAAACCATGGGATTTTCTTCTACAAACCCAAAATGCCTCCATTCCCACTGTTAAACACAGAAGGAATTGTGTGCACATAAAAAAAAAAAAAAATCCCTCAAAGGCTTGGGAAGGAAGGCAGTGTTGCTGTTACCTTTAAAATTCTAGAAATACACAGCCAAGAGGGCCAGACAGGACACTGAGGAGTGCCAAAGAATTAATGTTTATTGGTTTACTTCTTAATAGCAGTTTTTTTCTGCCTTCTTGTACCCTGCCTTTTATCCTGCCAAAAAGTGCGGCTGTCCTGGAGCTGTGGAGAGAGGTAACTCTTCCAGAGCTCCAGACTTCCCAGCCCCCCTGGCTTCTCCTGTAGGGCAGCAGGGCCATTAACCAGGCAGACAGGTAGTCTTGGCATCCCCAGCTGTAGAACAGCCATCCTAACATTTGCTAAAGGCCCAAGGAGTTCTTGGATGTGCCAGGTCACCCTGAGTTTTGTTCTTGTTTCTGGGACAGTCTGTATGGTGGTTTGTAGAGATGTGATACTGCTTCAGTTGCAAAAATCTTCCCACAGCATTTCTCCATTTGCACATGCCAGCAGCAGGCTCTGCCTGAGACCTAGGTGGGTTTGTCTTAATTGGAGTTTGCAGGTTAATTGCTAGGTTGGGCCATAGGGTAAACCACTAACATAAATCCTGGAGCAGGCATTTTGGGTATGTTTTCAGGCATTTATTATCATGGTAGTTCCCTGACAATCAATTAAGTAGTTTTAAAACAGGACCACAACTTCTAGTCAAGACAAATCTATGACACAGATGCCCAAGTCTCAATTAAGTTCAAATTTTGCAGAGTGAAGATGTGTAGAACAGCACTTACAAGAAATGACTAAGGCAACTACTTCCATGCTAAGCACATAGAAAACCACTCAGTAGCACCTCATATGCCAAGTCAAATGACTCTTGACAAACAGTTTTTGAACACCCACTTCTGCCTAAATCTCATGGTCAGATACGTCTCAGAGCGTCAGATAGATCTTCCTTTGCAAGTGCAAATGCTAAAAACCTATTCAGATTTTTTCTTCCATGGCAGGTAAATACCTCCACAAGTCTGAACAAGAAGCTGCTCTGTTCTGTGTTATCTGCCGATCTGGCCACTCTGTTCTGTGACTGACAGCCTAGAAAACAAGCTTTTGCTGTTTACAGAGTTTACCGGGTCTGCCCAGAGACGTGTCCTCCACAGCACATGCATACTCAGCTCTTACTGAGTTTTTTTGACATTTTGAAAGAAACAGGAAAAAAAAAATAGATCACAGCACAATCAGAGCACAAGCAACAGTCACTGCCCTCAAGTGAAGATTTTTTGAGGCTGGCTGCTCATAGAAGGAAGTTGAGAAATTTCCAAAACTTTTCTGGGAAAACAGGGAGTAACTTCCAAACAGGGACTTTCTGAGCCCAGAAAACTGTCAAATAGGGCAAGATTAGTGGTGACTAACTATCTTTGAGAGTCTGGGAAAATGCCTGAATCTGTAGTGGCTCCCATAAGAGAAAGGGCTAACACCAGTCAGCTCCGTCTTTTCTGTCAGCGAGGAGCAAAGCTTGCTTGCACTGTGATAAAAAGTCTTTTAGGAATCAGAAAAAAAGACATTCTTAGTGATGTTGTTGGATGGAGTTAACATTTCGGCTCAGTACCTAGAAAATACCATAAAGGTAGTGCCTCACAACCTCAAAGTGCTAAACGTATTTCAGGTAATCACTTCCAGGAACAAAAAGGTATTTCATTCAGTGGTCCATATATTCACTAAGTCTTCTGGCAAGACTTGTCTCAAGACAAATGAATTTAGACTCCCAAAAGGATGTCAAACCAAGAAAAAGGAAAAAAAAAATGACTCGGGTTGCATTTGAACTAGTGGCCATGGGGTCACTTTCCTCTTGGCTCCTTTTAAAACACCAAACCCCTTAATTTTTAAAACGTTTCCAGCAGGATCACAAGTGGTTTTGTACTTACTGCCTTTCCCGCTCTTTCTAGTGAAATATCTCAGTGTGTTTATTTTTTTACTGTATTTAGAAAGTGTTTGTTTAATCCGGTCACTTGTGCTGCATTTATTTTATATTCAAAAGTGTCCAACTCCAGGGTTGTTATATATGGAAGGGTGCTTTTGATACAGATTTATTAATATACAGGGGAAAGGCTCCAAACACACTTTCTCTGTGTCCTCTAGACTACTTTATTCCTGTGCTATGGTGGAAATTATAATACTTAAAATACTGAATAACTATGAAAACTGAACTGGAAAAGCCATCTGCATGGGATCCTGAAAGCTCGTTGGATATCCAGAAATAAGGTCGACTGAATGGAGAATGGACCCAGAAAACAGAACTCCGGAGTTCTGCTCTTAGTTCTGGTACTGCTTGTTTAATGAGTACTGGCCAAATGTATTAGTCACCACATCTCAGTATTTCTATCTACACATGCAGGTAAAAGGCCTATCTAGCCACTTCATAAGCATTTTGTGAAAAACAAGTTTTTGCAAACTGGCTGCAATAATTTTGAGCACGATTACATATGCAGTTGTCTCAGGAAATCCATACATTTTCCAGCATGTGTAATAACAATGATCAGTAACAAAACAAAAATGCAGGTTAAAGTTATCAACTCTTCTCAGTGTGGCAATTCGTTCTCTTGAATGAAAGAGGAAATGCAGTGTCTGAGATTCTCAGATTAAATGGTACCATTTGAAATACAGTGTTTAGGATCTTCTCCATAAGGTTGCAAGAATGCAGCCTGGGTTTTGTAACCGCTTAAAAAATTCTGATAGGTTAAGTGTCACTTGGTTACACAGAAAGAAAAGTAAGCCTGAAACTATGTCAGATTGCCATCTGCCCAAACGTTGAAATTATTGTGAAATTCTGCTTAACAGGAAACTGGCCGTTTGCTTTACTCCCTTGTTATTCTTTCATATGTTGCTGGGAGATACTTGGAGTTCATTTGAAATGTCTCATATTGCTTAAATAGAAGAAATCTAGCAATGAGAGCCTGTCTGAGGAACTAGCTGCAATGGTCCAGGATTTTGTTTGACTTAGGGTTTCTTCTTTCCCCTCCCCAAACTGAGGGACAAATGATCAGTATATGTTATTTCCAGCTGCTTTGACATAGATACTGTTTAAGGTTGAAGAGCTGGATTCTGAACATTTAAAACTAAAATTGGTGTGAGTTTCCCAAAGATTTTGGTCAACGTCAGACTGGACTCTAAATCTGGTAGGATTAATTTAGGGAAAAAATCTCAGCTATTTTAACAATATGCTGTGCTCCCCCCCAAATTAGCCAGGGCAACCTGGTTCCTTCCTCTATGTAGGCCTAAAGAGAGTCACACCTATAGGATTTGTGTTCATCTAAGGAATTTAAATTTGTCCTGTCCATGCTCTGCAAACCAAGTGTGACTCAGCTCCCAACTAGAAGCAAGATTAACTTGAGGCAATAACCTTTACATCTGTCTGCAGGATACTAGTTTAGGAGCTTTATAAACGTGATTCTGTGCCTTTGAAGTAAAAATTTTTGCAGCTAATATCAAAACGCACAGATCCAATCTTAAGTGTCCTGTTCAACCTGAGAATCAGCTAAATAGGGATACTCAATTGTCCTAAATTCAGTGGTATGTCCCAGCCTAAATGTAAACCTTTTTCAGTATTGCCAGCTGAAGCATTTGGGGATTCTTTTAAATAACATGAAAACCACTCTCCTTTAATGTAGAGGACTAGGAACTTCTTAAGGAGAATAACTTTTTACTTTAAACCTCGCTCTGCCTAAATCTATATCAACTAAGAGATGTGCTCTTCGTACAACTCTGCTTGCAAAACACTGAGAAATACTTTTCTTAGTTGATCTAAATGGGTTCAGGAGCTCAGGGTTTCTTATGGGCTTGTTTTTGAAATGAAACACACATTAGAAATGGAAATGGGCTTAGTCAAATTGCTTGCTCTAGGTGCCAAACAGATCTGTCAGGGCTATTGTGGCATCTCAGTTCAACACAGATAAGGGTGACTCGGACTATGTGCTCTCCAGGCTTACCAAACACTGGGCAGTCACTGTGATGTCTGAGTTAGGTGGTACTCCAAGGTGGCAAGAATCAGTGATAAGAGACTCATGCATGATGATGACCTACCAAAGGATGTAGAACATGTGTTTGGAATGGCACATAAGCTCCTTTTGGGGAAAGAAAAAAGCAGTACTATGAGCACAGTCATTATTCTGAGGCATGGGATTATTTCCTCAAAAAACAGCAGTGGGAGCTGCTGTCATTGTAGATGCATCAGTTCACAGAGGTAGAAAACTGACTGCTAGAGTTTGTAAGATCAGTTCTGGTTTTTGAGCTTCTATGAGCCCCAAAAAGCAGAGTTGCAGCTGCATTCATGAGTCCTGAACCAGCTCCCTGTGATCTACCACCTGGGTGCAGTGGGGTTTGGAGGTAACCCCACTCTGGCCACCATGGGCAGGTGCCAACCCGCAGCTGAAATTGTGACAATTTGGCATTTGCTATCCCTGCACCTGAGGTGATCGGTGGTGACTCATAGGAAGGTTCCCATGGGGAAAAGCAATTCTCCCATCACCACAAACCAGCCAGTGCTTATGCACTTTTCTGGATCAGGGCCAAAGAGAAACTTGTAGTCTCACAAGCTATAAATCTGCTGGTGGCAGCAGACACGACAGGTGTGGGAAATCTGCAGTCTGCGTTCCAAGCATGCAACCCTTCAGAATTAACTTATTTCTTCAAAAACAAAGCAGGAGTTCAAGAGTTCAACCTTCACGCAATGTATGCTGCCATGCACAACATATTATCTTTAAATCTCAGCAGCAAGACATTCACAACGGCAGAGCTTCTCTGTTTCAAAGAGTAGCCACTTCTATTCTAAACAGCATTTCAACATCAACTAACTTCAAACACTGAAGCTAACTTCAGCCCTAAGAGAAGTCAGAACATTTGTCTCCATCTGCAGTTCCTCTGGCTGGCCCCAGGCTTGATTTGCCTCCCAGATTTTATACTCCTGATACGAATAACCACAAATCTCAGCAAGCAAAATCTTGACCACAATGACCTCATGTTGACTTCAGTAGCACCTGGATCTCACCCAGCACATAAACCTATGTCAGTGCACATTAGAGAGGAGCTGCTGGACGGACATCCTTGGAGATGCTAAGTCTTGTCCTAGGCCATAGAGGGTTGGAGTAGCATTCTTCTACTCTCCTCCAAGAATAGGCTTTAAAATCCACTAATACGGCAGATTGCTTTGCCACCAAAGCCCATTTATAAATTAAGATCCCTGGCAGTGTCAGCAAGTTGTTACAACACCACTTCTCTACCTGACTTGGATGTAAGGGTTCCCCCTTCCAGGTTAAACCATTGTGATTCACAGGTGAAAAGGACTAAGAGCTAACCGTTTTAATGGGGATGGTGATGATAGTCACACCAATGTGGGGGAAGCAATTAACACCATGTGTTGAGGTGTCTTCTGTGCTCTCAGAGAAGATTCCTCATTTCTCTGTGGCCTAGAGAAAAGCACTGTGATAAACTCAACCATTCCTTTTACAAGGTACGTCAAACACCTTTTAGCAGATGGATGCTTTCCACCGGCTGTTTCCACTTCTGGTCTGGAAACAGATACTTGAAGATAAAATGCTTTCAGTCCTATTACTCTGAGCCATCTGATTCCTTTTTATTCTGTGTTTCGTAGTCTGAATGTACCCTTTCTGGGTGTGTTTTCATCATGTCCAAGATATTCTGAGAAACATTAAATATTGTTCTTCATAGCAAAACCAGTGGAAGATGTGGTTTATCACAGGTTTGAATGGTAAAACTCTGCTTGGTCCCAGCTCTTCTGGGCTAAGCACTTGGCAGTGCATTGAAAACCAGACTGAAAAGTACAAGAGCCGCATGCACTCCAGTATCCCCTAAATAAATATTGCTGATAGCTGAGTTATTCCAAATTGGGCGGAACTGAAAAATGAAGCAAGACTGGGCTTGTGTTTCTGTGGTCAGATGCCTGTCAGGATTTTGCAAGTTGATTAAGGTTTTGAGAAATGATAAGGGAGAACTTAAACTTCCTTTTAGCAAGGGTTGCCTTACATCATCTCTGATTCCACGATGGGCAGGCAATATTTGCAATGCATTGTTCCTTCTCACTGATTTGTCTCAATTTTAGCTGACTAGAAGTCCCACTCCACCAGAAGGTGGAACCTGCCTGTTATTCACAGCCTCCTATGGGTGCACAGAGTATCATTACAGTCTTCTCTCAGTGTATCTCAATGCTGACAAAATTAAGACACCTCTTAAGGCTCATCTGGCAATTCAACCTCACTGCCCATTCACACCTTGTTTTCTTCTCTGAAACTAACTTCAATGGATATTGTGGTCCTCCAGCTGAACTCAAGTTCAGGTCAGCAAAAGTAATATATGGAGTATGTGAAATTTTTAGCATAGACAGTTGTCCTGAGCTTCAGAAGAAGAACTTTCATGTTTCTCGGTTGAGGCATCAGCCGGCTGTCTGACCGTTGGTTGCTACTAAAGTGTAACTGACAGATATTGTCAACTTAAATGAAAATTCTTAGGCATTTCATTAACAGTCTTCTGAAACACCAAGCACAGTCACCTCTCTGAATTTCTTACAGCAAGTCTGAAGATTTGGCTCAAGGCATAGCAGAAGTTCAACAAAAGCAATTATCTAAATTGTGATTTTGAGAACTCTGTCCAAATTCAAGCTGAAATATCAATTAGTGATGGAATTTTAATGTTGCCTCTGGCTGGATCTGTGATATAGCAGTGACCGCTGAGTCGTTTCCTTAGTAATTTCCTTCCGAAGACTAGTCTATTTCCTGAACTTCATGGGCATATAAAGAGATTTGTCAACAACAAAGTCACAAACAATGCTGTTTGCAAGGCATGCTCTGGTCAAAGGCTGCGTTTTGTGAAGAAATGATTTCAGGAAACACGATATCTATGTTAGGAATGCATTCCTATTGCTACACAGCTACAACTGAGTCACATCACTCACACAGTGATTTTACCAGATTCATTCTCACAGCACACAATGGCAAAAACTTTTAAGTTCACCTACCTTGAAAAATCTCCTTTTGCCTCCTGTAAAACGAGGAAGAAAAATTAAAAATAGATCATTAAAAATAGAAAAAAAAAAATTAAGAAAACGGCTGTTCAAGATTTTCCATTTGCAAAATTCATTTAGCAGCAATTTCCTGTTGTAATTGATTCCTTATGTATTTTTTGGAACCAGTATCTAATGTCAAGTGCCATGATACATGCAGTGAGCTGGGCAGATTAACAAACAAAAGGTTTGCCTAATACAGAGCCAGATGATTCCTCATTCTGCTAGTGGATACCCAAGAAGCTGCAGGAAATAATGCTAGTAAATGAGTAATTTTTTGGGTCAGTGTGGATGCTACATTACTAGAAGATCTCTGAAGTCTCAGTGACTTTGCAGCCTCTGAGACTGCAACTCCCCTGAGTCTTTTTACAAGTATTCTGGTTATTTTCTAGTAACCGGACTTTCAAAAAGCTAGCTCACTGTCAGCTTTCAAGGGGATGCAAGACACAGCTTTCTCTAACTCCTTGCTGGGTGTCTGCGAGAGTATTTAGCTCCCTTACTTATACGTCTAGATATTTCTATTTATTACCATCACAGCCTGGTATTAAAGGGCTTGGTAATGTTCCACTCCAGTAATTAGATTAGTACCTGAATCTTAACCGTATATCTGGTGAACCCTCAAAATCTGGTGAGTCCCCTCCTCAATAGATGTAGTATGCATTTTGCATTTTCCATAGGCAATATGCATTTCATATGATGCATGCTAAAGCACCTCATTTGCCATCAGCTACACAGAAGGCACAGTGCAAGAATGTAATTTGTGCAGTGAGGGAGTTTCCACTGCCTAGAGGACTGGGTTTTGCATTCACGTCTCTTGTCTTTACATCTGTCCATCCATGCGCAAAACCCGTCAGCCCATGTCCAGTATGTTTCAGTCCTGAGGCTGGGGTAAACTTCGGAGCTTTGGTGGTACTTTAATTTGTTTTGGTAACACAACAATTTGAAATAAGGCTGCAGACTAAATTACTTGAGTTCTGACAGTCCTATACTGTATTTCCCATTTCCCTCTGAGTGAACTGAAGGGCAGACAAGCTCTCCTCTGGTTCAGAAGGAGTCCTTGAGCATATCATGATTATAGTTCAACACACAGCAAAACCCAAAGGGTATGCCCTGGCCTGCACAGGGATGAGCATACTGAATTGAAAAAATAATTTTGTAGCGTAGATTCTCCACACTTCAGTTCTTTGACCTAAATGCTGCAGTGAGAAATAGAACAAAATGCAGTATGGTCCCTCTTGTTTTGCTTGGATCCTGTCACAAACATGGTTTGTAGTAATTTCTGGTTACAGACAGCAGGGGTGTGGCTTGTTTTGACTGTTTTCATTAAGTTACACATCAAACTACTACAGGAATACACGTAACATCCTGTGTTTGTGATGAGAAACAATCACAGCAACAAGGGTTACAGTGGCAGATCTGGATCTGGTTGTACAATTACTAAGCGCTCAAGTTATTCATCAGGATGAACAGACAATAGATTCATAACCCTATTGCTGCTTCTCACAATGAGCCTGTTGTTTGATGTGTATTCCCCCAACAGCCAATATGCAATTTCTATAATGTGCTTTTAATTGAGTCCCCCATCCTGACTCTTTCACTCCATTTTTGTTACATAAAATGATTTTAATGAAGATTCAAATCCCTACGCATTAATTGCTTCTTTAACATGGAAAGTGCTATAGAAGTGCAATGCATTGTTATTTATTAGTGCAGTCTGATGAGATGGCTTGACTGCTCACATGGCTTCTCATAGCTTCATGGCTGATGGGAGAAAAAATTAAGACTACACTGTATGAAAGGATCACCTGACAATTATCTCTGATTTGCTCCCACAGTCATGCTCCTAAAAGAGATGTTTCACAAAAAACACCTCCACTACCCTAAAAAGATTCCTTTTTGGGGAAGAGATTAACCAAACGCTGCTGGCAATTTGCTTTCTGACCCTTTCCCTCTTCCTGAAGAGCAGGACTTTCAAAGAATTTTTTTCTGGAGCAGTTTTTTGGAAAGTCTTTAAGCCATTCTGCCCACGCTGGAGAATACAGACAGTTGCATATGTAGAAGCTTCTGGAGATCATCAGAGGGCCAAGCTCCACGGGGAAAACAAATGCAAGTAAAGTCACTGGAGAAGAACCCATTGCATATGGATTTCACCTAGGAAATCGCATTCATCACATAGATTTTCTCTGGCTTTACATTATACCCCAGGGTCTTGGATACCTGTGTCAGTGCAAACATAGTATACATTTATGCATGCAAAATGTTGGGCAGTGGAATCTGCTCCATGCGTAGAGAGGTCTGGTTTGAGAGCCTTCTGTACCTATTTTGCAGTGATATAAATGATGAAAACTGTGTAAAGACATCTTTCTCCTGCAGTTGGGGGAACCCTTACACTTCCATACAGCCATTTTGGATTTGGCAAATCAAAAGACTTAATGCAACAGGAGGAAGCATGAAGTGAGAGAAGGCGGGTGCTTACCTGCAAGATGTATGCAGCCAGTTCAAACACCACTTCACTGTCAACCTCAATGAGTTCCTTGAAAGGTGAAGAAAAAAAGAAAAAGAGCGTTGAGTCTGAGCTTCTGTGAGGACGTGCATCTCCTCCTGGCTACTGCATGGTGAAGCATGCAGTGCCAGTTTTCTCCCCCAGATAGGCTTCAAAGCATTCCCTGTGCTCTAGAGACCAACGTGAGGGAGAACCTGCCCACTCAGATGTGCAGAAAGCCAAAATATTCAGCGTAATGGCTTGGTAAATAAGCATAACTGGATGTGGCATGAAGGGATTCCTGGGGAGGAGAGAGGAGAAGGCAGGTGGAAGGGGGAGGATCAAGGTAATTTTTATTTTCTTGTGTGATGTAGTGAAAGGTAGTCTGGCAAATAAATTTTTTCTCCCCCAAATGTCACCTGTGCTTCAGGGGAACACAGCCTTGTCCTTGGCTCACAGAAGCAAGTAAATGAGAAAATTTGTCTTCACTGACATTGTGTCAAAGCCCCCGCAGAACTCCTCTGGCACTTGCCCAGGGTAAACTCACAGTAAAAAGAGCCATATTCCCTCTTGCAGGAAGGGAGCTCTGGTTTCAGCTCCTTCATCCCCATGAGCACTGGGGCTGGGGGTGCTTTGAGACTGAGCTATGACAGCAAATCTTTTAGTAGATCTTCACTGCTCCATTCTATAGCATCTAGCTCCCGATAAAAGCAGTCTTGGAGGGTCAGGTGAAATTGTGAGCGTTTTGCTTGGACACCATGGTCACATGAAGGACACTGATGGTGCCATCAGATCGTCTTGGGGTCCTTCTGCTGTGCCTGAGATAGTAGTCACAGAACCAAGGGGTCCAGGCTCTTGGCTCTGTCTGAATGTGTGGGATGCAGAACTGGCATCAAAGGTGCTTGGGATGGGAGACACGAGTATTATTCTTGTGGCCAAGTGTGCTCTCCCTGAGTCTCTGGTCCCTGCTTTTGGGAAGACAGTGGGCTTTTACCATGATACTGTTTAAGCCTCTATTCTGCAGCTAGAACTCCTACATTGTCTCCTACGTATGTGGCCATGTAAACTGGGTCACTGTTCAGCTCAGTCCTGTGGTGGCTTTTCTGTTGTACTTATTTAAGCTGCTGGTTTTAATATTTTAATTCATCTGGCAAGAAACGAGTGATCTAAATATAGATCACTGCTGTGATCCATGCTCCAGCCAAGTCATGGCCACACCTCATTTACAAGCCACAGTTGCTGCGTTGGCTTGTCTCTGGCAAAATCAAAAACAAAGGGAACACAACAGAGGATAAGATCCAGGTGTCCTTGGCTTTCACCAGTGCCAGCTTTTTAAAATAAGCACATCCTTCACAACAACTCCTTGGGGAGTGAAGACCAGCTCTGCTATGGGCAATAAACACACCTTCCCCTGTTCAGCTAAACTGCCTGATTCACGCAGGCACCTGCACCAACGATGTGTGTGTGCCAAGGGAAGTGGCTGGTGCAAGATGTCAATTCAGCTGCAGGCAGGGCCAGGCTGGGGCAGTCAGGCATATCCTATAGCAAGGGGCGATGTGGATTAGAACCAGAGCGCCTGGTCTTTCTCCCATCTTGAAGTACCAGCCATCGCACGGACAAACCAGCCTCTGCAACCACATGTCGATATTAGGGCAAGTCTATACTAGTAGGTGAAGTGGGCCAGAGCCCGTTCTCTGGCCCTAAGGGTACATGGCACAGTATAGCTCATGACTAAACACTCTTCCTCCCTCCCCCGGTCCCAGATGGGGTTACCTCAGCTGTATTGCCTCTTGGGAACAGGTGCTCATCCCTGAACAGTGCCCAAGCAAATGCCTGGGACAGGGCTAGTTGGCACAGGCCAAAACCCATGCCAGAACGTGCTAGTAATTAAACAGTCTGACTGATGGAGGGACAGTGCCTGATGACAAGCCCTGTCTTGTTTGGTAGTACAAATGTGGCTTGGCCTTTCTGGGCAACAGTGGCTTGCTGGTCCTGTGCAAGGGTTTGGGTGTGTGGGTGGGTGAGGAGGAGCGGTGGGCACAGCCAGAGGAGTACAGCACCCAATGCAGAGCCAGCTGGCAACCCAGTGGACCAGCAGCCCCAAACTAAACAGGCCTCAGTTTTATTCTTTCCCAACTTGAGCAGCCCTGTGCATAGGGACATTTGAGGGTGTGTGTCTGGAGAATCAATGGGGGAAGGTCTGAGTTGCTAGCATAGTGTTATGAACTACACTTGTACCATAACCAGTATGGTCTTTCTGGGCTGCAGGGGAGCCTGGGGTGAAGTTATCCATGGAGAGTCCAGCGAGGAAACTTTTGGTGCAGCAAGGAAGCTTTCAAGGTTTGGGAGCATGCAACATCACCCGCTAGCTGCAGGGATGACAAGCACTGGCTGTGCTTAGACACTGAATCCCCCTTTCTACACCTAGAGGAATCCTCCAGGCATGCTGGCTGGGTGCTCGCCCTGCGTTTTAGCAGAGACTTTGCACCCAACTTTCAAATTCAGCGCCTTTTTTAATAGCACAGCACAGCTTACTGTGGCTGGAAGTCAGATGGGGAAGGACCCGCATGGGAGACTGGGAAACCAGCAGGGCTATTTTTGGATAGAGATGACAGTCAGCTTGAATGTGCAAAGTAATGGTTTCAGGAGAGGTCAGACTAAAATAGATCAACCTAGATCTGCAGGCACATTTCTTCTTTTTTCCCCCACTCTTCTTCTTATTAAGCTTTCTCCAAAAAAAGAACAACAGTGTAAGCTTTTCCTGGCAATACTTCAAAAAGGAACTTTCCCCAGGAACCAAAATGTGATGCTCACTGAGCTTGTTGCTGGAGAGGGCTGACTAAGCACATCTAATTGCAGCCTTGCCAGAGAGCAAAGCTCTGCACAACTCACCTCGGCAGCCCTGCCTCTTTCCTGGGCACTGGAAAAAAGGCATTTTCTGGCTTCTACCTTGCATTTTAGGAGATGCAAAGTTAGTCCCTGCATTTTAGGCCGTGCAGATGTCAGGAAGTGAGGCTTCAGATTCCATGTAAACTAGTTGGCTTAGCAGGTCACAAGCCTGCTGAAGGTTGTGGGATGGCAGTACAATCACTCCCTGACTACAGCCGCCTTTTCCTACCACTTCCTCCCTGGCAGATGGAGGTGAGTCACCGGGAATGGCCTCTGCCAGCACAGAGGGAGGTAGGAGGGATCCTCCCAGGGAATCCCAGCTGCTGAAAAACCTCTCCCAGCCCCACACATCGAGCTGCCCATCCAGCCTACCTGGCTGAGTCCACACGCAGCCAGCCTCCACCTCAGCGGGTTCTGGGCCTGCTTAATTTTCTGGACCCTGCCCTTTCACTTGTACAGTTGGTTTGTGGCATTGGAGGGATCAACTTCGCAGCTCTGCCACAGGCACTCCAGCAGGGAGTGGAGGCCATGCCAGGATGCCCTTATCAATGGCACACAGAGTGCCTTGCAAGGGGCAGCTCTGAGTTAGACCGCGGCTGTTTTCAATAGTCTACCAGGCAGGGCTATTTCTGGTACAAAAAACACTTCCCCGTGCATGGCTTGTTCCTGTACAAGGTGATCTTCAGTACATACCCACAGACACCCTTACGCTCACTCACGCACATACCCCCACATATTCACTCCTCTTGTCCCACAGACTCTCAGTCACACTGTCACAAACACGAAGGCGTTTGTGCATCCTTAACACGCACTTTCACACTCACGCGCAAACTCTCACAGTTACAGCCCCACATGCATGCAGTCACACACCCCTCACACACTCAGCCCCCCCCGCCTGCCCCCACTCTCGCACTCACACAACCTCACGCAGTCTCACACCTCCCTCGCACACTCTCACACCTCCCTTGCACACTCTCTCACACCTCCCTCGCACACTCTCTCACACACGTACAATCTCACAGACTCCCCCCCCCCGCTGCCGCCGCCCAGCCCAGAAGATGGCGCCCGCGCCGCAGCCCGCGCGGCCACCGCCGCCCTCTTCGGGCGGGAACCCCTAACGACATCCACTCAGCCCAGAGCGGGGCTCAACAGCGGCGGTTTTTTAACACAAAACCAGACATTTCCTTCTAAATACAAGCCAGTTTATAATTTTAGCAGCTGCAGATTCCTTCCTGCTGACCACAAGAGTTACTTCCAGGGGTGTTTTACCTCAGAACCTGTCTCTGACAGGGAAGCTGGCCAGGGTAGAGCCAGAGGAGTGAGGGAGGGTGGGAAGGAGAAGGTTATATCTCAAAGTCCCTGTGTGACCAATGTAAATTTTGGGTCAGGGGATGCAGACCCAGTGTCTCAGCCCACCCCGGTGCCACCCAGAGCTCCCTGAGTCCTTACCTTGTAGATGCAGGACTTGGCATTCAAGAAAAACAGCTCAATGGTGGCATTGTCCTTTAGATAGGAGATGCTTTCAATGTAGAACCTGAAAGGGAAAGCAAGAGAGGTGAGACACAAGGGGGAACTAGGTCAAAACATGAAAATGCTCTCATTACTTGAAAAGTGTGGTCAATGGAGTCATGATGACTATACAAAAATTGAAGTTTCTTTGCTTATGCCAGACTGGGGTGAGGAAAGAGTCTTGTGCGTGCTCCAAGATGTGACCAGTCACCAACACCCCAGCCATACCAAAGGAACTGGATCATCAAGTGGATGGTTTTGTTGCTAAATAATCTTTTTGTTTTGTTTTTAAACTTCAAATAATCTTTTATTTCTTTTGCTTGTAAACTCCCCTTCATTCTCCATCACAGTTCAGTATTTCTTCTTCACTCCTTTACCTAACCTGCTCATTTCTGTGCTGTTGACCTGTGTCTTGTAAAATGTTCACTGACAGAAACCCACTTCTAGGTTCCTTCCCTGTCCACTTCAGCTCTGCATAAGGCAAATTTTACAAAGGCTTCTTTACATATTTTAGCAGCTAGCATGTAGCGGCTATGGTCGCAGAGTAAGCAACCAGCAATAGTTAAGGACCTTACACAATTTACCAGTACCGTGAGTAGTGATGCTGGGGATGACTGGGAATGCCAATAATCTAATTTTTTTTTTAAGCTGAGATGAGTTCTCAGAACTCAGTAGAAAGCTGACCAGCCCAAACCCTCAAGTATCTGAAAAACCCACTGCGTACCCCAATATTTGCAATTATGTTGAAAGCCCATGATGTGTATGAATTAATTCAGTCCTCTATGTCCTGCCTGCTTTGAAAGTTTGATCC
The DNA here is from genome assembly GCF_000737465.1 of Haliaeetus leucocephalus. Classification (NCBI taxonomy): domain Eukaryota; kingdom Metazoa; phylum Chordata; class Aves; order Accipitriformes; family Accipitridae; genus Haliaeetus; species Haliaeetus leucocephalus. The sequence goes on along the minus strand of NW_010973187.1, from coordinate 13,146,738 downwards.
TTTGGCAGTGAACTCCATGAGAGTTTTGCCACTGGCTTGAACCAACTACAGCCCTTAATTCTGCCTTGTGACCTTTTGGGGAAAAAAAGCTCAGGATGCTGTCAAAGTTAATGACTGGTTGTTACATATATGTTGTGTGGTCCTGTAGTAACAGAGAAAGCCTGGATAGGTTCAGTGAATGATTAAGGTGAATTTTGCATTTACTTTGTGTTTTGAGTAAGGAAAAAACCCACATCTCGCTGCCCAGTTTGTTTTATAGTGATCTTTAAGTTGCAGTACAGCGGCAGCAATGTTCCTTACATAAATTCCAGTACTGTCGTGCATTGTCAGAGGCAATTAGAATAGGGAAGGTGCCAGGGAAATGCTGTCTGCATCAGGAACTTAAAAAAATGAGATACCTTAGAAATCTGGGTTGAGATGCAGGTCCAGTTACAGAGAAACCTTACTCCCTGACCCTACTGTCTGGGAGTAGAGCTGAGAGACCTGCTGATGCTCCTGGGGCTTTATACAAGCACTGGAGGGATTGTCCATGTTGAGCTATTTGCAGAATCGAGGGCCTTAAATGCAACCTTCTTAGGGGGAAAGGTCAAAGCTTTGTAGTGCTTCTAAGTGTTTTCTGAAGACTCTTCAAAACAGTTTATTTCCTGACAGATACAACCAACTACTTGCTTAGTAGAGCGAGAGAAACATTTTGAGCTCTTCCTGTTCATCTGCTAAAGTGCTCCTGTGATTATCCCTTCTTCTCCCCCTCCAGAAGTGTTCAAATGAGAAATAAAAATAAAACCCAAATACCCCCCCCCCCCCTTTGAATGTAGGGATCATGAAGCACAAAAATGAAACTTTCTTAAATTTTTTTTCTGGTTTCCACTGGGTTTCACCTCCTGTCCTTGAAACTGCCTTGAGTTTCTTTGGCAAATAAAAATATACTTGGCTTTAGAAATGCAAAAAAAAAGTAAAAATGCTGCATTAAAAAAAAAAAAAGAACCTTCTTACTAGATCTGCTCTCTGAGTGCAGCTGGCTTTCCATCTGCTGAATTCATGGAGAAAAATGATAATTTTACACATTCTATGATTCTTGAAGAACCTCCTCTGCTTATCACCACCACCAGTGCTCTCCAAGTTGTGACGGTAGGATCTTTAATTCCAGGGTCAGAAGAAAACAGGAACATTTATTCCATTTTTTAATCCTGTTGAAGGTTAGCCAAAATGCTTTTTGTTTCATCGGATCAAATGAGACCATCCTCATCATCACTAGAGGGCAATATTGCATTTCTTAAGACTGCAAAGATCTTTCCCAAGGCTTTCCACATAGACACATACACAGATAATTTTCTGTACAAAATTGAGTCTCTCAGAGCACAGAGCACATACTTCATCTTCACAAAGAAAATCCAATTCTCAAGTGATCTCCAGAACGGAGACTATGCTGGGGAGCTACTGGATCTCACACACACCCAGACAAATGCAAAACATGTGCATCAGGAAACTGGTGCTACTTAAAAGAAAACAGATTTGCAGAGAGAACTCTTATGGGATTTTTCTGTGTGGCAAGCTCAGAAAACCCAAACTGCAGCAGACTCCCCTGAATTCACAGCCAGTGCTGCAACAACAGAAAGGAGAGGGAAAGACACGTTTTTTGCACTGATCGTGAATCTCTGTCAGATCTCCTTCTGTTACCACCTTTTCCAAATACGGTGAAGAAAACTGCACTTTACAATGACCAATGTCAGTGACTAAGGAGGCAGGAAGAAGCATCCAGCTGCTAAGGCAATGAACCAAGCAAAAAATCTGGGTTAAATTCCTGACTTGGACACAGGTTTCCTTCATGACCTTCAGAAAATCATTTAGCTGCTTGGGGTTTAGTACTGTGTTTAGAAATTACTCCTCCCTCCTCTGCCCTCCTCTGTCTGTTTTGCCTGTTAAGCTTATAAGCCTTTTCTTATGGCATGTTTCAAGATCATCGGTTCTAAGGGGCAACTCTCAGATTTCTGTTGAGGACTCCCCTGAGAGCCACATTCCTCTGTGTGGTGTGAAGCTGATATATCCAGGAAATAATGGATGGGCTGGACAGAGAAACAGGCAGTACAATGTGTCTGACACCTCTGCTCTGCTAAATACATCTCTTGCAATACAGTCAACAAACAGCTTTGCCTCAAGCAACTCCTGCAAGAGGTTCCTTGATAGCCAGCAACTGTTGGTATGAGAAATTAGGTGCCTGAAAGAAGGGGGAACACCCCACAAGACTTTGTGAGTGTAAAAACCAGAGAAATATATTTTGAAACAGTCTAAAAGATCAGCCAATGTTAATCTATTTCTGCATTCCCCATTCCTCCCCACCCCCAGTAACTTATAATTCATCAAATACATTTTCTAAGCATTGATTAAATAGACCAGTGAATATTATGCTGGGTAATGAACACAAAGTGCCTATCTTGACTGCTCCCTCTCAGCAGCAGGAAAATAACAATGAGTACTGCAGAAGGTATCTTGGAAGACTTCAGAAGCTGCTGCATTTGAAATGTTTAAGGCTTTTTAGCTGCGAGGACATGTCTCATACTGATCAGATTGCTCTATATTAAGCGTTGGTTAACTGACAACTTGCTCTGAGACAGCTTAAGCCCCCTCATGCCGTGATGAATGGCAATTCCCATCGTAACCAGCCAAGCACAGACATTTATACAGCAGTGCCTGTGAGAAGCAGCTGTGGAACATCCTGATCCTTGGGTGATGGGAAACTAGCACTACTGAAATTTCTGCCTTACATTACACACATGCCCACCTCCGACTTGCAACAGGGAGAAATGCCTGACTGGACCCTGGACTCACAAGTTTGATTACTGGTTCTTCAGGAGATGGAGAATCCCTGGCTGCTGCTGCCGACCTTATATATGAACCCAGTTGTGTATGTGCAGATGGGCAAATTTAGCAGTGTTGGGAAGGTGCTTGATCACTAATATTTTGTCACTGCAGTGGGGATAGGAGGTCTCAGGACTACCAGGGAAATAGCCTCCAAAAGCACCTGAGCTGGTGGTGTGCTTGTGTGGACAGTGAGAGCTGAAATGAGCAGCACTCCCAATTTCCACACACCAAAAGAAACTCTCAGATAACAAATATTTAGCGCTGCCTCTGACACACAGCCCTGGACATATCCTGTCAGCCTGAACTTGGCCATCTATCACCTAACAGAGACCAAGCTCTGAGCAGTTGAGTTCCTGACTGTGCAAATATACTGTTGTAGCATTTGAATCACAAGCCCACGTGTTTATTTCCAAGCAGAACCTGCCAAACAGTAAAATATTTCACTGTGGTCTTCAACACAATGATATTTCAAAGCATGACCACAGCAAATGGATGTCTTGTCTACTTCAGGGGTAGATCTGTCCTGGGGCACTGATATCATCCTACTTCTTGTAAAGTTTGACTCTGGTGGGAACCAGCTGGTCCGAAAAGCTTTTATCCAACAACAAAACCATTTTTTTCACCAGAAAGAAACACTCCAAAACTCCCATTCTGGTGCCATGGTGTTTTCTTCCAAGAAAATTAAAAGAAAACATTTAAAAGGCTTTGGAAGACCTCAAAAAAGTTTCAACATTTGGTTTCACTGAGGAACAGCGTCTTCTTGAGGAATGGCCCTACGAGAAAAAACTGTAATTCAAACTGGAGCCCTGACTGTGACAAAGGGTCCCTCTGCCATCTGGAGGGCCCAGACCAGGCAAGGCCATAGCAAAGCACTCTCTTGTTACCGTCTTATCAAGTCTCACTCCTCAGAAGTCTTGCTGCTTTCAGAGGAAGGCAGTGGGGTGGCCACAGGGCATTTTTTTTCCCATGAAAAAAGGAAAATAAAGGGTAAAACCAGATTTCATGGAAGAAATCAGAATGAAGCAAAAGGAGTTTGGTTTTGATGTGCAGTCACCTTCCCCAGTGTTCCCTCCTGCCCTAGGTGGGAAATGCACTCAGACACAAGAGAATGGATTGAAATGGGCAGAGGTGTCTCCCATGTCCTTCCCAGCTGGCTGACTCCATTCTGGTTAGGCTGCAGGACAGAGCTATCAGCAGAGCTTGGTGGCTCTGTCAATGGACTGCCTCTTACTTCATTATTACAAAGCAATGGGTAAAGGAGAAGACCCCTTTTCTGCCTCATCCATCCTGGGGTCTGGCTTATCCCTCACCATGTCATTCAAAACCTCAGAGAATAATTTGAAAAATATGAGGCCATTTGCTAACCAGGAAAAGAAAAATCACATGCATCGGTATAATGGACTTAAATGCAGATGTCATTATGTCCAGTGTCTCATGCTAAATGAGTATTCTGAGCAGCTCAGGCTACAGAGCTCCTTTTATGTTCCAGCCCTGTTTGCTAATAGTCATGGGTGCGCACTTTTATGTGCTGACACTTAAAGCAGACAATGGTCATGCTAAATAATTGGCCTGTTAAGTAATCAGCCAGGAATGAAAATCAGCTGCACTAAAAAGCTCCATTTACCTCCCCTTCTGCATTCATTTTTATTCTGGTCCCATGTCCTGTGCTCAGTGCTTGTGCCATGCTCAGGCCCCCCTCACCCAGCACCTGGGATTGGTATGCAGGGGACAGGACGGAGCAAGAGAGTCCTATGTCAACTTTTACCTCATTGCAAGGAAGCCACAAAACTGGAGGTGAATGTGATTCCAGGAATACAGGGAATTGCAGCTAACAACAACAAAAAAGCTGTGGATATCGTTTAACCTGAGCCTGTTCTCTCTCTCTTTGCCCATCGGCTGCACTGTACTATGAAGCTGTTTGTAGCTTTACCCACTGCCCATCCATTTTCCTCAGTGTCTGTTAGAGGTTGGCCCACTGAGCTCCTGGAAAACCGTGTGTTTTGGGGATATTTGGTCATTCCTACGCCTCATCTTCTCCATGTACAAAATACTAAGGGATCTGCTTTGGAATGTATAGTGACCAGTTCTCTTCCTCTCTTCCAGGCTGTACATCCTGGGAGTCTTTGCAAACCGCCAAGTGCTCCAGTATCAGCATAGAGAAGGGAAGGAATCAAGGTGGTAATGCAGGCACATTCCTCCCTAATGTTTGGTTACAGCACCAAGCATCACCTGGAAAGGCACTGACCTCAGTACAGTCCTCTGCGCTCTCACCAGGTGGGGAACCAGGCCTGACCAAGCCATAAAAGCAGCAAGCCAGCTCAATATATTCTGCAAACCGCTCCGCCCCTGAAATGTTCCATGGAGCTTAGCTTGCAAGAGAAGTGCATCTTTGTACAAAAAGGCTGTTGCAGCTCCTCTTGGCTTGGAGTGATGTGGTTATCGGTCCAAGCATGAGGTGAGAGCAGTCACCAGATCAAAGCAGCACACTGCCTTCCTACCCTCCTCTCCCTCAGTCACCAGGGGATTTCCCCACACTCTCCTGAGCACCAGCCCAGCTCTTTCCTGCTCTTTGATCCTTTCCAAGAGTGACATCTTGGCTATTAGAGGTAACTCGCTGGGTGCACTGTCTTGCATAACACCATCCCTCAGTATTTGTAGAGCATCTTTCATCTGAGGATCTTGAACCGTTTTAGGAATAGAAATCCCTCCAGCCATTCCACCATGTTGTTAGCAGCACATGAAGGTATGATCTGGCTGTGAAAGCTGGCATGGGGTTTACTTACTCACTAGCTCTACCCCTTTGTTCAATGCCACGGCGATGGGACCCCTCACAGCAGACCTTTCTGCTTCCTTCACTGATGACAGCAAATCACACCCACTGGTGTAAGGTATAAATGCACAAATTGCAGTGAAAATGGAAACAATGTCTACGTGACTCTGACCCAGTCAGAGAATCTGCGTGTAGGCATTGACATAGCTGTTGCTGCTTGATCCAAATTAGGTACAAATCCTACACTGACAGCATCCATCATTTCTGCATAGTACCTATCATGCTGTCTAAATGCTTCCCAAAATTAGACAAGACAATGCTGCCAGCATCAACACATTCAAAACATGGCTCAAAACAACAAATTTTTAGAATGTTGCTTTTTCTTCCCCCTCAGGTGGCTGAATGGAAAGGAAAAACAACTTATCCCCTTCTCTAAACACAGCTCACTTATACAAATATATTCCCAGTTAAGCAGAAAACAGAAATGATGTTATGGGACTCAAGAGCCAGACTGCTATTAAGACGTGTGTGTAATGGATGGCTTAGCTCAGAGCTGTGTGCTAAGTAGCAGAGCCCCATTAGTTCCCTTCCTCAAGCAAAGGTCAGTTTTCGCACAAGTAAATCTTCTGACTGGACAGAAGTTTCTCATATCTCTAAAGAGACTCTGAGGAGCAAAGCCTCCCCGCAGGCAATTTATTACACCTTCCCCCGGGTGAACAGAGCAGGGGGCCACCCTGAGAAGGCTGCAATAAATTGTCTGCAGGGAGCCTTGTCTTCCAGCAGAAACAAGGTCTGAGCGGCTGTATTTATACACTGTGGCTGGGTGGGAGGAGGGGGTTTGCAGGGCTGCTGGCTTTTGAGATCTTCCTGCTTAGTGTATGCATAGCTGATGCACACCAACCAGCAAAACACATGATGTACGAATAGATCTGGGTTATGGCACAGTTTCGCTGGACTTTATAGACAGAGCAGCTCATGGGAATCCCTGAAAGCAGCTTGGTTGGACTGGGTTGATTAGGCAGGCTTCATATTCTGATATTTTGCTATTGTTTCTACAGCACCCCGGCAGTACATGGAGCTGTAGAAATATAATGTGAGTGGGATATGGCTCTTTGTCTCCCCTTATATGTAGTGTAAATTGCCTGCGAGCTTGGTGTGGGGAATTACCAGCTCAGTACCAGTAGTGAGAGCAGGTGAGGGAGACAGCATAGCTGGAAGGAGCTCAGAGAAGAGATGGCTAGTAATGAGGATGAGGATGGAGCACCCCAAGATGCTAAAACATCTCAGGGAAGTTCCCTGAACTGTCCTGGGATGATCAAGCTCCATGGCAAAGTGGGGTCCAGCACTGCCCTCCTTGCAGCTCCCCTTGCAGAGGGGTCTGCAGCAGACCAGGGAAGAGCAGACGAGCAGTGCAATTTGTGTATATATGATTTTTCCCCAGCATCTTCTTCTGGGTGCTAGCAGGTGAGATGAAGCATATCAATGGGTGAGACCAAACTCTGCCACTTCTCTCCATCTCCCCTGCCTGCAAAACGGATGTATTTGATAATCTCCTTCGGCCTCTCTCCCCAGTTCCTGTAAACCCCTGTCTCTCACCATGGGACAGAGAGAGGGCTGCTCCTTCTCCCTCCTCGGAGGGGAGAGACAGAAGCTGGTGATTCCGCATTCCCTCCCTGGAGCAAAGCAGTGGAGTGCCACATACCCCTCTCTGGTGGGGAAAACTGTGGATGGAGAAACACAGCCCATTATGTGCGAGACAAATACAGTGCTCTGGTTAATTTAGTGTGGTTCTATTCCGCTCTTCCTGCCGCAGCAGGCTGCTGTCATCACCACCTCTAATCTAATTTCTTGGAGAGAAGCGAAGCTGAGTGGAAGTGAGTGGCACACACACCCATGGTGTGCTGGGATTGCCACGTGCGTGAGTCGGGGAAGTTGGGAGCAGGATGCCATGAATCTGCACCCCATACATGTCTGCTGGCTAATGTGGGAGGCAGCAGTCCATTTCAGCAACAAGTTTTAAGGTCCATCTAGCCCTACGAACAATCCATATTAGCAACCACTGTCTCCCTTCCAGGGTCAACTGTTTCCAAATGGTCTCCTACTTCTTTTATTTTTAACATTAGTCCTTTTCTAATGGAATATGGGTTTAAAGACTGGATATAAAGGAGGGCTGAAAAACTAAAATAGCATACGGCCTCATTAGCAGCTGAAATCTGGTCCAATTCCATTCAGGTAGTCAGGCAAAGCCTTGTAGATGGGAAATGCCTTCTCAACCCTGGCTGCACCAGCCCTTTTTGAAATAATATTCTGAATTTATAGCTGCCCTTGATGCACACAGAGGGGATTCATCAGGTGAAAAGAGGTAGCTACAATGTAGATGCCTACCTCTGAGCAGGGGACTGAGGTCAGAGAAGAGACATAGATATTTTAGGCTGCAACTTACTGAATTCCAAAGCAGTCATCTAAAATAAGTCAGATGAATTGTTCCTGAAAAGTGCTTATTTCTTTCCATAGGTTATATGGGGAGACTGCACTAATTAGCCTGACATAGGCCCGTCTACCAGGTAAACATCTCAGGTTTGGTATGGTCAGTCCCATCTCGCGCATCTGCCCCACCTGCCTTGGACCTGGACCACCGCTGGTGCACACAGAGCTATGTTCCTTCAGGTTAAAGGAAGCAACGATACGCGTGAGCTTTGTACTCTGTGTTTCAGTGCTGGTCTCTTATTTAAGGCCACTTTGTTCTGTGGTAACTGTGGTAACCTGGCAAAACATCTGGCCTCAATACTGAGAGTCCTGAGCCCCCATGGCTCCCATGCTGACTTTAGCCTAGCCAGTTTGTATGAACACATGCCAGACGTTGCTGGATACAGGCATTCCTTTGTGGGAATCCTGCCAGGCCATAGATACAAACTCTGCCCCACAGAGTATTTGAGTATTGAGGATTTATTTCACATTTTTTTCCATGCCTTTCTGAAAGAAAAGCCTTTCCACGTGAGAGATGTTCTGATTTAGCGTGACGACTTCTGCAGCGAGTTGTCACTGTTTAGCTAGTGGAGCTACCCTGAGAACACATATACTCATTCCTGGGAAAAGATCCACCAGTGAAATGAATTCTATTTGCTGAGCTTGTTCATATAAATTAACAGCATGACAAACATCCAGAAGATAAAGAGATCAGACCCATGCTGGTGGTTCCCTGGCTAAGGATTGCTAATCCCACAAGGCCATTGTTTGAAGATGAGAATTCACTGCAAAGCCTGGCCAGCTTGGCTTTCCATGAACAAACAGGGTGTCTATGCCCTGGTCTTCTCTCACCTCAAAGATTTACACAAAGGGACTAACTTTGCCTTCCTTCCGCCTGTGTGAGTCAGAGCAAAATGCTTCTTTCCCTGCCAAAAATATAACAACCTTTACCTGAACCCCTGCTAGCTCTGTTTTCCTCTGACCTCCTTGCTGCCTGGGTTTCCACACTTTACTTAGGTTCCTGCCCTTTACCATGCAGATCATGTTGTGAGGTACAGTTTTGCCATCCTCTTCTGGTCTCAAAACACCCCTGTAAAATCAACTAGTCAAGCAATCCCTCCTTCCTTCATCTCCATCCTTTGCTTCTCCTGGACTTTAGCTGTGACTCTCATCTGACTTGGTTTACCTGCACTGTAAATCCTCCGAGGCAGGGAATGAGTTTCACCAACAACTAAGGTGACCAGGGTTTTAAAAAGCCAACCAGGGAAGTTAATTCTAAGATGAGAACTAGCATCACTCCCATCCTGTTGCCAGACATCCCACCTTCCCTGCAAGACACATGGCACTCCCTCTTGCTTTCATGTATGGCTTTAAAGCTATATAAATGGGTATTAGCAGAGTCTCATAAAATAATATTGCACAAGAATAGCCATGGGGCAGTTCACAGCTGCCCAAGCAGTTCTGATTGCTTCCTAGATTCCTATGTTGTTCTCAGTGGCACTAGATGACAAGCTGAAGACAGAGAGGCTTCAGTTAGCTGTGCAAATGTACAACGGCAGACACTATTTCTTCAGAACTAATGCTAAGAACATACTTCTAAAATCCTCCTTCTTTGATAGAGTGCTGTCAAATTTTTGGTCTTTGATTACAAAAGAGAGTAAAGACACTGGACATCAATGTTCAACAATGTCAAACCCTGAGGAAATGTGTGTCAAAAGATGAAGCTTCAACAGTGCTGCAGAGATTTAAATAAGGGAGGAGAATTTCACGCTGCAAAGCTTGTGAAACTTCCTATTTTCAGCATGTTTTTTCCAAGAAGCCTTTGCTTAAAAAGGCATGCTTTCTTTAAATGTACTTTTAGAGCAATCTAAAAACTACGGCATCTTTGGTGAGCATGCTGCCCATCAACATTGCTGCAGGCATGTTAAGAGTAAAAACAATTTGATGGTCACATAAAAGGTGAAAATCGTTCTTCTGTAGGTTTTTCTCTTCACAAACTACCATTTACTGTTCTTGCCTGAAGCTTCATGTCTTCAGTAGTTACCCAGTGTGGTTGAATTGTACATTTACTTTGACTAGAGGGAAAACCCCACATTATTACTAAATCCTGATACAGTAAACAGATTTCTCTGTAATGAACATCTGGCACATCCAGTTACTTGTATTACTATCTCCCCAATTAGGACCCTCAGGACCAACCTTATCTTTCTCAGCTGCAATGCTTGGGAGAGGTAATGCAAGAAAGGTATATGCAAATACAGGCAAGCCTTTACCAATGATATAGTAGGTGTCATAGGCACCCAGTCCCTTAAAAATTAAGACTTTTGTGATTAGGTATGGTACAGCATTAATTATCTCTGCTTTCTACCTCATGGCAGCAGGGGAGAGGGAGCATTCTGTTTATGGTGTGGATATGGATGGCTCTGTAAGCTGTTGTGCATCCCCAGATTATCAAAATAAGACCCCATCTATGGGTGGGTCTCTTCACAACCATTCCTTCAACCCTTGCTGTAGTTCCCAAGCCAAAACTGAAACTGCTGGGTAACAGATACATGGGGCCTTTCCAACTTCAGCCAGCTGGCTGGAGTCGATTTCTTCTCCAGTTGCCTTCTGCTCAGATCAGATTTGGGGATCGACATGGGAACTCTTCACATGCTGGGAAACATTTTCAACTTCTTGCCAGCATCTGACATCCACAGGGGAAATAAACAGAAAAGACATGGTAAGCTAATGCCCATTCCTAACTCTTGAGGCAACTGGCCTTCCACTCCAATTAAAATTGTAACTCAGTGTGACAATCCACTCATTACTACCACAAAAAGAGAGTATAAGCCCATACTTAGTCTGGTTTTCACACACTCACTTTTCAGACACTGAATGCTGACTTTTCCCCTATGGATTTCCCCTATGGATTGTGATTCCAGAACAGGAGAGGTCACTCATTTAGTAACTGTTGTATGGATCCATAGTCCTAAGATGTCTCTTGGCTAAGATCCTGCTAGAATAACTTGTCTCCACTGCGCTGCCAACTTTCATAAAACAATACAGATGGCAATATTTATGCTCATTGAGTGATCTTTGAAATGAATATGAGAATGGCTAAGTAGCACTGACTTTCACACATTTAGCAGTTCCACTCCTAAATCTGCACTTAGCTCTTGTTCAGTCAGAGCTTTTCCTGCTTTCCATGGGGTCTCTGTCCTAGCATGGACTCTTCAATTTGGCCCCTAGGCAAGATGCTTGATAATAGAGCTGCTGTGTTTTTAATGAGTTAGGGTTTGATGTTTTCTTTTTTTTTTTTTTAAAAATTTGCCTAGAAGTCTAACACTTTTGCAGAAGAGCACCAACAGTTTTGTGTAGTTCTAAGCACAGGTGGATTTGAACTGTATACACTGAAAATGTTCAGCTCTGGATCTACCCTTATGGTTTGAAGCACCCAAAAGGTAGACTAAGCTCTTCTCTTGGGAGACAGCAGGCCAATTCTGGAGTCATGAGGCTTTGTGCAGCCTTGATTTGTCCATCCAAGATATATCCACCACTAAATATAGGGACATAACAGAGCAAAGAGTTTCTTCTCTTGAGAAGCCTCCCTTGTAATTGAAATTAAATGAATGACAATCACTTGGCTGGGAAAAAAAGCTTCACTCAGGAAGAAACTTAAAAGTAGGTCTTCATTTTTTGTGGGTACTGTGGAATGAATGAGAGTGATGTCAGATGTAATATAACACTGGAGTGGAAAGGCTAAAAGAAAGACACAGTAACACTGCACTGGCTAGTTCTAGACATGAGCTATCCATTAAAAGTAAGCTAAACCCCTCAACTTAATTTTGTACATATGCCATCCCAAACCCCAGCCTTTCTCTGGGTGTTTTAAAGCTGCAAGAGCAAATTTGTCTTCTCAGAAAATATATCCCTTGGAGGCAAAGACACTGTGTACCCAAGAGCACCGGCAGCTTCTAGTGGCTTTCAAACACTGACAGTTCCTTGCAAAATACCCAGATGAAGAGAAATTCCCCTAAACTGCCATAATCTTTGTTAAAACCTTTCTAATCTGGTCCAGTCCAGTCTATGAATATGTTCTATGCCCATGCAGAAGCCAACTGATGGCCATAAAATGCCATCATTTGCTATTTGCAGGTAATTCATTATACCATTATGTGGTTGAGTCCAGAAGGCAAATACGACACAGCTATACTGGGATTAATTTGGTCCCTGACATAACGCACACCCTGGGCACAATCCAGAGGAAACGGATGGCTTGCCGGCAAGGAAGCAAGTGTTTTCCCTCCAGGTGGCTGGCTCAGGTTGGTTATCCTGGCAGAAAGAGGTTTTTGTTCTGCAGCCCTACCCAGCTTGGACTTCCCAGGAGTTCAAAACCCACAAATAAAAATGTAAAGACATAATGTCTGATCTTGCCCTCACACAAGGTTTCTCTGTGGGCAGCTATGGGTGTTAGCATGGCTACTACTTATTTGCACTTGTGTGAGAAGAGTTTTCAAAGCCAATGAGCTCAAAGAAACCTCTGTAAAAGTATTTGTTTGTCCATAGGTGTTCCTACAGTGAGAGAAACTGACAGCCTCATTTCCTGGCCCCTAGGGAACAGGTTGTCTGTAGCTGTATCCCATGGGAAGGGCTTGCCATCATGCACTTACCTGACACAAAAGTACAAAACAACCGGTCCTGACTTTTTGGGGAAGTCATGTTCCAGCACCCGGCGGTCCAGCTGAAGCCAGTTCAAGTGTCCCCTGTCAAGAGAAGAAACAGTTTTGAGCCTGGCACCAAAGGGGTTTCTCACTACTCAAGGCAATGAGTTCTGAGGTGTTACAAAAGATGAACTGAAGCACATGCTATTTGCCCTCGGCTATTGCATGATATTTGAAAAACACACAATAAATGTTTGAGGAGTGGAGGCGATATCATTCTGGCAACATTTCAGTCTGGGAATCGAACTGCTAAAGTTCAATCTGTCAGGGTGAAAGCTGGCAGCAGTGAGCAGGCAGGACAGCCCAAAATCTCATGAGCTTCACCTTTTTATTACAACCCCCTGGAGCAGTTGTATCATTAAAAGTCTGTCAAGATTTTCATTAGAAATCCTTATTGTTAAGAGTTTCCACAACACCTGCAATATTTCACTCAAGGCTAAGTCTGACTCTACAGCCTCAGACAGTTTATTTACCACCCATGTGCCTGCAATAGCCTCTCTAGGTTTGCCCAGCCTTCGTTTTTCCTTCTTCAGAGAGCTCCTGAAAAACAGCTGCTCCATGAAGCGTTCCAGCTCCAATTACCACATGCTGCTTTTATTTTGCCTAGATGGTACCTGTCGCTATTATTTTCTCCTATAATTTATCCATTCGTGCCTTGCTGCTGGAAGCTTTCCTGGGCAGGAGCTCTGTTCTTTGTCACGTTCCCCACACTGTAGAGTGCTGTGTGTGCGTGAGAGGTATTTTATAAATACCATTATTTGTATTACAGGGACATCTCACTCCCCAGCTGAGATAAAGGCCCCATTAAATTAGGTACTGTGGAAATACATAGGGTAAAATTCAGGCCCCACTGAAGCCAGCTGGAATTTTGCCGTTGCCTTCAGTGATGCTGGGGCTGCATCCTGTGAGCGTGTTGCTATTGATTTCAGTCAGACCAGATTTCACCCAGAAGGAGAGGCAGCCCTTGCCTTCAGTACTCTGCTGTCTAGACAAGCAAGGGGAGAGAGAACTGAAAAGATTTTGGGGACAACCTTGCAGCAAATAAAGCAGGAAATGGAACTCAGATATCCTGAGCTCTATTCCACTGCTTATTTACCAGCTCATGCTAATCCTCAAGAATAATTCTTCCTTCCATGGGGAAAAAAAAAAAAGGCTTGGTTTAAAAAAAAGGGATAAATTAAGTTTTAAGGTTGCCACAAGTCTTAGCAATGTACCTCATCAGCAGACATACTCAGCTTTCACAAGGGTCTGTCCGTTACTCCTTAGCAGTGTGTGTGGTTTGGGCAACTGAGAAGAGATCTAAGAGATTCAAAATTACTTGTGAGCTCTACTCATCACTCCAGTGGGTTCAGGATCAGACATTTATAAAGAAGCTATCTCACCTCAAATTTTGCCATATAGAAGTCAGGCATTCAGTTTAAGCAGCCTTTGCATCTGTTTTGCAAGAGTACCAAGTCTAAACTAGGTACAAGTGATACATGTGGAGTTGGGGACTTTTCAAACTCATCCCTGGACATCTTCTGGTGTACAAGAAGGATCAAACCCTTTTTTATCCCCTGCTCTAGAGACCTGTATGTTTCTCTCCAAGATATTTTAACTTTTAGCCATTTTTTTCTCTAGATAAAGTTTTTAAATAAGTTTTTTCTCATTTTTTTCTCTACATAAAGGGCAGCCTGAGCTGTGTATTAGAGGCACAGACTTACTAGCAGCATGGCTACTGGAAAGGGGTGACATAATGCAGATTTTCAAGCCCAACTAGTCATTTCATATGTCTCTCTTTCAGTACGTGGTCTGAGGACAAGTCTGCCCAGCCTGGGACAGTGCTGTGCAGTGATACTGCCCGGGATCAGGGGTGAGGATGGCCATAATAATGAGGCTGGATGTTTGGGCTAACTGGTCTTGTTCTCGGCAGGCTGTGTAGCTGGGCACGCAGTATGATGGGGTCTCCTGTCATTTCTGCTGCTGGGATGCAGTCACCCAGTGCTAGTGCAGGATCCCTGCATTGTGCCTTGTTGTTCAGCACAGATATGTACTTTCAGAAGGCTTGGTTTTTAGAAGACAGATGCTCGAGGCTGCCAGAAAATAAGCCCTACTGAAAGATTCTCAGCCTGGGCACCCAAAAATCAGAGGCGTTCACATTTCCTGCTGCATCCCCTTTCTTGAAATCTGTCCTTTTTCCTATTTTTTTTTTTTGTCCTGAAGTGCTGTTATGTTTCTTTTAACAGGACTCAGAAAGGCTGAAATTAACAGTATGCATGGGGATTGAAACTAGACATGCTCACCCATTCCTAGCCAAAGTACAAAATGAGCATTTAACCATGTAGGCCAAAGTACAAAACACTGTCAGAGCAAGGAAAAGCCACGCTAAGCCTGACATCCTATCCTGAACCTGTCCAGCTGCATTTGTATCACCAAAGTAGCAACCACCAGCAGCTGATGGCATTACACACTGGTTCCCACCGAGACCGATTTGTTAACAATGAACTTACTGTCTAACTCTATGTTTATTCAACAGAAATGTCTGGGTTTGCCTAACATGTACAACGAAGGGTTGAGAAGCCATGGTGCACAGAACAATAATTCACTTCAAGGTATTTCTTATTTTGAAACGACTTGCTCTTTTAACTGCATTTTGACTTGAGAAACTGATATGACCAGTATGAAAAGAATATATGCATATACATATGCATACCAGGTTACACATTTATGTTGCACAAGTACACGGTTGTGCGTACTGAATAACACATTTAATTGCCACTGAGTTTTGGGGTTGAAGAGTTTCATTACTCTCATCTGCATGGAGCTTAAATCCAAAGCTCCTTCAGAGGAGGAAGGTCACTTAAATCACTGCCAGGAGCTAACTGCTCACTGTACTCAATTACCACTTACAATCTTTCATCACTGAGGGCTTCTGCACTGCAGATTGTCACCTAACTCCTTGTTTCCAAGCGTGCATGTGTGGCATGTAGAGAACAGCAGCAGTGAACAGTCACGGGCATCCGTCTGTGAATGTGGTCTATCAGGGAGCCAAACTCCAGTGCTGTTTTACACCACAAAGTGCTTTGCTCTGGAAGCTGTCTTCCTGTCTTCAGCAGAACTATTCATGGAGCACAATCCCATGTAAGACAGAGAAAAGTATGGGCATATAACCCTAGGCATGTAGTAATCCTGACAGTTTTCATGGACCAATTTAGGCAGCTTGCACTGGGATCCCATTCATACATGCTTATGTCTAGCTGGATTTCCTTCACGGTTCAATTTAGAAACACAAAGTAGCTTTTGTTTCATTATCACCATTGATTTGTTCATTTGAGTATTTGTATCAGTGTATTCACAAAAAATGGCGCAAACAGTTTTGGGTGACCTGTAGGGAGGTTGAATATCGGAAGCCAGATCATTTTTCTCTGTTGGTTGTACTCATGTTGGCAGTTAAACTGGTGTGTCAATAACAAACACATAATTGCTTTTAGGAAAAGAAACTGGGTCCATTTAGGTCACAGACCAAGTATAGATTTCGGTGCCCAGGGTTCATATTGTCGATTGCATGCAGTAGTTCTGTGTTCTTTTATCAGGGCTTTCAGGAAAGAGTGATACATCAATGAATACTTTGCCTCCAGGTGGTTCTGTTTATATAGTTTTACTGGTTAGTGTCCAGTTTTCTGAAAAGTGGATCCACATTGATTTGTGTTATAAAGGTATTCAGACCAATAAACCTACTCACGCCCCTTCAGTGTCAAACTCATGTTGAATTGAATGGACATTGACAAAGACCAATTCGCATAATAGAAACCATATAAGCTATTTTACATTTCCATCAATCACGACAGAAACAAAAACCCCCTTAAGCTCACAGATTTTCTTGTTTAGGGTCTTAACCCTTCAACAGAAATACTTTTGAAGGGTCTCAAGGAGCTACATGAGTTTAACTGCACAGATTTTGCGAAACAGTGGGCTTGGTGACAAAGGAACTGGTCTAACGCCAGAACAGGACATTATTCTGAGAGCTGCACCCTCCATTGGACTGGCTGTTCAACCAGGACATGGGACACCTGGCCCCTCATTTTGGCTCTGCCACATGGCTGCAGGGTGGGAATAGGCTTCCCCCCACTTCGCAGAGATGAGAGAGTATTCCAGGGAAGAGTAGTACCCCGCTCTTCCTTTGCCATCCCCTTGGCCATAGGATCCTGGGCTGAGCAAGGGCACTCTCTGTCATTACCTTATCACATTAGTACAGTCTCTAGCACAAATGTAACACAGATAATGTGGGCTTCAATGCCTTGCAGTTTTTATCCTAATGTTAGCTAGCTGAAGAAGCTGCTCTGCATGTTCTCCTCTGGTGAGGGAGCAAAAGGGTTTGGATCAGCTTTTGGTTGGACCCACTGAGAGGGGGAGCTGTGGGATGCAAAAGTTGGTAGTTCTCCATGGAGCAGGTGACTCATGTCTAAGGACAAGTAAAGGATGTGGAAAACCTGCCCGTGGCCCAGATGGGGCATCTGCAGTGAACAGAAGGGTAATCCTGACCACTTGCTCTCAGTGAATGCTGGAAGAGCTGATGCCAAAGGAAAGGGCGGTTAGCGGAGATTCATAATCAGCTGAACTAAAAAAAAAAAGCCCTTTCCCCATTCCTTTTCACTCTGAATCAACCAGCATATAGCTATTCTGGCTTCATGTGAAGCTTGGCCCCACGTGCTGTACAGGGACACCCTTTTGACCTGTGCTCTCCCACAGTTAATGGCTCACACCATAAAGCGTTCCTGTGATCATTAAAATAGGAGGCGTTATTCTCTCCTCCATAATAGTCTGACAATCTAATTTTAGTCATGCTGAATGCAGTAATGACCCTATATTATCACAAGAAACTATTAAGTTGCCAACGCAAAGGTTGTTCCTATTGATTTTCTTCTTAGGTTGTCATGATAGAGCACAACTAATGAATGGAAATCCCCAGTCCAAACCATTTCTAAATAAATTACTCTCACAGAGCTTTTACTCTTAAATAGAAGAATTGATTTAATACTTTAGTGGCTTTTCTTCTTTCTAAACTTGCAATTTAGCCAACCCCAGACTACATTTATGAACCAGGCTTGTTCTGTTTTAGCTGGTTATGAGTTCCCTTCAAGTAAGGCACATGGAAACTCAGCGAAGAGTGAAGTGAAGGAAATCCTTGAGGGCCTGCGTCACAGAATTAAAGGGTTTATTTTTGTGTGCCTGGTCTGTATCAGCTATAGGGCTGTGTCAGGTGCTCTGAAAACACACATTAAGAGACTGGTTTTCCTACTTTTTGAAGAAAGGATTTTTTTAAAACTTCCATTTCACATTGCAGGTTAAGATCTGTGGTATAGACAGCCCAGCTTATCTTCTGAAAGTGACATGGGACATCTATTTGCAAGACCCAGCCCAACGCTCCAGGTATATTTTTTTGGCTGTATTCAGTCAAATAAAACAATTGCTGTTTGTGCCAACTCTATGAAAAGCTTTTTACAACTGAAGAGGAAATATTTTTGTCAAGGTTATTTTCACAGCACTGAAGAAGCCTCAGTGCAAAGGTCAGACTCACTATGGGACAGCAGAAGAGCTGCAGACCAAGCTTCATATCAGCTAGGACTTACTGGCATGTTTCTGGGTTGCGTTTACTAGATTTAATGAGGGTGTCCGCAAATTTTTCATCTGGGCTGGCTGAGCATCTCCTAAAATGCACCCTGCTCCATCTTGACTACAGGTCAAGAGGGTGACCAAGTGAGTGGGTGCCATCACCTCACCCTTTGAAATCCCATCTAGACAGTGCACATCCATCTGCATCTGCTGCACATCTTTGAGCACTGCCTCGACAGCCTCTGTCAGCTTCTCGTGCTTCCTCCCATCACTAACCCAGATCTTTGCTCATGCTGCTCTGTGTTAAACCTGGAAGCCCCAGGGGAGGCTGGGCTCTCTCTAATTGCTGACACCTCCTCATTAGCTTCCTTTGCACTCCCAGGGGAGCCCTGTGCCCACTCAGCTGAGCTGAGAGCTGGGACTTGCTCAGCTGCTATCTGGTTGCAGTCTGACATGTGTTTCTTGTTTTTAACCTGTGCTGCTAGGGAACATTTTCATCTCTTAGTCTGCTTTGGCTTCCCTGCATGGCTTTCCTGCACCCCTCAGGCAGCACCCAGAGTAACTTGCTCTCTCCAATAGGAAATAACACCTTGGTGAGGAGCAATATCCTCCTCCTGCTTTATAAATTGCCAGTGCCTCCTGCTGTTCCTCTTTTGAGGACCAGTATCATTAGTTTCTGTTGGGTTGGAGATCTCCTACAGGGCTGAGCTGCTCATCTCAGTGAGATGGGATGGATTCTGGGATCTCCTCTGATTCGGGTGCTGCTTCTGTACACGTCTGATGCTGAGCATTCCTCCATCCTGGGAGCTGTGCCCTGAGATGGCCTCAGGCTGCCCAAGGCAGGCACTTGCCAAAGGAACTGCCTCTAGAGGGGCGATCGCTGCTGAGATGAATGTAGATATGTTTGTGCAATTATCCAGCAGCCTCTGATTACCTGATCCCAAATCATTATTCCAGCAGATAATTTACATTTCCCTGCCACTTGAGCAGGAGAGTAGAGCTGGCTTATGACAGCAATACTGCTGACTCAGCTGTTCTGGGAACCCAGCATTGGCTTGAAAATCTTGTTTTTTTAAAACAGTATAGGTGTGGGAAGCCTATTCCTGATTAATATATATATAAAAAAAAAAACCCCTCTTGCAAACCAAGGTGGAGTATGGTGGGTGCGCATACAAGACATAGTCCATATGCTGAGGACTGTCTAACTACAGAGAGAAAACAGGCAGCTGGAAAAAAGTACCAGGGACTGTGCAGTAGGACTGAGAGGTCACAGACTAGGACTAATCATAGCATTTGGCAGACCTTTAACGTTTCTCCAGTGCTAATTTTATACTGGCCTTTTAAACAGGGAGTAAAAATGGCCTGTCTTGAGACAAAAGCTCAAAATTTGTGGTAATACTAGGACTCTAGGAGCTGGGGTTCAAGGAGAACAACCAACATTGCCTGAGGTGACTGCAGTGTCAGGGTCCCATCTTTTAGTTTAGCTTAGCCATAAGGCTGTTGTGTGATTCCTGGAAAGGTCAAATCCTTTCCACAATGGAAATTTTATATTTAAAAATGCTTTTCATTCATGTTAAATTCAGCAATTCCTTCCTTTCCCACACTTTCTTCTTTCCCTTTTTTAAGAAACTCTAATCTGGGATCTAAAACATCAGAAATAATAGAATAATTTTGTGAGGTTGGTTTTTTATTTCTTTTCTTGGAATAATTAAGCATTACTTTTAAGCCTGCATGAGTGAATAAATGGATTAACACTTTAATTGAACAGTTCCGCCAATCTGGTAATAATTTTGAACTAGCGAGTGGATCTTAAGTCCATGAGAGCTTAAGCTAACCTTTTACCAATGCCAAATGACACCAACTCTTTGAACATGGGATTAGGAAAGGATTGTTACTGCCTTTATACACCTCTGGCCATGCTTAATTTCCCATGAGAGGCCTCCAGCCCCCTGAAGAAGAGGCAGTACAAGACAGACTCTGATGTGAGGTCCACGCCACCCTAGACCTTGGTCTAGGACCTTGGGGTACACAGGTCTTCTACGCTGGTCATTTTGCTTAGGACAAAACCGCCAAGGTTTCCTGTGATCTAAGAGTTGCCTCTTAGGTCTTTGATTTCTTGCACTTACGTTTCATCTGTGAATGCAATTCCAAAGTACTCCTTCTCCTTCAGGTTGAAATGAGATGCCACCAAGTCAAGCAACTCCTTGGCCAAAAGCTTTGGCTGGAAAACAAGAATGAAAGACAGTGATTAATGAGAACTTGGATAGAACTGCACTGTGCTTCTGGAGGGAAACGCTATCCTTGAAGGTATCCCACTGCTGTTGCTTTTATGTTCCCTCTGGTGTTTGAGCCAAATCTGCAAGCAACATTAGCGGCTTGAAATGAGCAATAGTCTCCCTCCTAGGTAAATCCTAAAAACCTGTCAATTCTGACCTCTTCATTGCTTAATGTCTCTGCAGACAGATGACCTGCCACCTGCCAGTGTTTAGATCTACCATGACCAGCTCACTCATGCCTCTCTGATAATTTTAGTTGTTAAAGCTTTTTATCAAGGACCTTTGCAAACACATTTCAGACACCCACTCTCACACACAGAGCACAGATATATGCTCATAACACTAAGAAAATACATAGTGCCAAAAGATAGGATGTGACAGGACCAAATGAGAAGTAAATGACAGAACAAAATAGTTTCCCATTCAGTATTGCTTGTCATTTAGAGATAAGAATATATCCTCAAATTTAGGCACTTGGAAGGAAAGAGAGGAAAGTAACACACACTTTCAAAATACCCTTTGTAAAAGCATAAAAGCCAAGCTCAGAGAAACTATTTGTTCCATACAGAGGACAGTGCATGACTACCTTTTCTGCAAAACCTTATGTGACTCTTAAGTCTAATGCGTCCTCCTGCCTCTATGAATTTTCACCAGCTCTGCTGAGCTCCTGTGTTTCCTACTGGACTACTGAAGTCTTGGCCATAACAGAGGTCTTGTCTTGACTGTCACTGGTAGAAAACAGGGGTACAAAGGATCCAGGTAGATGCAGCCTGTGATCCCACAGCCTGTAATAGCCCCAGATCCCAGAGCTGCAATGGTTACAGCAGCATTGGCACAGCTGGAGTCAGAGATCCCAACAATGTTCCCTGGTGACTGCTCATAAGGATTTGGTCTACAAATCTCTGTGCTGCAAGCCTCGGTGAAAATAAAGTTGTCTGCAGGCTTGACTGCCCCAATGAGTCTACCAAGCAGCTGAGTCAGAGTTACCCCAGATGTGAACCTGTTAAATGGAGATGAAATGATGATGCTGTGCAGAAAATGGATGGTGGGGACCTGAGAATCCTGCTGTCCTAATTGGCTGCTCTGTCCTGTAAATACAAACATAGCTTGTATTGAAAAAAAACCCCCTGATTTGTACTTAACTCCCAAACAGATTCGTAAGATTCTCAGCCTCTCTCTAAAAATGTCCATAAACCCAGTAATGTCATAGTATCTGACACAGCTGAAAGAAATTTGAAGTATAATTCCCTGGCATTCATGTGAGCATTACACTGTCCTCCACCCACCTGTCTCCCTTCTATGTCCTAGTGCAGTTACCAGCAATGTCCGTATGGTTCCTTTGTGCACCCAACACAAGGGTGGTTTCTAGGTCATGCCAGCAAAGAAAGAAGCAATAGCCATGCCTAAAGCAGCACTAGTTTAAAGCAGCCTCTGAATACGAGATAAGTTGCTATGTAGGAGGAACAGCCTGGCAGATAACAAATAGGTGGGATGCAGCTAGTTTCATTTTAACTCCCAAGTCAGACTTCTCAGGCACAACCGTTGGAGTCTTTGCTATGTCTACGTTGCCTGCTGCATTGCCTGTCACAGTCTCCTGAACTAGCTTCTGAATGGTGCTCAGCGCTGAGTAGACCAGGCATGGAGCTGTGGTCATGTCCTTTGTCCCCTTGAGTCCCTTCAGGGAACCAAGCAAAGAGCACACCAGCTACACCAGCCTCTTTGGGGACTCCTCAGGTACTTCTCTCCTGGCATTGTGCTGGGTGGGATGGATGTTCCTAGCATCCCTGTCTCCTGTAAGATGAACCTCCCTTTGCTGGAGTATTTTAAGGACAAGCTACAGTTTGGCTTATGAGATACCTGGACATTGTGGCAAAGAGCATCATAAGACTGCCGGGTGAATTCAGAGATACATAGGCTCAGTGCAGGTACTTACTGGGGGCGTTGGATGAGTTTTCAGCTTAACAACAGACAAACAAACACAAACTTTTGAAGGAGAGAGAGAAAGGGGGTTTTGTGCCTGCCAATATGCAGTTTGAGAGCCTAAGTCTTGCTTTTCCCCCACCCCAGCCCAAGCCTCCATGCTCCTTTCTCTCCTGATCACGCCAGACTCTCTCTGCACCAGAAAGAGACTTCTTCCCAGCCCAGTGCTACCACAAGAAGAGGGGTGGGAATGCATGCCCAGTGACGGGTGTAGGGAAGGGCAGGACTGACCCCCCCCCCCCACCCAAGGCCACTGGGGGCAGTTGGTGGAGGTGAGTCTGGGCACCCCCATGATGGCGTGCATTGCAGGCATGGTGTTGCGTGGCTGGCACTGCCTGGCTCCCAGTTCTCTGGGGTGACTCCGTTATTTGATAAATGAGCAGTTGTGCTGCCAAGCAAGGAAGCGAGCCATCAGCAAGCCTTGCTGGGTGTCCCACCTGAGATGGCAAGGCTGGGGAAGGGTGGGGAAAAAGCATGCCTCAAACACAGCAGCATTTTGTCAAGCCTGGGTTAAACATTTGGGGGGGGATAGGTTGAGCTTTCATATTTTGCAAGAAAGCAGAACAGAGCAATAAATGGCTGCTGTGAAACACGCCGCCTGTGGACTTGGGGAAGTGATGGGTCCCTCGGCTCCAGCCAGCCAGCACTGCCACAAGGGTCACTGGACAAGGGGTAAAATCCCCTTCTTATGTCCAGCCACATCATGGAGAAGTGATGCCCAGCATCCCTTGCCCGATGCACTGCTGCATCCAGCCCCAGGTATCGAGTGAGGAGCAGCACCTGAAAGCACCTGCATTCAGCCACCCTCCCCAGGCAAGACGGGTAAATGCAACATGCTGCTTCCTTATTTCTGCTGAGTGAGACCTGGCTGCAGAAAAAGCCACAGAGAGGTGATCAGCACATGACAGCTTTCCCTTCTCTACTGCCCATTAGCAGCTGCTCCTCTCCCAGCACAGCCCTCCTCCTGCCCCTGGGGCTCAGCAGGGGCACGGTCTCTACTGCCCTTGCCACAGGGCCTCCTCCAAAGCCTGTGGTAGCAGATAAGGCAGGATAACCCTTTGGCTTGCAAGATAAGGGAAAAGAACAATAGATGCAGACCCAGCACTGGAGCGGTGCCAGGTTAGTTACTGGGCCAGAGTCCCTGAAGAGGCTTACCGCAGGGAACTTAAGCCCTGCTAGTCCCCTCCAAGATTACTTTCCGCTCTCCTCTTAAGCTCTACAAGGTTATTGTCCTTTCCAGTAGGATGGCTCCCGTGTCCTCCCAACACAGACAGGCAACCTGAGTCTTTGGAGGGGAGAGAAGGAAGGTGTTTTCTCCAGGTAGCTAAGACTGCTCAAGACAAACCTGCACAGCAGGGCTAAGGGCAGGAAAACCCTGCCAGGCACAAGCCGAGCTGCAGCCCATCCCACTGTCTCAGGAGAGACCCACGCACTCAATGTTAACGGTTAATCTTCTTGCCGTTCTCGATGGGAATGGCTGAGCAATGACCTCCTTTCATGTGAGCCGAGCAGACAAAGAGCTCATTAGCAATGCCTGTGGCAAGTTGTTTTAATTCATTATTAATTTCTGGACTTCATTTTCCAGAGGGATATTCATTTTGCATTAATAAAACTTCCGTGACAGACACATTGAAGAAGATGGGGGAAGACACGCTGAAGAAGATGAAGTCTCTGACAGCAGGGAAATCAATAGAAAGTAGGTCCGGGACCTTCTACATCCAATATAGTGGGATGGTCAGCAAGATAGCTTGTGAATCCCACAGGCATAAATCAGGAATAACAGGTGGCATTCAAACCAGAAACTGAACTGTGTCCTCAATGCTGCAGAGCTGGACCGTGATGCGCTGTGAGCTGCCTGGGCAGCTGCTGAGACCCCTCTGCATCTGCTGCTCTTCATCTCCTTCCTACCCACACCTTCCTGCCATCCTCCATGTAACCTGCATCAGAAAAAGCAGCCTGGGGGAGCATGTCAGAGCTGCAGCTGGCTGGCCTGAACTTGGGATGGGGTACATCAGCAGAAATTCTTCAATGAGGGCTGAGCACGCTTTGCTGGCAGGGAAGGGTTGTTGGAGCAATGTTATTCAGCCCTGCTGCTCCCTCCTGCTACAGGACCCTCTTTGTAAAAATGCACGTGAAGAACAATGCACTGTAAATCAACTGTTATTTTTACTAGAGAAATCAGCAGGGCCCCAGCTGTGGTCCCACCACACTGGAGCTGTGGCCCTGGGGGAGAAGAGGCTGCTCCTGGTGAGCACTCTGCCCCTGCCAGGAGGAAGGGCTGAGGGACCCATGCTCCCATATAGTGGAGTCTCTGGCACACACACCAGCCATTTTGTAGCCAAAGACACTGTCTCTGAGGGTTTTCTGCATGGCAGCAAGCCAAATGCTTTCACAGCTCTGCACTCCCACCTCTACTCCTCAGTTTCTACTCCAGCCTGGGACAAGCAACACTTTGCAGCCTGGGCTCTCTGGACTTGCAAACACAACACTTTCCACAAAATTTAATACCTCAATACTGGGTCAATGGATCCACCTGCCAGGCATGATGGCATCAATACATCATCCAGGGGATTCCTGGTCACCTGTAGAGCGTGCAACTCTTCTGTGAAGTCAAACCTGACTCGGAAGCACTCTGAGGTTTCTCCCCTCTTGAAGAGGCAGGAGAGTAGAGATGGGCTGCCTCCTTATTAACAGAATGACCCAGACACACTTCACTGTGCCCTGGGCCATGCCTGAGAGGTTTATCCGAAATGCTGCGTAATGCTTTGCAACAGCAAAGCACTTCTGCTTCAGCAGCGAGGAGCACAGCGAGCACATGGCTGGGGCTCTTCTGCAACCCCAGCTCCTGCAGCCTTGAAGCGGTGAACTCATTCCCTCCCTCCCCTCCAAAACAACTTAAGTTTATTAAAATAATGACTTAGAAGAAAGGGAGAGCTTTATTAGTGGTGTTAGGAGGTGGCAGGGAAAGGAGTGAGCCTCAACAGCAGCTCTGTGACTTGAACTTGCACCAAGAAAGCTTACGAAAAGACAGCAAAGACAGTGCAAGAAGGTACGTATGGGTTCACAGCTGGCTGACGCTCCCAGCACTGCCTCCCTGCATCTCCCCATTGCTTAAAGAGCTCCCCATACGCTGGGCTACAGGCACAGCCTGTGCTAGAGAGAACCACGCCAAGATAACTTCAGTGTATGCAATGCCCAAGCTCTGTCTTGATGTCCTTGGCTCTATTTTAAGAAGCATTCAGCTCTGACAAATTAACCACAGGGGATGAGTCTCTCGTCCATGCACTGTGCTTATCTCTGTACAGAGACACTATATACAGGTGCACTCTATACAGGTGTCTCTTCCCAATTAGACATGAAGACAACTTCCCTGAATAACGACAGAGCACAGCAAGCACTAAAGGCAAGCAGGGAGGGGAAGGGCAAGCCTGAGAGCGCCTTGGGAAGAGGAGATGGAGGCTGCATGAGGGATGAATCATGCTGACGCAATGTCAAAAACCCCTGAGTATCACAGCTCTTCCATGTATTTATTGGATGAGTTGTCATTAGCATGAGCCCACTAACATGGGCTGCTGGACCCACTGGGGGAGCAGGCTGGGATCTGCTCACAGAAGAACTCCCCAGCACTGGAGAGAGGAAAAGGAGGAGGTGAGATGCAGGTGACACAGAGCAAGGCTTTGATACACAAGGTGACATGCAAACCCCATTTTGGTGCCTCCTAACAGCAGCCATGGTCATTGTCACGCAGGTTTAGTGATGATACTGATACGTTATGGGTGTGTATTGGCCATGGGATGTGAGGATGAGGAAGAGGGCTTCTGGGGAGAAGAATTTCTTGTAGCCTGGGGGAGCTTGACACCAAGCTGAGTGGTGTAGTTGATGCGCCTGAGGGATGGGATGCCATTCGGAGGGACCTGGACAAGCTCCAGAAGCAGGCCCATGTGAACCTCATGAGGTTCAACAAGGCCAAGTGCAGGGTCCTGCACCTGGGTTGGGGCAACTCCTGGTATCCATACAGGCTGGGGGATGAAGGGATTGAGAGCAGCCCTGCCGAGGAGGATGTGAGGGAAAGCTGGACATCACCCGGCAATATGAGTTTGCAGCCCAGAAAGCCAATTGTGTCCTGGGCTGCATCAAAAGCAGCGTGGCCAGCAGGTCGAGGGAGGGGATTCTGACCCTCCACTCCACTCTGGTGAGACCCCCCCTGCAGTACTGCGTCCAGCTCTGGGGTCCTCAGCACAGGAAAGCCATGGACCTGTTGGAGCGGGTCCAGAGGAGGCCACAAAAATGATCAGAGGGCTAGAGCACCTCTGCTATGAGGACAGGCTGAGAGAGGTGGGGTTGTTCAGCCTGGAGAAGAGAAGGCTCCGGGGAAACCTTATAGCAGCCTTCCAGTACCTAAAGGGGGCTTATAAGAAAGATGGGGACACACTTTTTAATAGGGTCTGTAGTGATAGGACAAGGGGTAATGGTTTTAAACCAAAAGAGGGCAGATTCAGGCTAGATATAAGGAAGAAATTTTTTACGATGAGGGTGGTGAAACACTGGCACAGGTTGCCTAGAGAAGTAGTTGTGGTGGAGCAGACCCCTGGGCCATGTTGCGATGTCAGGACCAGCCAATGCTGTGTTCTTGTTTTGGCTGCAAGTGCAGTGAGTTAGGACCATCTGATAACTTGTCCTGGCTACAGTGCAGTGAGTTAGGACGATTAGGCGCTCCCTAACCATACCTGAAACTCCTGTTGCCTGGACCACAGTCCGCCCTGGAAAGTGCCAGAATTACCTGACAAGAATTGTGGCCAGAATGGAAATATACTGTCCGAAGTCAATCATCTCAGATCCTATAAATAGTGATCCTAAGTGAGACCCTTTGAGCCCTCCAGGACTGCAGCAGGCTGGGATGCCTCTCAGGGCAGATATCGCTAGAATTTTGAAGAGTAGATTTTGCGAGGATTTCCAAGATTGTCTGCTAATAGATGCTGACAAAGAAGAAGGGGACAAAGATCGTCTGCTGACAAATGCTGATGAAGGAGAATAGCGAGTAATTCACTACAATTAGGTTTCACGAAGTTTCAAAGATCATTTGGTACCAATAATTTACTACAACGGGCAAAGAGAGAAAAATCTTGATCATAGGTTAAGCTCTACATCTGTGTGTATGTGCGTTTGTGTGTGTATGATTTGATTTAGGAAACTTTGTAGTGTTGTTTATAGCAAATTTTATTAAATCACTCTGATAATTGGCTGATGATTAAGTATTGTTAAAAATCATATAACCTAATCTTGTGATTTACTGTAATAGTGTTAATAAATCTTAAATTGCTGCTAGCTTAAAGTTGTGTAGGATCCATAATCACTCATTCCCAGACAAATTGGCATAGTAATTCAACAGGAAATTTTCCTTACCCTTTTGTATCCCTTCCATTAGGCATAAACCATTGACCAAGTCTGGGACGAAGTCTGTATCCAGCTGCAGCTGGACTCCTCTCTGAGAAGGACTTTAGAAAGCAAGGGGGTCAATTGTGAACCTTGTGACTCAAAGCAGGGGGGTTTCCCTTACCCTTTTGAGTCTCCAGTCTTTGTGTAAATCATTCTAAATAATAGATTCTAACTTGATTTTCCTTTGTATGTTTCTTTCATATAGTAAGTAATAGAGTGAGCCTTGCCATTGAACTTTGTTGTGTTTTTACAAATTGACATTAAAAAAATCCCTTTTGCTAATATCTTTGATGGTGATTCTTTAAGTGATCTAAATCACTCATCCATGACAGTGGTAGATGCCCCATCCCTGGAAACATTCAAGGTCAGGTTGGATGGGGCTCTGAGCAACCTGATCTAGTTGAAGAGGTCCCTGCTCATTGCAGAGGTGTTGGACTATATGATCTTTAAAGGTCCTTTCCAACCCAAGCCATCCTATGACTCTATGACAAGCTTCCAAGGGCAACTAATATCCTAAAACTGGCCCAAATTCCTACAAATACCTATTTCTTTCCAGGAGGGTGACTGACTCAGCTGAGGATCAGCACTATAAATATCGAACCTTCCTCGAGCCAAATCCTGCCCTGAGAGGGCAGGGCTGCCATCCAAGGAGGGGCTCCTTGGGGGCTGAAAACCAGGTACCCCAAGTGCCACCATGGGTGCAACTGGAAACTCATTTCACTGAGCAATGGGCACTTCAGCTGGCTCAGCGCCTGGGGAGTAAACATCTGACTATCTCAACCAGAAAAATCGGAGAAGTGCAAGGATTTCTCCACAGCTTCAGAAGATCATTCTGTCAGTCATTGTGGAAAATACAGCAGAAACACAAGCATTCCAGTATTAAATATTCAATATAATTAAAAGACAATGTTACTGGGATTTGAGCAGCCTGAGGAACTCCAGAGTCATGTTGTTTCCCCAGTGGAAAGACAGGCTGCCCACTTTTGGCAGAGAAGCATGTTTCTCAGTGACAGCTTACCATTACGCTTAGAAATGAGTGAGTTATAGAGAGAGATTATCTATCCACAGTCCAGCAGTGCCATGAATAAAAAACAGATGACATGGTATTAGCAGCTGCTGGTACGTCCCTAGAAACGCAGGCGCGCAATAAGTATATTTTATTGTTTTATTAACTGTCAGACAAGCCTATCTATTCCCCCTCCCCCATTTCATAGCTTTTCCCTAACTCTCGGTGGCAGAAGGTTTCTGGGAAATGCATAGTTTCAACATATGGACAGACGCGTGCCGCCTGAATCCATCCAGCACAGAGACACGCTGAACTGTGGGAACAAGGTAACTAGATCACACTTAGTAATGCCTCGTTTCATTAGATTAAAAAGACCGCTACCATCCACCATCTCCTTGCTAGAGGGACTTACAGCGAGATATATCATGAGAATATAGAGATGAGACACTGCTATGCCAAGTGCTGCAACGCTAAAGACTGTTTGCTGTACCGGTGCTCAGCCTGCACTAATTTTGTACTATAACCCAGCTGTGGTCAGGCACAGGCTCCAGGACTCAAATAATTGGTATTTAACTGTGAGCACGTGCTGGTGCAGGCTGGTCCATTGGCATCCTCCAAGCCAAAGCCACCAGGTCATAGCCCAGACCAGACCCAGTCCCAAGGACGGTCGCCCTGTTTGAGATAGAGAGTGAGTTTACCCCTAGGAACACAAGCTGGGCTGTGCCATGTGGCTTCCAGCCCAGCCAACGAGCTCCGACCTATTTTATTTATGAGTGCAGACATAGCAGATGCTGTCCAGTGAGTTCCCGAGCAGGTTTGGTTTCTGCAGGACAGATCGTGAAGTGTGTCTGGTTCAAACCAGCCTCTTGAGTCTTGCTGATTTGGTCCAATTTTGCTAAACGTTCAAAGGGCGGATGTTTGAAAAACATCTTTTTGGTGGCTTGAGTTGAAATGTAGGCTGGGGGATGTGTGCGGTGTGGCCATTCTGTCAGCAGGAGAGGTGAGGTGGAAAAAGGAGTGGTTTGCATGAATACAGAGTGATTCCTGCCTTGGCGATGCCCAGCGCGGTACTGTCAGGCAGGGTACAACGCTTCTTCATCAGCCGGCAGCATCTCTTGCCCATCTCGAGCCTTGGACAGTGTAATCAGGAGGAAATAAAAGTGCAAAAATGGTGATTCATGCACAGTTCTTCCCCTCCACCAACTATTATCATTTGCTAAAAAGCAAACTCCAGGTGCTCCCGCTGAATTACATCATCTGCTAAAACCGGCCACAAAGCTATGCTCCAACGCCACGGTGATAAGGGCAGTAAAGATGCCCGTATCGACTCTTTGTGTTCCCACTCTGTTCCTCGAGGCATTGGTTATTCAGTGGCCAGCAGCCTTATCTGCTGAAGGCCAGCAGCACGCTTATACCCATATGCATCAGGCAGCACATTACCCCATGATAGTTACAGACTGTAACTCCCTCCCACCCCTGCTTCCTTGTGCATGAAACACCGAAATCTCTCATCCAGGGGCCATTGAACTGGCACTCACTCACAGTTCCCTTCTTGTCAAATTGGCTCTGCCAACAGCTCTGTCATCCCATTGTTTAACCCATTTTACGCACTTTGAAGAAAAGAAAAATCCAAAGTCACTCCATAGTAATGTTATGTAAATACCAAATAACGGCCCTTTCAGCTATATTCTCATCTGAATACAGTGTAATAACATTGTACAAAACTGCTCAGGCTGAAGGCTTGGGGCTTTAGGGGTTGCAATTCCCCTTATGGGATAGATCCACCATTCCTCAACTCTGCATTACTGTGTCAATATATGGAGCCCACATAATCAAAGCAGGGTGGGATGTAGCTGGGTGAAAAATTATTCATTGAAATGCAAGATGCCTGGAGACTGAACACCTTATTTTTTATCACGCAACAGCTGAACTCCGTCAGTGTCGGGGACCGGTGGTGGGAGCGTTGCTCGTGCTGGCACACACAGCACCTCTTTCCTAGAGACAGCGGTTGGTGCTAAAAATCTCTTTTCTACATTTACATAGGAAAATGAGACGACTTGCCTCCAGCAGCCTCCTTGGGAACGTGGAGGGTGGTGACAGAGTGCCATTGACATTTTTCTTGGAAAGTCAACACTCGCGAGTTGTGGGAATTAAGATTTATTAGGGTCAGAGAGACAAAGACCAAAAAATTCCCGAGTTTTAAAAAAAGTCTGTTTGGTAAAAGGATTAGAAACACCCTACTGACAAGTTGCCTTAAAAATATTCACATAGCTGCATTTCTGGGTTCAGCTAATACCTGACACGCCATATCTTAAGTCAGAAGCCATTGCTGACACTCTCTAATTCCCCTACATATTAGCAATGTGAATCTGCTTAAATATTCTTGTAGTCAGAGAAAGTAGAGAGCGTGAGCAGGCCAAGCCTGCATGGCAAATTCATGTGAAAGCCAAAATGAGAAGCAGTTGGTGGGAGGAAAAAGACACTTTGGGGTCTGTAGCATCCCTCCTCCCCTTCTTGCCTGATGCAGAGGCAGCTGCCCACATCCCCCATTCAGATGGGGTCTGCATCGATGCCCAGTGACCCCATTCCTCTCTGTTGTCTTCTATATCATCTCACGACTCCAGCAGAGTTTTTCAGGTGACTGCATCCAAAGAGACCAGCCAGCTGCTACTGGTGCTGGGACGGGAAATCTGCCCGTCTTCCCTGCTCCATGCTCAGACCTTTCTCTCATGCATGACAAAAGCCTCAGTGCTTCCCTCTTTCCTCCCTTAGCCCTCTCCCTGCTCCATCTCTTCTCTGTCTCTGATGGGAGCAGCTAACGTCCCCACGTACAGCTGAAAGAGCCGGCTGATGCGCTGAGGATGGAAGAAGGATGAGCTGAGTTTTGTGGCTGGCCCCTGCTTGGTGTCCATGTGTTTTTTCATCCAAAGACCTGAAGCACATGGAGGTTTGGTGGGTACTTAGAGTACTACATCCCATGGGGGAATCTGCATCGCTTTCTTCTGCAGGGCTGGGGAGAGGGAGAGGATGCTGTACCTGGCATTCAGACTGACGTCCTGGTCTGGCCCGGCTACTTGGGGTGCCAGCAGGAACAGCACACTGTAAGGTATTTCTGCCTGGGATCCCCCAAGAGTCTGCATCTCTGTGCTGTGCAGTTGGGATGTGCTGGCTAAATGCACATCACCTTCGCGGAGCACCTGGGCCAGGTCTGCTGTGTCCCAGTCTACCTCCCATATGCCAAAGCGCTGATCTGTGCATGCACAAGCAGCCCTTTGCACGGGATTTCCAGAGGCCTGAGTATCAAGGGCAAGTTGTCAAAATCCTGACATTCCCCCTGGGTAATCTTTCTGGGCAGTAAAGGAGATCGTGCGGGGTAACCTCATATTCATCCACCCTTGAGTCCTTTCCCACTGAATAGTGGCCAGGAGCATGAACCAAGTGAGAAGGTCTGGCCAACCACAGAAGTAAACCCAGATTGCAAGGGCAAGCAGGCATCTTTTTAGGAGGGATTTGACGGGAAGTGTGGAATTCCTTATGCTGACTGATGTAAAAATTGCTTTTGTAGCACTGCCAAGGTGCCGGCTCATCTAATCAGCCATGAAAACATCACTGAAGCAAGTTAAAAAGTTGCCCCGAGTCAATTTGCGCATGCAACTTATATTACTCTTTATTTAAACTTTCTAGGTTCATTTTTAGCTGGTTGGAGGAAACAGATCCTTCCTCTATTATCTTTCTATGGGTTTCTCCCAAAACCTAACACAACATCAAATCTGTCTTGTCCTGTACAAGACAGTCCTGAAGACAAGCCTGGCCGGCTGCTTGCTTTGCTATGCGTTTACTGTAGCAAATACTATGTTTTCAGGAGACTACTGTGAACTCCATGGGAGGTTTTATAGTATTGTCAGGACCTGCATTCTGTGGATTAATACAGCTTTAATGAAAATACATCCCAAATTTGACAGTTTTGACTGAGATTTTCTTTGAGCTTTCAGGGAATTTGGAGCAAGTTTATGAGGCGCAAACTCAGAAAGACTGGTACAAAAAAGGTACCTGCTTATGTGGACCCAAACAATCAACTTTCAAGTAAATGCAGCTCTGTCAGAGCAGAAAAAACCGTTCCCAGCTATGATGGCTAGATTCACTAGCCCTTCAAATCATTCTCAATGTCTTGAACCTATTAATGATCTATTCAGTAGCTTCCCATCTCCTTCTGCATGAAACACCTATGAGATTTCTATGTATAAATGAGAAGAATATGGACAATAGATCAGCAGAGCAGAAGGAAGATGCCCCCACACATAGGAGGACTTTGCCCTGGTTGAAGACCATTGGTTTCATATAAGCAGGAGACAGAAGGATCTGTGCTTCAAAGCAAAACACTGTTTTCAAGGTGGCAGTGGCTCAAGCATCTCCCAGTTCACCTAATCTCCAGAAAACTGAGACTGGGCATATTTGGCACTTGGATGCCCACGGTTTAGCAGCACTGGCTAGGTCAGCACTAGCAACCTGAAGAGGGCCATAGCATGGACTTGAGTGGTCTCCAGACTGCAGCACCATTTGCACAGTGCTGGCCTGTGGGAGCTAACGTTCTCCCAGCCAATCCCTGAGCACCATTTGGGGGATAGCTTGGGCCAGGAACCACTTCCAGATGTCAGTATGGATCTGTCCACCCCATTCAAGGGGAAGAGTTTAGCCCGCTGGATACCAGCAGACTCCATGAGCCAGTGAACAAGTTCTGACTTGTTACTTCTACGAGCACAAAGTAATTGATTTTCCTCCCCTATGAGGAGGAAAAGCCAAGTCAGAGAAAGGATGTTCTCAAATTGGCCTTCAGTAGTCACAATCAGGTAAACAAACCCAGATTTCTCATATTCCTAAACCAGAAGAATTAGCTCATGCAGTAGCAGTTTCTGTAGCAACGTCTTGCACAGATTACAAGACACAGCTCAGATGTGCATGGCATGTCCCATCCTTTCTGCCCGTCACCTAGCCGCAGCCGCAGCCACAGCCAGCCAGCCCCATCTTAAACCAATGGGCAGAGCATGAGGCTTTGTCCCTTCCCCTGCCTTTGTCCACTGCAACCTGGGCAAACAACAGAGCTGTGTGCTTGTTTGGGTTCAGTCTCTAGACATGGACTTTCCAAATATAAGAGAAACTCAAGCTGTTGTCTCTTTCCTCTAACTTGTCTTATGCGAGTGGAAGGAATGCTGCTCTAGACTCACTTCCCGGAGTGACACAGGGATATGATGACCTTCTGAGTTACACTGGCGTAACACAGCTGATTTTGTTACTTGGGTTAAAAGTTTTCTGCTTTGTATAACTGTTCTTTTAGCATGCTCCTACACCCCAATATCTTTGAATGGCCTAGAAGAAGCTTGGATAGCCAGGCAACTCTTCTTCCTTCCCTCGTCCTTGCAAAGAGTCAAAAAAATCTCACTGTGCAACACAAAGGCATTTAACCTGTGGAAGTTGCCCCTGCATCAGAGATACTAACAGAGGCACTGGCTGAATTTTGGATTTCATTGCCATTAACTGTGATCAATTTAAGCAAGCAAAGATATTATTGAAACTAAGCATATCTCATGCTTTTTTTGACAGAACTGGAGTCTGCAGAAGATTTTTCACCTTCCTTTGCACATAACATACAGCAGTGATGGATACAGAGACCAGATTAGATGGAGCTCTCCAGCTGGAGATTGGTGCTAAATTAATACAAACTGAAGCAGCTCAGGATGCAAATTGAACATACTGTGGAGTTAAGAGGGTTTGTGTACAGGGCTTTGGTTCAAACCCTTGTCTTAATGCAAAGGAAAAAAAGACTGGCTATGGCATTCTTTGCAGCATGCTGGGTTGAAACTTATATGGCCTAGTTTAAGAAAGCGCTTCCAACATGACAAATTTATGCAGATAATCTGTATCATAAATGTTTGGCTTAAAGTATTTTGGGTCTTCATGTATACTTGCCTTTCAGTTTCTGGAGATCTGTATAATTTTGAAAAAGGGTAGTCAACTGCTGCAAGAAAGTCAATTGTGTTTTAAATCATCCAACTGTATCACATGTGGCAAATCAAACTTTGAACATGAAGCGAGCTTCAGAGCCAACTTTCTGTGGCAGGAATCCATTTCACACTCAGCTGACAACAGGGTTTGATAAGAGCTCGGCCAGTGTGAATAACCAGCTGCCTCTATATATATTTTGATTTGGTAGCATCTGTTGAAGTTTTATATCACTGAGAGATTGTTGGTATTCTTTTTAAGCATTAAAGCTACCTTGACAAGGTCAACAACAATTTCTACAGAGGTCAGCATTTTTATTTTAAAATGTTTGATCATAATTCTCTCAAACATTAAAGAAAGAGTTTGGCTAGGGCACGTAATGAAATTGGACAGCTCACACAATCCATTTATCTTTTCGACTGTAAACCTCTGAAGTGCTCTAGTTCATCCAGTTTCAAATCAACTGTAGAAATGTCCATCTCCCTTCATCCAGCCTACAGAAATTGGTGCTCGGAAATGCTCTTGATCTCTTATTGCTGATGTGGAGAAGGAAAAATAATTTCCCAAGACATACTAGCTTAGCTGCATTCTTATGTTCTGTTTGCTTTTTAAAAATCTCTCCTGAATAAGGATGTTTATTTCCATCCTGACTCAAAGTCACTTCTTCATTGCTGAAAATATTTAATAAGCTAAGTGAATGCTTATTTTTGTAGCACATTTTCTAAACACATTAACATAATTTATAAAAAAAAACCATGTGAAACCTACATGACCATCTTATGAATTGTGATAAGCTAGTTCAGATTTTAGCAAATCTAACAGCAATAAAAGTAAACAAAATCAATAATAGTGCTAGTTTTGACGCATAGAATCAGATCTTCCTGTTGTATCCTACACACCATTTGTGAGTGCAGAGAAACTAGTTAAACTTAACGAGAGCTACATCCTCATGTGCTGAGACTGGGGAAGGGGGATGCCTTCAGAAGCATAATGGGTGCATAGGCTTTTGTGCATTCATCTTCTTTATCTGTACTTATACCTAAGGATGTAGTCAAGAAAGCTGACTCCACTGTTAGGTTCTCCGTACATACTCCCTCCCCTAAAGAGCTTGGAGTTGAAGCATATTGGTCTTCCTGGATGCTCTTGTCAGTTTAATTATCTGTACATATACAGTTGCTATATTAAGAACATACCACAATGTTTTGAAGCTTCTGGCTTAACACACTCAAATGTAAAGCATGCTGTGAAAATACTACACATCAGATGGACAGTTCTTCCCCTGGGAAGGTCAGGAGAGAGAGGCTGAACCTCACTTGCCAGATGTTGGTTACATTGCTTAATGCCTAGTGGCAAAGCTCAGATGCTACAGGGAGCCGATTGGCCAGAGGCTGCAAGAAATGGGATAGCTAAGCAAACCGCTTTACCTTTGAAGCCGAATAAAAGACTGGTGCGTTGCGTAGGTCCAGCTCCCAAGGCACAGTAAACCCGTACTACTCCACTTACATCCCCACTGATAGTCTGCCCTCTAATCTCCTGTGCGTGAGTGTGGCCCCCAAGTTCACCAGAGTGACAGCTAGGACCTGCCTGTGACTCTCCTGGGCTATGGGAAGGGTCTAACACACCTTGTCCTGCAAGAGGGAGGGTCCCCTCCACTCTTGGTGAACACCCCAAGGGAGTCTTTGCTTTTCGAGTCAGCAGAAGCTGCTGAATATAATCAAGGATTAGACTTGTGATAAAACCATGGTTATTTCATGGAATGGAGAAAGTCAGCAACTTGTCATCTACAAAAGGATAGAAACTCCCCCTGTCTTCAGCTACTCCTATTAAGCAGCATTGCCATCTTCCCCAATGAGTCTGTACATGCAGAGCCTATACATGAAGCCATACAAATGACAGTGTGTGTCCCTAAGAAGAGAAGGTTTCCGTGTCCAGTGTGCCTTGGGACACAGCAGGGAAGCTGCCTGGGTCCCCTTGGCTGGTGTCCTCTGTCAGTCACGGCAGTCACCACATCCACCAGTCACTCGTGTCAACAGAAGAGGGACAGGGACGGGGCACTTCAAGGAGCAGATTGCGTTGCAATGGAGAAACCCCAGGCACAGGCAAGTCCTGCCTCCACTTCCAGATGTTCAGTTATTTCTCCTGTGATACCTGCTGAACTAACACAGGGAAAGCTAAAACTCAGTGTGGGCTGAAGCACATGAACTGTCCTGGTACACATCAGGACTGCCTGCAGCCCAAATCGGTCCTACCGCTCACCCCTCCAAAATGCTCTGCTCCTAACACCCTTGAAGACACCTTGAAGGTGGATGAGAAGGGGACGAGGATGCTGGGCTTCATTTCCTAACTGTAGGCTCACCATCGTCACCCAGCGGCACCCATAAATAAAGGAGGAAGCAATAGAGGGTACTGATAATTGGCCACAGCTCGAAAGAAAAGAAAGCAAAATAATACTTGTTCACTGTAGGAATTAATGGGGGGATAAGAAAGGCTTACTTCCCCTGATATTTGTAAAAAGAAGTGCTGGTGATAAACCAGGACCCTTAAAAAGCAGGAGAGTGAAATGAATGACCGGGTGAGATAGCGAGTCTCTTTTATTAAAAAAACAACCCCCCTTTTTTCTGCAAAGAAAGAATAAAGAAGAAATAATATGGAACAATTAGGAGAGAACTCAGGCAGGGTGAAAACTATTAGTGATAAACAGCTACTAAGGAAATAATTGGAAAATGTAAACACATACAAATGTGGGTGATGACCCGTGTACTGGGGCAATACCAGAATTAGCCAATAAATGTAATGAAATGTGGAAGGAGAAGCTTGGAGACTTTATAGAGAATTGGCGAAGATTTTTCTAGGCAGGAGAGGTAGAAAGCAAACAAAAGTAGCCTGGTTTCTGAAAAGGAGCGATCCTTGGTCCGCCGC
The DNA here is from genome assembly GCF_000737465.1 of Haliaeetus leucocephalus. NCBI lineage: Eukaryota > Metazoa > Chordata > Aves > Accipitriformes > Accipitridae > Haliaeetus > Haliaeetus leucocephalus. Next base: position 13,108,734 of record NW_010973187.1, on the reverse strand, counting down.
TGGTGTAATGTCCATGGGAAGAAGGAAAGGGAGGACAAGCGTATGCAGATGCCAGCTCCACCGCTTCCCACTCTTGAAGCCTGGAAGAAGGGGCAATGCTCAGAAATGGTCATACCCACTTCTCTCCCCATGAGCTTTCATTTCAGGTAGAGGGAATCCTTGTCTGCCTCATTTTCTTTTTGCAGAATGAAGGTTGAGGACAGAGTTTGTAACTGGCCCGAGTGGTCTTTACCCACCAGTTTGGGACTGGGAGTGACTTCCCAAGGTGGTCCTGTTTCTGAACTGAAATGTCATCTATCTGCCCACAAGCTTGGTGTCCCAGAGATGGGATTTGGGGCATTTTCTGCTCAGGAACACTGCAGAGGAGCCAAAAGCAGACCAAGTGTGCCATGCAGTAGCATGGCACAGGGAGCTGCTAGCCACAGGCTGAGCCAGCTGGAGTTACGCGGTCTGAGATATGCTACCAAAATGCACAATCAGCTTTAACCCAAGGACAGCACAGCTCTTTGTCCCTCAAAATATCTCATAGCTTGCTCAGCACCGCCAGGAACTGGAAGATGGCTTGGTGTGATGTCAACCCAAACCTGACACTGCAGCTAGTGCTCTCTCCTTGCAGAAGGACTCGCCCGCAGTGCCACCAACCCAAGCACATCTCTCTGTGAGCAGACCCAGTGACTGATGTCCTCCACTGCGACTGGTGTTGAGACCATGCTTCCCTCGTCAACAGGATAGCAGCTGCCTGCCCTCGAAGGATGCTGGAGCCCTTCCTCTGCCCCAAGGAAGAGTCAAACCTCCCTGCCAGCATCCAGAAAGTCTCTTTCTGCATCTCACCCAGACAACTCACTGCAATCGAAGTGACTAGGTAACTATGTCTGTTCATGCTTTCATTAAACCCAATGGGAAAGATGGGCAGGAGCAGATCCTAAAGCAGCAGTGCAGGCAGGGAAATCAGAGAGACTGTTTCCAGTCCATTTCTTTGAGCCAAAGTCTCATAAGCTGGGCCAGCCCAGAGATCAGTCATGCTGCTGGCAGAAGCTGCTGCTGGAAGCACGAAGACTTCCAGAAAATGATGCTGGAGATCTTGATGGCCATCTGAGAACCGAAGGTATCTCTGCTGAGCGGCCAGTGGCCATGCTGCCTGTGTGACAGATCTTTCTCTCCCTCCTGATGTCCTACCAGATGGCTGTGGACCTACCCCAAAACTTGCTCCTACTGCAAGGAGTAAGCCATTTCTAATGCTGAAGGGCTGCAGTTTTTGGAAAGAGTTGCACTTCATATGTGAGGGTGAAGAGGATAATTGTATTTAATGTAATTTCTGAAAAACTGAGGAAGGTGAATGTGGTGGTTTGACCCTGGCTGGATGCCAGATGCCCACCAAAGCCACTCTATCACTCCCCTCCTCAGCTGGACAGGGGAGAGAAAATATAGCAAAAGGCTCATGGGTCAAGATAAGGACAGGGAGAGATGATTCACCAATTACTGTCATGGGCAAAACAGACTCGACTTGGGGAAAATTAACTTAATTTAATTTATTTTAATTAATTTTTAATTTAATTTAATTTAATATCAATCAAATCAGGGTCAGATAATGAGAAGCTCCTAATATGGCCCCAGCCCTCCTTCCCAAAGTGTCTAGGTAGCCCTGCAGAAGCAAAGGATGGGCTGAGTGCCGCGTAGGAGATCCTTGCTTGCAGCACAGGGAACTCCAATGTTGGCTGCTGGTCCCTGTGCCTTCAGCCGCAGTGTCAAGGGAATACCTTGTGCCATTAAATCACAATGTAATATGTCCTGCCTTTTCTGGGGCCTAGCCTCCTATTAAACGGACTTCAGTAGGAAAATCTTTATTTCTACTTATTCCCCTGCCAAAACACTATCCCTCTGTGTAAACAGAGCTTCCAGACCAGCTCTTTGGTCACTTTAATGTCTCAATGGCTGGACTCGAACTAGATTATTGAGGACTACGGGAAAGACCATATATCTTTAGAAAGACATTTTCCATTCCACTTGCCACAGGGATCAGGAAAACATTTGCCTGCCTGTCTGCTCTCCCAGGAGGCTCTGAAGATGTGACTGCAGTTTGTCCTCAGAAGAAGATGCCAGTACCTCTTTGAAGAGAAAGAGAGCAAAGGTATTTCACCCTGCAATGTCTGAACCCACAAAGGAACTCTTGCTGGTCGGGAAAAGCTATGAAAAAGTGAGGAGAAATCACAAAAAAGACAAAAGTTTCAAACACAGAGTAAGTCTCAGACAGAAAGTGGTCACATGAGAGCAAAGAGATATGTTATATCCTTATAGTGTAAACCACCGCTGTTCAGTAGAGATTCATCCATCAATACCAGAAGAGAAGTTGGCCTATGGCTCTTTGCTGGTTTGCCAGACTTTTATTAAACGCACAAGAATGCCAAGTCTGTAATGTCTAAAAGTGAATTTATTTAACAATGAACTCTTTGAAAAGGGAGTCCCAGATGTGTAATTAATAATGAATCAGTGATGTGAAATCTGATCCAAAGCCTACTGAAGCTGATAGACAGACTCTCTGACTTCAAGGAGTTCTGGATAAGGCTCTCATTAGGCAAAAGGAAAAAAAAATAATTAAAAGCTGAGCCAGCTAGTTAGTTAAAAAAATATTATAGCTTGGATTCTGCGCTTAACAGAGACATACAATAATCTGCACTGCACATAAATCCCCTCTCTGCTGACAGGGGACTCACACATTTCTGTGTCTGAAGCTGATCTTGAAATCTAGGAGATAAAAAAAAATAAAAAAAAGCTGTGAGAGAGTCCCAAAAGGAAAACCTCCAGTGGTTTGAACCACAACTCATTTCCTCTTGGCATGAATTGGGAGATAACTGTCATATATGTGTCATTTGAAGGCAACAGATGCTTCTCCTCTCTGCGTGCCGAAGCCCTGCTCGCTCCCCCACCCTGCGCACCCACCTCTGCTCTGCCTCGGCTGGCTTTACATCAGCTACACGCAACGCACGGCGTGGAGATAATCAACCTGAAATTCCTGCCAAGCTCAGCGTAGCATGGTGCCTAAGCGGGGGCATGCAGCTTGTCTTCCATCAGTGCAACTTAATTCAATTTGTCAGGGATGCAGACGGCTTGGGTGAGCCCGATCAGGTCACCGCTATCCTGACATTGGCCAAATTTTGCACAATCACTGCGAGATAGGGTTGTGGCAACCCCTGTTTTTCATTTGCCTTTCACTATGACCCTAATGTGGAGGTGGAGGAGATGTTTGCTGATGAAAAATTTCATTGTTCCATGTCTTTTTCAGGAGACATAAAGCGCACATATTAAATCATTCCCTTGAGTCAAATAGTTTTAAGTACAGTAACACAGCTCATTTTTGAATAATCAAATAATAATTAAAAATAATCGGCTCCCATTTCTGCTGATGAACCAATGCGTTTACATTGAATTTGCTTTTTTAATAGCAAATTGTAACTCAATCTAAATGTAAATTCCTGGAGAATCTGCTATCTAATTCTCATTATTTCCACTTGCTTAATGCAATTAGAAACATCTGTCACTGATCAACTGTCCACACAGTGAAAATAAATAATAATTCATGCTATCTGCCTCCATAGTGTTTTTCAGGGAAAGGACTGCTTTAAAACCATTTGCTAAAGCCCAAGAGCTAGAGCTGTGCAAAATGCTTGTGACAAGCTCTGAATCATACCAAATGTGCCTGACCGTCAGTGTCTCTGTACCTCAGAAACATTTGCTGAATAATTTGAGAAAATCCTGGATACATATAAAAGTGACCACCCCGGTTTCTGGAAACATTTCGCTCTGGGGTCTCCATCTTCAGGGATATGTTGTGTCCTGCTGGGGGGCAAATCTCATCCCCTACTCCCAAAGCCTGGACCCAAAGTCATGCCAGAGCGTGCAGATGTTTGTACCGATGGAACTGTGGTTGCTGAAGGGGCAGCAGGAGGCCAGTGAATGGGACATAGGTGCAGAGAGAAAGGAAACTGGAGTCACTGGGGCTTAGGGGTTATCCCAGCTGCTGCCTGTGGTCCCAGTTTGGCTCTGCCCATGAGAGGAGCAGAGGGAAACAGCAGAGCAGGGACCCGTGAGAAACAGGCGCCCAGTCCCCATGAGATGGACCAGGTCAAGGGCAGGGATGGTGCTTCCTCCACTGTAAAGCATATTAGTACATATAAACTATCTGTATAAGCTCTCTGGTTGCTCAAAAGACAAGAAAAATCAAAGTGCTAGACAAGATAAGCCTGAACTGAACCTCAAGAAATGGGCTCGTTCATCCCCTGCCCACTAGTGATAGGGATGGAGAAGGAGTAAAGGCAGAGTCTAAGTGGAAAAGTATTCTCATTAGACTCCTACTGCTGAAACAGCCTCAAAAGAGAGAGCTAAATTAATCAAAAAAGCAGTCTTCCTAGTAACCAAGAGAAGCCCAATGACACAGCCCAAACCCTCAATGTTTTTGCCTTTGAGCTGCTCAGCAGCTGGAGGCTCATCCCATGCAATGGCCTGGCTGCTATGGGGGGCTGATGCACAGATGCTGAGGTGGTCTCCTTCAATAAACAGCAGAGAGACTGGGGAAGCATCAGCAATGGCATTGCCCACTTCGCTGTGTGGGTCAGAACAACTCTACGCATGAAATGCTTGTCCCGGCTTCAAAGTGAGGATGGGAAATGAAGTGGAAATGGTTTGGCTGGTTTATTTTATTTAAAAAGGGCAAAGGAAAATCTCTTTAATTCATTTCGTTTCCAGGAGACAAGTGTAACTTAGAGACATTATAAGATCCTCTCTGACAAGCCAAAGTCTCTAACACTGCCTGGACTGCCAAACCAGGAGGGCAGCGATGAGCTGAGAGTTGCTGGCCTGTTCACGATCTCGTCAGGTCGCATCTAGTCACCGCTGCACCTCCTGCTCCAACCCCTCTTTGTTTCTCCATCCTCCACCGTAACCACAGGGTTACACACCCAGCAATGAGCCAGAGGTACCTCTGCACCTTGGCAGCCTTTTGATCCCAGTGGCCCAAAATGTGCTTGTGCCCGTGTGAGGGTGAGGGGATGCCTGTACTGCTCACTCCCCATTATTCCAGGGGGTAAAGTGGACGGTGGTTCCCAAAAGCAGATGTGACAGGCACCGGGCTGCACCGCTACCCTGCTGTCTGCTTGCACAGGAGGGATTATTCTTGTTCTGCTAACAGGAATGCTGGAGACAGGCAGCGCAGAGGGGACACTCCTCTCCAAAACCAGGGATGAATCACTAAAGCAAAATCTATGCTATTAATCAATTTTCCCAAAGATAAAAACCTTCCAGAGTTGGCACGTTTTGCTGGCTCTACCTCCAAGTATCTGGTTTGAGCTGCTACCAAGATAGCATCATCTTCAAAGTCAGGTCAAAGACTGGAGCTTCCTCCCAAGGCGGGTTTAGATTTGTGCTTCTTCCTCCCCAAATACGGGCACTTTCCCAGCAAAGGTAATAACAGAATTTTCATTCAAACATAATGATGATGAACCATGTCTAAGTGCAGATAGTTAGGAAAGTAGAAGACATCCTATCTGTATTAACAGCCTCTCATCCAAAAGGATTGCTTGTTCGGGAGAGGTCGGAAGAGGAATTTAAGGGGAGAATGAGCATGTCTTGCTGCTCACGATGAGGTCATGCAGGTTTTTTTTAAAGCATGACCCAATTATAAGCTGAGGGCCATCTCCTCTGTCCTGAAAATTAGAAAAGCTGATGGTTTTTCTCATGACATCCTGTATCGCAGCCGACACGAATGCCACAGGCAGCCTTTCTGTGCTCGCAGCGAATGCCGTGCCTGCCTCGCTCCTTCTCCGGGCACTGAACTCATGGGTGTGCTGCCGTCAGCAAGCTAGCGCATCCCTGGGGGAGGAAGGGGAATTTGGGAAAATAAACCACTGAAGAGAGAGACAAATCCATTTTGACATCAGATCGCCCAAAGCTTCCTCATGAGTAGGCGCTTCCCCGAAATAAAGACAGAAAGGACCGACAAGCCACACACTGGAAATACGGTAAAGGCTGGGGGATGGAGATTTGCTCTATCACTTGGGGATGGCATTTTGCATCATTTCCAAAGAGACTGGACCTAAAAACCACACTCCTGTGCAAAGGCAGGGGGAATGAATGGGGACCGTAGAGGGAGAGGGGCTGTGGGCAGGGTTGGAGAGCACACAGGTCTCCCTCGGGAAGGGCAGTGAGGTCTCCTCGCATCACCGTGCTGCCCGTCCCCAACCTCCTGCCCCTTCTGCATGGGTGCAGATGTCCCCTTTCCCTCCCACGCCACAGGCAGCGAGGCAAACCAGCCCCAGCAACCTTTGCTGGTAGCACCACGGTGCCAGACGGAGTCTTCTTTGCTTCGCTTAGTGCCACTGCCAGGTGTGATGCTGAAAACCATGTCTGCGTGAGCGTACGTGGGCTGTCCTAAACTAACCAGCCCGAATGCATTGTGGTGGGCAAACCATTCCGACCTGACACCACACAGCCATGGCCAGCTGCCGCTTTTGGTTACCTGCAGCAAGGTAAAGGGAAAGGAGACCATTTCCCAGTGAGATGGTAACAGTTTAAGACACTTTTTGCTCATTATGTTCAATACCCCTGCGCCCAGGAGCCTCATTCGTGGCCGAGGCTCTCACTGTGCCGTGCCGAAGGAAGAGCCTTTTGGCTGAAAGTTGAGATCTTTTGTCTAAGCCGCATTCGCTTGTGGCTGAAAAGGAAAGGGAAAGGGAATAGAAAACAATTTTCTATAAGCTGAGTAATGTAGCTTAGACAATCAAGCCTGGCATCTCTCATTCACTATCAACCTAGTACTTGTACTGCACAGTCTGATGGCAGCAATAAGGGGAAATGCTCCATCGTGAAATGCTAGCTTGGATTGGAAATGCATGGTTTTTTACCTTGGCTTGAAAGCAAATCTGCTATGCTGCCTTGCTCATCATTTCTTCTGAGCTACACTCTTCTAGACTGTTCAATATCGCCTGAAATCATCTGCTATATACGTTATTATTTTTCAAAATTGCTTGCTCAGACCATGCTATAAAAAAATAATTTTCTATTTCCATTTCCATTGCCTTCCAGGAGGCAGCTTTTGTCCCGTGCCACAGCACTTTCTTACCCGAATTTACTATTTGGGTTTCTTGTCCAGCCAGGAGGACATAAAAGGAGGCATTGGAGCCAAAGCGGGACTGATCCGACCACATATAACCACCAACAGCATAAACACCTACTCAAGAGCTAATTGCAGAGAGTCCTTTTGCAGTCAAGGAGAGAGAGGGGCATGACTCATTTCAGACAATCCATTTTAGGATGAGGTCAGCTGTGCCCTGCAAGTGCCCTCCTCTCTCCACCGCCTGTAAAAGCATAGCTCAGGCACAGACACCCATGCTGTATGTGCCTTAAGTCGTATGAGATAAATCTCACCACTGCCTGCCATGGACCAAATCAGGCAGGTGCTCAGGCAAGCCAGGGCTGGAGGCGAGCGATGGGATGTGGCACCAGCACAAGCGCTCGTCTACCACGAAGGAGAAGCAGTGGAGAGTAGAAGGAGCTCTATGCATTTCATCCCCATCATCCTGCTACTAAACCTAATTTATTTCCACCTTTGGGCTTGGTGGTGCCCCGTGGCTGAGCTCTGCGGTCACCCCGGGGAGGGTGAAGCGAGGCTGGGGGACACTGGGTTGTCCATGGCTGGAGCAGCATCTCATGGGATACAATGATGTATTTCACAGCCACTGCTGGACGTTCGCAGGGTGGCCCAGGCATGAACAAAAGCTCCACTGAAGCCACAGAGCAGCTGAGCCAGGCAGAAACAATAGTAAATTTTTGAATTTCTCCCAAGTAATTGTGAGTGAGATGTTTTCTCTGTAATGGAGCCATTAGATGCTGGATGTGCCATTCCTGTACTGGTGTATGTGGTGGGAAGTCACCGGGACAATTTAAATTGCTGATGCTCTACAAAACTTTAGGAGTTAACTCATCGGAAAGGAAAGAGCTTTCTCCCTTTGCCAGACATTTTACTGGGATTGTCACAAGCCCCCCACTAAGTTTGAAAAGCTCCATGTGTGCTCAAAATTAAGGGTATTTGACAAATTTTAGCAGAACAACTGAAAAAAACCCCTGAATATCTTCACCTACATTTGGCCAGCTGTAAAGAATATCCAGCTCTCAGCATATGCGGCATGAATAAATATGTCTTCAGCTTATCTCTCTCCTGACAGCTTATGGATAGCTCCCCAGCCTGTATTAGTTTAAATGCAATTTATTCTGGAAGACTGATAATAGGGATATTGATTATGCAGGCCCTTGGAAATCACACCTTCATTTCGCTCCTCGGAGGAGCATGATTGCCATTCCCTGTTCATTTTCTTACGAGGCCATAAGCACTTTGCTGTGGGAGCCTGTTCCCTGAAGCTCCTAATGTGGCACCTGATAGACGCGCAGGGTTCGGTTACAGGGGTCTTAGGGCACGAAAGGATGAAACCTGCTCTCAGCTCTCTTCAGAGACCAGCAGGCAGCTCAGAATGAGGGGAATGCGCAGCATTACCGTGCCAGGGAAGCGTCATCCCCTCCAGTTAACCTCCTCACGACACAGAAGTACTTCTGCCATAAGCGAGGTCAGCCCTGACCTGACTCATTCTCCGGGGTCACTTTGCTCCCAGCAGCTATTGCCCCCTGCCTCCACCTGTCCCATCTTCTGCTAATGCTCCTCCCGTGCCGATGCTGAGCCGCAGGCGGCTGCGGAACAAATCTGGAGGGATTGAGCTATCCCTGCTGGGTTTCATTAATTTCCAGGTTTGCCTTTCCTACACACAGCTTTGCTTTCTCTAGAGCTGCTCGACCAGCTTGACCTTCGCTGCACGGCAGATCCCCTTGGAGGCTCTCCAGGCTTCCTATCCATTTGGGCTCGCTGCTGATCCCTACCCTGGAGCTCTGCACCCTACCTGACCTCTTCAAATCCTGCTCCCGGTGAACCTCACCGACTAGCGTGACTTGCCAGCTTGCTCCCCACAGCCTGCCTTGCTGGCATCTGACCTTAGAGCAAGTTCTCCTCCGGCAGGTCCATCCCTTGAGTGCCGTTTGTAGCACAGGGGCCGTGTCCCTTCTCACTCAGCATCGTGGTCCCCCACGGTGAGCTCAGGGGAGCCTGGAGCACGTAGCATGCCTGGGAGCTTCTGGGCTTGGACCAGCCTCTCGGGGCCAGCACTGGACTTGCTGAAGCCAAGCCAGGGTGCACAGCAGAGGCTCTTTCACCCCCTAGTTTCTGAGCCCTGCTCAGGATTTCCCTCTGAGATGCTCATTCCACCTCCTGTCCCAAATCCCTTCAGTTTTGCCCTCGTGATCGAGCCTTTCCACCTTCACCCCTCCTGAGATCCCTCTTGGCCCTTAAGCTGAATTGTTCACTCCCCACCTCTGCACATCAGATTTCTTTCTCTTCTGCCTCTGTGCTCTTCCATTTCCACTTCCCAGCAAACACTCTCCCCTCCAGGGTGGACTTTGATGGGTTTCTGGGTTCACTGGAGCCTAAGCTGAGAAATGAACCCCAGAGCTACAGCCCTCCAGCCTGACACCAGATGCTGTGTAGGCCACGGATGGCGGTGGTGGATGCTTTTTGAGGGAATTAGTGAGGCTCTGTAGAGCAGCTCAACACAGTCACGCCTTGCAGGCTGAAAGGCTGGGTTTGGGAGCAGCTCTGGCTCTCCTGGTCTATTTTTCATTTATCCATTAATCCAGTCTAAGGCAACTTCTAGGTTTTGTGCAACAAACACCCTTGACTGCAGAAGGTGTGCTGACTGGGAAAGCCAGCAATGCTCCCAGCACCTCATTCCCCTCGGAGCAATGCTAAACATATTTTCCTAATGTTATTTTTTGGTAAACAGCCAACTTCTCAGCAGAAAAGCTCTTAACTCACAGCTCACTGGTTGCTCAGTGAGACCACAGACCTCAAACTCTGGTCCAGGCTCCCACCTCCCTTTGTGCAGAGCAGTCTCTCCTCCCTCCCTCCACATCCCGTGGTGACCAAATCCAGCCATACATTTGCCCCATTTGCAGTCACGCTTGCTGTATTTAAGATGATCAAAACTCTCAAATGGGGACCCAAGAGGCAGTGGTAGGGCAGGAGGAGACTTCTCTGCAGGAGGGAGATGGCTTCACACTGTTCATCTGCCAGAAGCCACAGGCTGTGGATGGCGAATTGCGTGTTTTTTTCCCAGTGATGTAAATCCCACCTCAGACAATTCTATAGCTCCCAAGTTGATCCAAAGCTGTGGATCTTAGTATTTTTAATGCCAAAGATGTTCAAAAATCTACTTTGCAATTTTCCAAATTCTTGCTGAGCTGGACTATAGTCTTACTCTTGCTATAGTAAATCAGGATTTGTTTTTAAATCAGACTTATACCAGAGTCCTAGCATTGCAGTTAGTTAGGAAAAATAAAGCCTCATTTCCAGAAGGCACATCTGAGCACCCCTTCATCTCCAACACATTTTAAATTATGATCCAAATCCAATTTTTGAACGTGTTTCTCGGTGCAAGGGATTGGATCCTGTCAGATTCCTTGTAGAAAACTCCACTCGAGTTCAGCCTGGTCTCCAGTTATTTGTCTGCCCTACGGAAAACATGGTTGTTTGTTTTTTGGTTTTTTTTTTGAGAGGAGCAACACACCAACCCACAACCTACAAAGCCGCTCAGAGGACAGTTGTCAAGCCAATGCTGAGCCCTTGCACTAAGACGAAGGGACACTTTCCAGCTGCTTTGTTGCAGGTATGGAGAGGCTGGGTGGGAAGTGGGGATGCAGGGAGCTTCCCTTGGACGCTCACCAAGGGCATCATTGCCAACCCATCCCAAGTCTCCATGCCTGTAGGACATGCCCTATAAGCAACCCCAACAATATATTCACTGTGCTGCTCCTGCAAGGGTGTAAGGGAGGGCAGTGGACCCGGCAGAGCCGTACTCACCCTCTTGCCTGCTCTTGCCTCTTCGCTCCCAGCCCAGCTCTGACTGCTGCTGCCTTCCACAGTGACGGTTAAAAGCACTTTTGGAGCAGAGCTTGCAAGCACTGCAGGGAACCGAGCTGTCTTTCCCACATGGTGAGGATGGCTACCGGCACCCAAACGTCTCCATTTACGGTCAGAGCCGTGCGGCTGCATTTCTGCATCAGCCTGGGAGCTGGTGCTTTTAAAGGGAACCCCAGCTTCAGCAGTGGAGCAGGGCTGGACCCCATTTTTCTGCAATTTTTGTGGCTTCCCAGGGGAGATTCAGCCCATCCTGGGGCTTGTTTATCCTACTCTGAGGGTGGGATATATTGCTGTGGTCCTCATGCAAAACCTCTATCCAAAATTAGACAGCTTCTCCCCAGTGGCAGGCAGGTGCCTTCCTTAGTACCTCCTGAAGGGGAAACTTTGCTCACTGTGCAAGTCCAGGTAACCACCCTGCTTACTGGCATGCAAAAGTGAGGCAGCAAGAAAATGCAGGTAAATCCCCATTGACTGCAATTTCCTGACCACGAGCAATACTGAAAATATTGCAAAAGCTCTAATAGCATCTTGGGAGGAGCGGAACATTTTATTTCTTCCTCTAACCATTATTAGTGGAGCTATTGCTCTCAAAAGATGCTCTATCTTCCCCAGTACAGCATGCCTCAGCCTGGCCCCAGCGAGGCTGTGCCTGGAGGAGCAAGGGACGCCAGTGAGCTCCGAACTGAGCATCTCCATCGGGATGGCCACGCTGGTGACAGCCGTTCATACGGACGTGAGTCACCAGCCCACGAGGTGTCTCGCCAGCCTGGTGTTGGCTCACAGCTACCAGCGTCTCCCAGTCTGGAGTGGTTCCTGGGATGAGCCGCTGAAGCACAGCAGGCATGCTGGAGACAGGTCCTGGGCTTTCGAAGGACTCCTGACCCGCTCAAAGCAGAGTCAGTGCACAAGGCAAAAAGGTTGGAAAGGGATGTTCTGTGCGTGCCATTAATTTTGGCTGTGCGTATACATGTATGGCTGTTCACGTGGTTTCAGAGGCACTTGCACCGCAGCTGGGAGATAGAAATGCTGCAAGCTTACCCAGCTTACCCTGAGCTGTCTGGGTAGCAAGAGTTACTTAAGAAGTGGTAACATGGGCACCCAGATGGGTTAACCACCCAAACACCTACAGATGAGCACGGTGCTGACCCCCATGTCTCTCCCTGGCTCTTCCCAATCAGGCTCAGTGCTCCTCGGGGAGAAGGTTAGAAACAAAAGGCCCAGTTATTTCCTACGATCAAATTTCAGAGCCCTCCAGACCCCACAGACAGCCCTGCTACGAGCCTCGGATGAGCTCTATTTCTGCAATAACTCTTCCAGAGAGAAAGAATTAGGAGGCTTAACACTTTCGGATGACAGTTGCCGGAGCCGCTGTCAGATAACAGGCACCGGCAGCCGGCACAGGAGCCGGGAGCGAGCCAGGCCGCTTGATTCAGCCAGCCCGGAAAAAAGCTGTGTTTATAAAAACCCACATGAAAAGGAACGAATTGCCAATTACGCATAAGTCTTTAAATAAAGCAACGCAAACCTTTCGTGTGCAACAGACAAATGATACACGGTCACAGGGAAATAATATAACAGATAGGGAGGCTGAAAGCGGGGAATGTGAGCAAATCCATTTTCCAGAAGCAAGAAAAGGGACTCGCTTGCTGAAAAGGATTAGCTGGATAAAGCCAAACACTTTAAAAAAACCCCCTGTATTAGCAACTAAACATGCATCAGACAGAAACAGCAAAAAAACCTAGATTGTAACAAGATCCAAGGAGCCACGCTCTGCTCCTGCTCAGGAAGAAAACGCTGTCAAAAAAATGTCCCATGTAAACTTGCCACACACACCAGATCATCAACAGGCATTTATCAAATGAAATACATACCAAATGCAACTCTTCTTCCTAATCCCAAGTCAAACAGGCTTTGAGTTTCAGACCCTCAGGAAGAGATTTCCATATGATCCTCCTCTGTCTCCATTTATGATTAGCCCTTCTAAATTTCAGCATTTATCTGACAAAACACATTGGGGAGGGCTTTCTTTTATCTGCAAAGCCTGTGTTTCTGCTTTTCCTTAGCTCCTGCTGTACCACTCTGCAGCCGCTCAACTTGGGAGGAAAAGACTTTAGTCAAGACCCTTTGATTGACTAAGCCCAGGATCACTTTCCTGATGGTGGTAACACCAAGCCCTTGCATTACGTGCCAACACCGAAGCAAGCCAGCAGTCACAGAAGGGGTTATAAATGCTGCCTCTGAGCCAAAATCTTACTTTTGGGGCTCAGTAATGCAAATAAAACATATGTGCATGGGGGGTCCCACTGGCAATAGCTGTGTGGCCAGTCTGAGGTGTCTTTGTAGTTTTGGGAGAGAATTTGTGGCGTCAAAACATTTCAATCTGGTCTGGCGGAGTTGTCGCACAGAGCCAAGGCTGACTCCGCAGGAGCAGTTACCTCTTGCTGTCCTCCTGCAGCCTGAGGTATGGTCCTCGTTAACCATCAGTTGATATGTTTCGAATGAGATATTCGTAACCCCTCCGAGTCTGATCACAGCTAATTCGCAGACAAAAAAGGGAGTACATTTGCTTAATACACTGCTTTTTGCAAACACCCTGATCATTCCCAGATGCATCTGTTTCTGCCCAGCAGCACTCGAGGCAGCAGGAGAGGAAATAATTTCAGCTCCCCAGAGTCACTGGTCTACGCAGTTTCAAGATGCTCCAGGTGCCCTCCTGCATCCATTTGAGGGACCTGTACCCATCTCCCTCCTTCGATCAGACCCAGCTTCTTCTGCTGTTTTTTTCCACACCAAAATACAGCAGCAAGATCCCTGAACCCTTCTCTAAGCAGAGCACTTGATATCACACACACAAGCGCTGTAAGGCTGCGTAAAGGCAGATCCAGGTGAGGATGTCATTTCGCTCTCACCCATGGCAGAGAAATCAGTTCTACTGATTCCCAGCGGTCTCTCCTAAACTTGCCATAGCAGTGTGAAATTAGCTATGGAAAAGCTTCCAGGAAAGGTTGAGGTTGGTGGGAAGGAAGAAATTTCACACAAGAATTTAAGAGCCTGGCTCCCAAGCAATTCAAGCCAATGCAGGTCTAGATGTTAAGGCCCAACACAGCTATGGAGGAACATCTTTCATGGCATACACCAACAAATCAGACCTCCATTTCAGCCCGTGGCCAGACACCCACAGAAAAATACAGCTTTGAAGTGACAGCCAGAAGCTCAGGGTTGGATGCACATTTTATTTACAGCTTCTTAGTCAGTTCAGCTATGAGATAAAGTAATAATAAAAATAACGGTGCTCAGAACTTACAAAGCAACTTTTATCTGAAATCTCACCACAAGTTACAAACGATACAGGTCAGTTGGTGAGACTTCGCCTGGCAAAGCGCATGTTGCTCCTGGAGGGACCCTAGTCATTTGGGGACCGGCCGGGACAAAGCGCTACTCATCTGGGTATAGCATCAACCCGCTCCTGCCCCGAGCGCAGCAGCCCTAGGACCACCCCAAAGCTGGTGGCTTTGCCCATGCTTTACAGGCAGGCAAACCAAAGCGTTGTGCCCACGTCTGCAAAGAGTATCAATACTGGCGACATACTCGAACGCAAACATCCTCTTCCTCTGTCGTCTTCTCCACCCAAAAGTGTTTTATTTACAATTGCCCTGAGTAGAGGCTACCTCACAGCATTGAAAAGCCACATTTAACCATCGGAGCATTTGAGATGCCTCAAGGGACAATCTTGTACACATAGGGGCATGGTGGTACTCAGAGATCTAGGTCAACCTGCACGCAACAGAGGTTACTGCTTTTTCTGGGCATGAATTTTTCATAATCACCCCTCCTGGCTTTCCCCATTCGTATGTTACTTGAAAACAGCAAAACAATTTATTGTACGAATAAAATTCAACCATGGGTCACTTGCAAACTAGTTAGTGTGATTTACGGAGCAATTCGCTTCCTATATTGATTATGAGAAATTCCCATTGAAGGTATGATCAAACACTTGAAAAAGATAATATTACGTGATCTTGTTTCCGCTCACTCTGAAGTGGACACAGAGCTTCCTAAACCAGCCTCCTCAACTGTCATCTTCACTGTGGTTTTTTTGTGTTACTGATAAAAACCCCAAATAAGCAGGTTGGCCAGGGCAGCTCATATAGATTTCCCGCAGTATATTTTAAACTGTGATTATTAATATTGTCAGCAGTGCTTTAGCAGAGCTGTTCTCCAATAGCCTATTCATTTTTAATTGAACTAAGAAAAATTTGAAAAGGCATTTATATGAAATAGGAAGCCACGTGCTGCGTCCTTGTGATGAAGGTGGCTGAACTTCCCCCAGCCAGCTGCTAAGCATCAGAGAGCCCTTGCAGCCTGGCGCAGGGATGCTCTTCGTGCAGAGACCATTGGTATGGTATTTTGTTTTAGTTAGTCATCCTGATTTAGCTCTTCTCATTCCAGCCCTGGCCTGGCTTGTTCATGGTTATCCAGGCACTCTCTGACCGCACCGAGTGTCACGGGGAGCTGAGGGATTTCACCTCCTCTGTGACAACGTGCTTGAAAAAACGTTATCCATTAACATTTTATTAATGGTATTTTTAAGCAACTTTTAAGAAAGCGAGACTGAATGTGCTTCTGGCGATTCAAGTCTCCTTCAGCAATCCCCATTCGGGTTTGCCAGTGCTGGATAGGATCCAGCCCCCCTCCCAGCTTATCAGCTGCAGCCGGGGGATTTGGGCTCTATGGGAAGTTTCATTTCCTGCTTCTTGGGCTGCCTGTGGCTGGCCATCAACGTTTGTAAAAGGAAAGACATTCTTCTAATTCTTGTTATTAACCCGTTGGTGATCTCTGAGACATGAGCCAAAACTGTCAGAAAAGTGCAGGATGCTGCAGCTTCCATCAGCCCATCATTACACAGCCAGCACCAGACTCATTTTTCCTAATTGTCCATTTTTTAAAAAAATAAAAAACAAGGCAGATGGAGCACAGACTTATTGCAATGCATATCTGTGTTTGACACATGATTTACAACCTCTGTAATGTCTCAAGCAACGCCTGCCTGTGGGACCACCACCGCAGCCTCTTCTGCTGCCGGCTGCGTTCCTGGTGCAGGTGGGTGCATGGGGCACAGCCGCCTCCGGCATGGACCCCGGCATCGTACCCCAGCAATTTAGGATGGCAAGTAAAGAAGATATTAAAAAAAATGCTGGAGGCATTTTAAGCAGATACAATACATTTCTCAAAGCTAAGCAACACCTCAAAAAATAGCTAAA
Source organism: Haliaeetus leucocephalus (assembly GCF_000737465.1). Lineage (NCBI taxonomy): Eukaryota > Metazoa > Chordata > Aves > Accipitriformes > Accipitridae > Haliaeetus > Haliaeetus leucocephalus. The sequence continues at coordinate 13,092,465 of NW_010973187.1, read as the reverse complement.
AGTGATACAGTAACAGTGTCAAAAATGACCAGAGCTGCTTGGTGCTTTTCTCTCTCCCTGGCAGTGACTGGGACAGTTTTGGCACAGATTAAAGCAAAATATGTCCTAAATTAGTCCTTCGCACAGATATATCTTTGCAGATCCTTCCCACCCAGCACTAACGCAGCTTCCCTGAGCTCTGCAGGCAACCGCAACGTGAAGTTGCTGAGAAAACCAGCTGAAAACCCTTTTCTCTCCCCACCCCGGGTGAAAATCCGCAGCCGTAGCAAACTATCGGGTGGCAAAACGTGCAGTTCCTACCTGAACGAGGAGCTCCAGCTTTCTGTCGTCGAGGAGGTGCACTTGGCATCTGCGGCCCTCCGTCATCTGCAAGAAAGAAGAGGCACGCGTGTCAGGGTGCTCGGCTCTCCAGCTCGGCAAGAGGCTGCTGGCTCCCCCAGCACAAGCTGGAGGCTTTCATTCCCTGCTGTGTTTCGCTTTCTGGTTTTGTTTTTTCTTTTTTTGTTAATTAATCCCCCTTCTTTTGGCACCAGGGGCAAGAAAAGGCTGGAAGGAGAAAAAGAAAAGCCACCCCGGGAGCTGTCACGGAGCAGCGTGTGGCGTCTGCTTGGACGCAGCTGGCGGGAGGAGGTCGTTCCAGTGTGAAAAAATGGGGCCGGGGAGATGGTTCACAGCACCGGGGCCCCGATGTTTCATACCGCAGCCTCTGGCTTTGCAGCTGGCTTGGCCGGCGGAGGAGACATCCAGACAAGTTTCCCCCAAACCCCTCAGCAGTGATTCAACCATCCCGGAGGTAGCGCAGAGCAAGCAAGGCTCCTCCCTGGGCTGTGCTGAGGGTGCTCCCTGGGGTTACACCAGCTGCTTGTTTGGGCCTGAATCCCAAAATAGGCTTGTCCTACTTGGGGTGTCCTGTTTAAGATATACCAGAAGAGCCACTTGTGATATTACTATACCACGCCAGAGGTGCTTCCATACCAATATAGTTTATTACGACTTAACAAATAATATCAATAAAACTTTTAGGTATAGAAGACTTATAGAAGACTTCCAAGGTCCTGTAGATTGGGATGCCAAGAAATAAATGAGCCGTGGCCTGAGGAAACTCCTCGACAGTCAGTGAAGCCCTCTCCTGGCTCTCCTCTTGCAGAGAGCACCGTAAGCGAGGAGCAACTTTGCTTTGCAGAGTTATGGATCCCGACTCAGCCCTGCAAAGCCCTTCAGCACGCACAGGCACAGGCACAATCCCGCTATCTCCTAATGGGATATGGACTGCCTAAGCCTCTTTGGCTCTTGGAAATCCCTTCCTCAGCACGACTTAGGCAGCACACAGGCAGCCCCCCTGGTGTGGGCTCACCCCACAGCTCTCATGCCTGCCCGGACCCACAGAAGCACGGACCCAGCTCAGCCCCGCAGTGTGGCTCAGGCCCCCTGGGACCCACCACCCTCCAGCCAAGGCACCTTCCTGAGAACTGCGTGGATCTCCAGCTCAACTTAATGATATTTCTTGCCATGGCAAGTCCTAAAGCATCACCAGAAGGGAGCAGAGGGTCCACGGGAGCCTGGTAGGGGGAGTAAGGGCTGTCGGGGATGAAGCTGCCACAGCACCCGAGGCATTCCTGCCCTCACCCATCCCCTTTCCCCACGGGTGACAGCTGAGCCCCTGATGCAAAGCCGCCTTGCAGAGAGCAGGGAGATGTGGGCTTGGGGGTTAACTGGGGACAGCTCGGCTTTCTGCTTTAGATCTGCGGGTTAAAAATCACCCGCTCATGTGGCTTGATGGGGCCAGACGTGCTGGCATCCAGGAGGCGGTGGTGGAGGGCAGCTGGCAATGCCCCACCATCAACTTCACCTGCTTGAGAGCCCAGGAGGCGCATGGCCATTGCCATGGGGTCTGCAACCTTGGCTGTCTCCAGCAGCATCTCCTTCACCCTGCAGATTGCCGGCTCTCAGCATGGGAGCCCGCTGGGCTCTCCTGGGTGCTCCTATCCTCCTTCTCGCCAGCTCTGTCCCACATCCATCTCCCTCTTTCCTGTGGCCAGGACAGACCGAGTCTTACCCTGACCCTGGCCTTTTCCGCATAGCAAAAATTCAGATATGCCAACAACTCTATTGAGCCTCGAGCTGGCCATGCAAGATATGGAGTTTATTATGAGACAGCTTCAGTCAAAATGAGCTTTTCCCTTCAACTCATCCCAAAATTACAATCCTTGCATGCACAATCCTATGTGATCCAAGCAGACTTTACCCCCGTTGTTACTCACACCAGAATGCCTCTGGAATATTGTGCGCAGTAAAAACCATGGCTTTCCTTCTCGTTTTCCTCGAGCACAAGTGGAGCCCTGGCAGTGCAGCCAAAGGAAAGCCTTGTAAAACAAGGCTTCTCATAAATGTCAGCCAGTTACCACCATGGCAATAAATTGTATTCTTAGGAGAGTTTCCTCCAGAAAGTAATGTTATGCAAAATATGACTTCTCATAAGGTATATTACTTGGTGAGTGAGGTTTTTCTCTGTGAAGTCTGTGTTAAACAGCTTTCAGCTCAGCTGTAAAGCTACACCAGAGGCTCGCAGAAGGGCTTTGCAATGGTTTGCCCTGCTTGGAATAAGAGTGGTGTGGGTCATGTTCACATGGGCGCAGGGAGCGGCAAGCTTTCTCTGCTGGGCTTCCCCAGCAGATAAAACTCCGAGTGGCTGAGCTCTGCTTTGGCATTTCTCTTGTCCTCTTCCCGTCACATATCTGCTGCATCCCCAAGGTGATGAGTATGCACTGATATTCCAGTTTTAATACGAGTTTACCCACAGTAAGAGATAAAGCAGTGAGTTTATCGTGGCGGTAACATGCGATAGCAGGGATGGAAACACAGTCCAGCTCTTGCATGTTACGCTCCATTGGTTATACCAAAGTTGAAAAGAAAGTGAAAGGGGGAAGAGGTAAAATTTTCTGAGATGCTTGACTTCTTTGTGCTTTAGTGTTTCAGCAAAGCGCTTGCTTTCTGTGTGGAGCTTCTTTATCTCTCCATGCTTTTCCATCCCAGAGTTTCGTAACCCCTTAGTGCTCTTGCTGCTTAAAGAAATCCCAAATGTAAACAGCTGCTAACACGAAGTATCTGAATAAAGTGAAGCTCTGAAATGGAGCACACGATGGTTGACTAATTGCAAGGTATTTCACGAACATCACTTGCAGAAAAGGGGGAGGGAAGAGGAGTGAAGGGAAGGAAAGCACACTGCTTTCACATCAGCTTGTCCCCAGCGGTTCTGTCCATCAGCAAAGTGGCTGTCAAAGAACACGATCATTTTTATAGTTTGGTCACTTGGTTCTGTCTTGGCTGATACCTTGAAGCTCAGAAGGACCACAATGTATGTGGCTGGAGATCTGCTACAGTATTTCCTTCTATAGACAGAATGCCCAGCCATGGGGCTTTTCGATTCCCTTAGAAACAAATGATGTTTTCCAAGAGGAAAGAAAAGAAAAGAGGTAGAAGACAGACTTCCTGCTAGATATAAGCTAAAATATGATGGTCCTACCCTCCCTCCTTTCTGTTTTATTATTCCACCAGGTGTCTAAAGCCTACACTATGTGCTTTTTTGCATCATCAGATCAATACAAACTCTGTTAATTTGTCAGAGCAAGAAACGGGAACATTTCAAAGCACAGCAGGAAGGAACTGATTTAGCACAGTCTGTCTGCGTAAAAGATGCTGCTTCTGACGCTTTGCAAATTGGCTGATCTGCACTATCTATCTGCTGCACTGTGATGGATGGGGCTGTGGCCAGCTCTGGGGGGACAAGTCAGGGAACTCCTTCTGTTTCTCTGTGTAACTGGAGAAGGGAAATCAACACCAAAGCTGTATAGATGGGACCATGGGGGCAGGAGGTCATTAAGCATGAGCTGAGCAGCACCAGAGTTTGGATGGAGGATGACTACAACAAGTAAATCAAGGTTCTCCACTCCCAAGGCTCTTACCCAGAGAAGGATGTGGGGAACTGAGAGCTAAAAGGCACAAAGGCACAGCTTTCCCTTCACCGTGGAAAAGCAAAATCCCAGCAAAGAGACAAGAACCAATGGTTGAGCAGGGCTGCTGATAGAAGACAAGCACATCCCGTACCAACACAGCCTCTCAGTTTCCTTCTGGAGGGCAGGAGTCCTCTACCCTAACTCCAGAAAGTAAAAAGTCAAGTCTAGTTTAACCTAACAGTCGAGATGCCCTTGATGCTCCAAGCAGAGAGAACTTTCAGACATTTCAAGTTTGGCGAGACAATTCCCAGGTGAGCTCCATGGTTGCGCCTGCTGCTTGCTCAGCCGCTTGCACATGGTTTGTCCCATACCTGGAGCCGGGCTCTAGTGCTCAGCCCAGGAGAGACTTCCAAGGGCCAAGGGTCCTGTATCCACATCAACCCCCCAAATTTCCGATGCTTCTGAAGAGGTGCGAAGAGGTGGGACTGTGTTACACATTCCCAAGTGCTAACAGTTCATCCATACGGCAGGGAGCTGCACACGCCAGGTGTGAATATTGGCCACATGCATTTCATGGGCCAGACTTATCACAAACTCAGATAGAAATTATGTGCCAAAATACAGAACAGATTTTTTTTTTCCAAAACAGCTCAGTGTGTCACATTTTTCTGAAAATCTGCCACTTCTTCTACTGCCTGCACATGCGTCGTGACCCCCAAGCACTTGAAGAGCTGAACATGAGTGCCTTTAAAAAGCTCTGTCATTTATGTACATGAGTGTGTAAAGACTAGGGATAATATATCTCCAATACACAAACACAGATGGTGCTTGTAAGGCACATGAAGATCTGAAGGAACGTGTTTTTGTGGATGAGGCGCTGGATTAGTGTGCAGGAGAGCTGATCATACACAAGGCACGCGTGCTTTCTCTGCTCCTTGGCTTCTGCACCCTGAGGGTGGGAAAATTGATGCTGACCTCCTTTGCGAAAGGCTTTGAGATCCATTAGTGACAACAAGACCCAACACACATGTTTGTTCTCTCTAATATAGGGATGCTACAGAAAGGAAATCTCTCTCGTGGTTACTCGCGGGATCTTCCAGCTCACAGCTGTTTTTCTCAAGGAAAGGATGTTTTAGTTACCTTTATCACAAGACTTTAAATCTCCTTTGGAGTCTCCTACCCAAATATTTACACAATGGGTTTCCTAGGGAAGGCAGACTGGCGGTTGTTTTGCTCTGCGGCATGAACTGCTCTGGCGACTGCCCTCCTCTCTATTCATCTTCATTGTAACTCCAAACATTGTCTCAGAGAATCCTATAAACTGTCCGTGACAGCCCCAAAACTCGCACCGCGCTCAGCTAATCCCCGCGCGCCTGTCACTTCGTCACTAAATTATCAGCAACTGCCCACAGAACTGCTCCATCCAACACAAACAGCGAAGGCGACAGGAGGAAACAGCTCCAAAGGGAACCTTTCCCTTTCAAAACGAAAAAACCCTCCTGGTGAAAGCAGCGTCACACTAAATAACTCAAAGGCACAAAATGCAAATGCTATTTACAATGGCAGTTCTATAAATATCCTCCGCACATTTCATTAGCCGGTGACTGCAGAAATAGAGAGGAATATGGTGTATTCTTCCATGACTCAAATCAGAAATTATAATTGGAGGCAGAATTTTTCCTAAACCCTTGCTGCCTGCATGGGAGGCAATTACTGTGCTGAATACACAAAATCTGTGTCGCTTTGCCTGCCGTTTGGACAGACCCGCTGAAAGGAGATAGGGAGAGATGACAGCCTGCTGATTACAATAAACTATTAGATTAAACATCCTGCTCCCACTTGACCACTTCTTACTGCCTTCTCATCCTGGCAACTCCTAAGCTTGTAGGGAGAGAGAGGGAGGAAAAGCAGTGTGGTTTTAATGTCTGTACAGTTTATTTCGTGCATGTGGCAGCACTTCACTTTTTGCTGAATCGGGACCGGTCTTGCAATCGGCCGTCTGTTGCACTGACCATCACTGTCTCTTCACTTGCCTGCATCCATCTGTCATCTCCTGTCCTACACTCACACTTCAGGATCCCGGAGGAACGGACTATCTTTCTTTTTTATGCCATGTGTTCACAGAGCATCCTCCCCAGTTGCTGCTCTGCATCAGCACCTAATAAATAATACTGACGGTGACTGAGATGAGGATGGCTGCAAGATAGTGTGCAAAGGGCTGAGCTACATGGCTGATCCTTGCACGGGCACCTGGGGAGAGGGGATATGGCCACAGCTGACTCTGCGCTTGGTGGGAAGCAGCACTGGCCGGGCAGCTGGGGTGAAAGCAAGACCCTGCCCAGAGGCACCTTTCATTGGGACTTGCTCGTTTTTCCAGTCCTTTGCAATCCCTGAAGGACCGAGATGACTGTTGGTGAAAATGTGGTTCATCAGTCCCATTCATGGGGCTTGCACGCCGCCCTGCACCGGCGTGCACATCACCGTGGTTTGCAGCACTGCTCACGCTACCTTGCGGTCCAGGTCCAAAGCCCTCGTGCATGCTCACTTCCCTCACTCTTCCTCTTCACCAGAATGGGCCGTATTCAGGCAGGCTGGTTTCTACCTAAGCCTCAGTGGCTTGAAGCTTTGAGGATGGGGAGACAGTCAGGAGAAACTGTTGTTTCTGAATACGGTCCTCATTTCTACCACTTATTTCCTTGAGTCTTTCCTAAAGCAGTAGTAGAAGGTCTGGTTTGTAATTATTTTTTCAAGAGGGAGATTTTTATTTTAATTTGGCACAAGGCTCTTGGCATAGAGAGCACAGGTCTCTATAGCCTGTCCTGTCTGTAAGGGTCAGTGACACAGTTCATAACATGGGCTGAGCTTTCTGAAATAAGCCAATACAGAAATACCAATGTTTCTCAATACAATGCATAGGAACCCACTAGACAGCACTTCTGCCATTCAAATTTGTTCATATGATGATTTCTTATTGGAAAAGCTGTTTTGTGCTCTGGAACAGGAGATGTTAAGTATAAGCCAGTTGTTTTATCCCTAGGAAGGATATCCCAACCATATCCTCAGGCATCTGCCGTCTTCTAGCAGTACTTCTGTAGGAGAATGAAGTTGTTGCATATTCAAAGAAACAGGAGCATCCTTTTTAGCATTGCCTTTCAAGGGAACTTGGTGACAAAGAGAGCTTTGGAGCTGAAAAGATGGGCCCAGGAAAGATGCTGTAGATGTGGATAATGGTGATGTGAAGAGAAGTAGCCGATGGCTGATTGTCGTGGTTTAACCCCAGCCAGAAACTAAGCACCACACGGCCGCTCACTCGCTCCCCCCCCCTCCGCCGCAGTGGGATGGGGAAGAAAATTGGGAAACGAAGTAAAACTTGTGGGTTGAGATAAGAACAGTTTAATAGAACAGGAAAGAAGAAACTAATAATGATAAGATAGCACTAATAAAATGACAACAGTAATAATAAAAGGATTGGAGTATACAAATGATGCGCAGTGCAATTGCTCACCACCAGCTGATCAACGCCCAGTTAGTCCCTGAGCAGTCATCCCCCCGCCTCCACTCCCCCTAGTTTATATACTGGGCATGACGTCCCATGGTATGGAATACCCCTTTGGCCAGTTGGGTCAGCTGTCCTGGCTGTGTCCCCTCCCAACTTCTTGTGCCCCTCCAGCCTTCTTGCTGGCTGGGCATCAGAAGCTGAAAAATCCTTGACTTTAGACTAAACATTACTTAGCACCAACTGAACACATCAGTGTGTTATCAACATTCTTCTCATACCGAACTCAAAAACATAGCACTGTACCAGCTACTAGGAAGACAATTAACTCTAACCCATCTGAAACCAGGACACTGATGCATAACCAGACTCCACCTTCTAATGCAGCGTGGGTTTCCCCATTATGGAAGTGCTCTGAGGCTCTGTGAAATACATACACAGTCCATAGCCGGATTGAATGGCCAGAAAATATACACCGACAATGATGCAGCATCTCCTACACGTTTGGTAAGACCAGAGGAACGTATCACGTGCAAGGCCTTTGGCTTTCCCTGCGAGCCTCTTTATCCCACCCCTTGAGAAATCAATGTCCTTACCCATGGACTAGGGAATGGAGATGAAATTGCTGAAACCATGGTTACAGATACAGCTCTTAAAAACCTCTGCTATCCTGCAGGGAGGGAGTGCTGCCGTCCCTTGGAGGAGCCTGATGCTACCCACTGCATGGGGGATCTGCACAGGGGATGTGTTTAAGAGGGGTTGCATCGAGCGTTGCAATCATTTCTGCAAAAGCTTATTTGTCAGGAGAGGAAGAAAACAGCTTTGGTCATTAGAAAGCAAGAGTCCTCCTCGAGAAGGGAGGTGGGACGGTGTCAGCCACGGTGTCACTCCGGCGGAAGCGCGCCGCAAAAGGTGCGACCCAGCCATTGTGTGGATGCCGACAGGGAACGATGGGATAAAAATTAAGGCGAGCTAAAGGCTGAGTGACCTGCTGACTTCCCTGTTTTGTCTTGAGAGCTGACAAAAGAGTTCCTGGCCTGCCCAGGGGCTCCTTGCTTCCTCTGTGCAGCGTTTTCCAGCCTTGCTCGGGCTCCAGCATCACCCGGGGACATCTGCACAGGTTATTTCTCATGCTTCCTCTAAACAGCGCTCAGCAAAAATGCTCTGATTCAGCAAAGCACATAGCTGTGTCCATAAATCCCTTTTATTTCAGTGTGACATAAGCAAGTGTTTAAGTGGCTTACTGTATCAGGGCTGAAATGAAAAACCGTCTCCTACAGTCCTTAAGTCCATTTACAACAGCAAGCAATAACTCTCAGGCGAACCTTAAAGCCGGGAATGCCGTGTCTTAACCTCAAAACACTTGGTGCTTGAGCCATGTAGTTAGAATTAAATCTAATTCCGACGCTGCATTTTAAACCAACGAGGGTATTACCCAGCAGATGCCTAAATCACCGCTCTGAGAGCGGCCAGCCTTGGAGGCCTGATTTCAGTTATATCCTGAGATAAGAAAGTCCTTTCCTGGACAGGCCGGCTTCCTCACTAGGATGGAGGCTTGGTCCTGGTTTATGTCACGTATTGTTTTCTTTCTTAAAAATAATGCAGATCTAAATCTTTTCAAACACAAAGGGAAGTAGAAGGTCTCGCGTCCTCCCTGCCTTCTGATGTTGATGCAGGAGGAGAGGGCATTCCCAATGCATACTTTTCACTCCATTTGACTCTTTTGCCCTTGTAACTCTTTCCATGCCCTTTCTTGGCCAGAAAATAAACCAGTTGCCAGCTTAAAAATATATCAGCTTCCAAGCATTATCCCCACCATTTACAAGGCAGGAGTGGAGAGGGTAGGAGCTTTGAGTTGGGTGGTCAGAGCATCCGCTGAGCTTTGGAGCTGAGGCTGACCACAGGGAGGTGACACAGTTTTCAGTATTATTTATTACTTTTAGTCTAGAGAGTTCAGTGGCCACAGATGTCTTAAACCTTACAGATTTGCAACCCCTTCTGCACTCAGGAAAACTGTATCTTGATAAACCTTGACTCTGCTGGCCAGTTGTGCAGGTGGTTCAATGTGGACACCTGCTTCGGGCCAACTTTTTTAGGTCAGAATGTGCCAGAGCTCTTAAAACCTTGCTTCAAACTGGGATCCTGTAGCTATCACCTCCTCCATTTTTACCTGGGAAGCCTGTGTTGCTCCTACAGCCTTTCTGCATGTGCAGCATGCTGGCTGTACCCAGCGATGGGTAAGGACTGCACGGGGAATAAATAAAAAATAAATAATCGTGCAATTGAGTCGGCCCAGCTGCTCCTCCTCCTGCCAGCTTGGGGTTCTTCCCTGCAGTCAGTACTTTCATGCAGATGAGTTTTGAGTCAGGAGATGGGGTTTTCCATCCTCTCCTACCAGACTTTCCTGCACAGCCTCATAGATCTGGTAGATCAGCTCCTGCCTGGAGCCGACCGCAAGTCCCGGTGAGAAAGGAGAGCCGCAGTCCTGCTCAGCCGTTCATCACTCCTTATGGAGCAGCCGACGAGCTGTTTGCACTGAGCGTCTTCAGGTGCAGTGAAACCACTTGATCCATGTGAAACCATTGCAGCCAGAGGGTTGCATCTGATGAGAAGTGGAAGATGAGTGGCTAGGGCAGTCTACGGTCTCATCCCACCTTACAGACCTTGGGAATGTTCATCTGTACTATGTTACTCATCCGTATGCCAAAGTAATGCCCAAAGGCTGCAAAAGTGCCACTATCACCAAAAAACATAGCAAAAAATAAGCCCCCTAACGCCTATGTTAATTAGACAACAGGTAGACAATCTTCCTTGCTGCCAACTTCCCAGTTAACGCACAGGATAACTTGCCCTGGATGTAAACTTCTGAGCTAACTCAGCTCAGCCAAACTGTGTGAAGAACATCTTTATTTTGTGAGCTTTTATTTTTTTTTTTTTTACCCTCAGGGAGAACTTATTTTCTAGATAATAATCACTTTAAGGCAAGTTCTGTAGATTCATCCTATGTTTGCACATTATATACAAGGGCTGTGATCCATCATTTGGGTTACCAGTCCCTAATGCGGCCCAAAGAAATAAATATCAATGGCAGAACTAAAATGGGATGCTCAGAGGGAAAGAGGATAAAGGATCTCTGGCATCTTTGCACAAGGACAAGCAGCGTGGTCCTGGGACAGGTGCTTCATCAACTTTTGAGCACAGCCGTGCTTCCAGAAAACCGTGATTAGTCCTGGGAGGGTCTCAGTTCCCCTGGAAGAGCCCCGTATTTACTCTCTTCACTACGCACAAAGGACACAGCATGATCTAAAGGAAAAGGATCTAAATTATCTGCCAAGGCAATCCTTTACCAATAATGGACTCCGCAGCCTTTTATAAGTCACATCAACTTCTCTGTGGGGACTCCTGGTCACCTTCTGGTTCATTCCCTACTACGTACTGCGGCAAGCACCGTGAATCATCATCATGATAACAGCCACGTGGCACTAAAATACATAGCAATACATTATTATTATTATTATTATTTTTGCCAAAGATGTTAGCATGTCTGTTAATCTCTCCTACGTCTGACTTTTAATTCCTTGTAAACATACATAAAAATGTACTTTTTTTTATAGTTTCACACTTCAAACATGGCATATTTTCAGCAAACTCTTCCAGATACCATTCGTTTGTGCATGCAGACAGGGTGGTAATTACATGAGACCATCCAAATCTTCTGGGAAAACATTTGCAGGAGACTTGGTTTAGTTATAGAGGAGAACAGGACGATTTATTTGCTACTGAAACTAGTGTGATTTGCTGGAGAAAAAAAATCAATGTAGGTTCATAGGAAGATGACCAAAGTGACCCAAGGCAGCGAAAGCAGTAGTATGTGTGAAATATTTTTAAAGGACAAATTAAGATTTAAGGCTCAAAGTGTCCTTTTAGTGCTCGTTGAGTGTTTTGTACTTACTGTATCACTAAGCATTCAGAGATGTGACCAGTGATTGCCCTGATCAATGGAGCCAAGGCACTGGGCAGTGCATCACTCAGATATTCTGTAACAAAGCAGGTCAATAGACAGTGCTGAGCAGTGTTATATATAACACATAATAGGAAACACACTTGCAGAAGTCATTCCAGATGTGAAAAAAAAATGTAAAACGTTAATCTGTACACAGAAGTGGTTTTTTTTTCTTCTTGTTTTGAATAACACTGTAAGAACTGATACGCTTCCAGTGGAAAAATATGTCACCGGGTTGTTTCCAGCCACTGCTAATCAGCGGGTTTGACATACATTTGATGTCGAGAGCCAGGGCTGCGGCTGGTGCCCAGGCTGGGCAGCCGCCAGCGGTTCTGCCTGAGCTGCAGCAGCTGATGGGGTCGGTGCTGGGTGGACATCATCCCCCAACTGGGATCCACAGGAAGGACAGGGCGAGCTGCGGAGCACGTTCAAATGACAAGCAGCTGACTCATCATCAGAGATGCAGGTGGTTTTTTAGAAACAGGCCCTGCAAAAGTCTGGTTTGACCATTTCTGCTCCTGCTTTGCTCGGGAGCACACCCTGTGCTGAGCAGGGCAGAGCTGGGGGCCACAGGGCTGGGACACCTCGCGTGGGCTCTGCCTGCACACGTAGAGAGGCGAGGAGCATGAAGACGTCCTACCTGCCTTCCCTTGTCCTGATAGCTCCTGATGCTGAGCACCTGCATGTCTGGTGAGGACTAGAGCTAAGACTAGCCCCGCTGCAGGCTCAAGCAGGGAAAACTGCCTCCAGGACACACAGCCTGCGCTTTTATACTCCCATTAATTTTCTAAGTAATGCCAGGATTTTGCATCACCTGTATTGAGAATGCTTTGGCTACTGGTGCAGCAAGACCAGGTCCTCTCTGCATCAGGACACCTCACAGCACGATAGATATGGGCATCCTGTAACCTCTGCACAGGAGGAACCTGGAATAAATGCCTCGACTTGAGCCTGTCTCTGTACCAGATGCCTCTGCCTTTTAGACCCAGGGAAGGATGTTCCTTTCTGGAAGAAAACACAGCAGCTCTTTAATACCATGCAGAATTGATACAGAAGAGTTAAGGGTGGGAATTGAAGAGGGAACAGCCTGATGCAATGTCTGCACGTTCAGTGGCTGGATCTGATACCCCCGAGCCCTAAGCTCCCAGGATTCGATACCCATTTTGGAGCAGCCTTCTGCCACGTACGCAATCAGCTGTGCCTGCGAGAGGGGACCGAGAAAGCGACGATACAGCCCAGCACCTTTAGATTTGCAGATTCCCCCCAGAATCACCATCAGCACTCCCAGAGCATTTCAGAAAGCATCTTCCACGGTGCAACACAAAGGCAAAGCAGACTCGGTGCTTCCCTTCAGCTCTCCCTGGTCTTGGTGAGGCACGAGACTCCTTGCCCCCCATTCCCACCACCTCCTACAGCACAAGCCCAGGTGACACCTTTGGTGGCTGCATCACCACCCCCAAGAGGGCTGCAAAGCATGCCAGGGAGTCCAGACCACTTCGGACAGTGCTTTTTTTGCAGTTTTTTGGTCTTTCCAGTTCAGAATTGGAGAAGGCAGTGGAAGTTATTTTCCAAATTTATTTTCCATCATGCTTCCACACTGGGGGTGTGTGTGTGCGCACAAAGGAAGCACTGTATCTGATTACACATCCCCTAAATCATCCGTGTCCCCTTGAGTGCCCCGTTTCTCTGGGAAATGAGAGTCTGGTGGTACACAAGCACACACATGGCAGCCACGTGTTGAGATGATGGGCATCTTCACAAAACCCTAGCTAGGGATAGCCAGGAGAGATACCGTTCGTGCACAGCAAGGACAAAACTGTTTTTAAAGGTGGAAACAGCTCCATCCATGCTCCCCTCCCTAGGACAGTTGCCACGTTTTGGCTTCAGATTTTGTGCTGTCTTTCCAAGATGCTCACTTGGTGCAGCAGCTTTCCACCCCCGGCTTGTCCTGCATAAACTCAGTGTGAAAGCAGCAGGGTCAGCCTGTGGCTGCTCCGCTATCTGCTAAGTACTTCCCAGCATGAAATATTACAGCTCGGATGGATGGGATGCCAACAGTGCTTGCAGCGTGTGTGGTACGGCTGCAGCCATGTTTGATCCCACGCGGTCAGGAAATCCAAACAAGGGTGGATTTATTTTGGTTGGGAGATCTGGGAACTTCTAAGAAGAAAGAAAAAAATAATAATCTAAACACAGAGCCTGAGCCTTGCAGGTTGGCCAGCCCAACAGCCATTGTCAAAATGTTACGTGTTACACATGGAAGTGTACGCGCAAAGGATTTCTGTAGCCAAAATGGGAATATCAACCTCTTTTTGGTTTGCAGCTTTCTAGGAGATTTTTGGTGGACCCTTTTACAGTGACTTTAAGTAAAAAAGGCTGAACTTGCCTCCCTTTTGTGCCCTCAAGGACTTTTCCCAAAGATTACTATACTAGGTCACACCACATCCCACCAGTGCAGGTAGAGGGTGAAAAGGACATTTTGCTACCCACTAGTGATCTTTTCTTGAGGGTGGGACACAGCAACTGTTCAACACTACGTGAAAATGTCACACAGCAGCTCAGGAAAAGAGCAGAAGGACACTATATCTGCTAGGAAAGGAGCCAGAGGGGGTTGTAAGCAAGAACATCGTTAACTGCACTGGAAATCAGATATTCCCTGCTCCTCTGGTCTCCTTTGTACTTTAAGGCTGGGCAAGGGCTGAAGTCCCACCCCACCCCATGGAGATGCACCCAGGGTATCTGGCACCATGCACGGGGCCACAGAGAAGCATAACACAGCCATGAAGCAGGGATGCACTGGGAAGAGGAGGTACATCAGGCTTTTCTACTTCTTTTGGCAGGCAGCCTACGAGAGCCCAACGTAGGCAAGGAATAAACCTTCAGGCTGCCATCGGCTCGTCAGTAGGCGGAGTGCAAAGGTGGCTTGGAGCAGAGGGAGGCAGGATCAAACCCTACGTGTTTGCAATTCATCAACATGAAAGTGCTCCCAGGAGTTCGGAGCCGATCAACTCTCTGGCTGTGGTCTTTTCCCAGTGTCAGATCAGAGAGAAAAGCAGTCAAAGTCATTTTTGGTCCTTGATGGGATTCACCTTCAGAGAAGAAGACAGGGGCTCCAACTCATTGTGCAGCCTCAGAGAATTGTTTGTGGCTTTTTAGGAAATGGCACATACTGAGATTTACAGGAGGGCTGGGGATTAAGTTGTTAAAAGTCTCAGAGAAGGAGAAATATCAGGGGATGTTGTCAGCTGCAGTGGTCCCCAAGGCCATGCTGGGCAATCCACTGCTGGCTTAGGGAACCCTATGCCCTGGGAGAAGCTGGGACAAACTGGGATTTGGAGCTGGAGGAGGCTTGCAAGCAATTCAACTGCAGCTTAACCTTGTCAGACCTTGCTGCCTGCTGGGCTGCTGTGCTCTGCTTGCACTGGGGCTGCAGGGCAATCCTCACTTCCAGCTGCTGGAAGGAGCAAGCCAGCAAGGGTTACTGAAGATTGGCATTGCTGAGTGACTTTGGGATCCAGCTGTGCACCCAAGGACACCACATCCTGCAGTGAAGCCTGGGGACCCTGGGCACCCACCGTCACCTGCTCTTATGGCTCACCCTGCAGCACTGCCTCCCCCCAGCTCCCCAAAAGATGGGGCATTTGTGGGATGGCTCCCAGCTAGATGGAGATTTTGGGTGCAGCTCAGAGGCACAGGAATACTGACTGCCTCAAACCTAGAGCGTTTTGAATGAAAGACACCCAAGGTCCCTGAGAGCTGAGCACGAGCGTGGCCCCATGACTCACAGCAGCCTCTGCTTGTCCCAGCAATCCAGCCTGCTCCTGCGTAGCTCACAAGAAGTGGGACACACAGTGCCTTACTGCATTTTCAGGGGACGCCACTACGCCCTGACGCCAAATTTGCTTGGTGTTGGATCAACACCCTCCTTTTATACCTTCCCTGTGTGTCTCACCCCTCTCCCAATGCATGAACCTTCCTTCTCCTTCACAGTCCTACCAGATTGGGACTTGAGACCTCAGTCACTCCCCAGCACCTTTCAATTTCTCCCTAATACAGCTTTTTCTCCTTCATCCATACCATGCAGTTTGCCTTTGCCTTTGCTGTCTGTTAAGCTGCATTCAAACCTTCTGTTACTCACACAGCACGCACAGTAGCAACAAAGGGGGTATGTAGGACTGTAATTACCTGTGATACGTGGGACTAGACTCTGTAACTTGGGAAGTCTTTCCCAGTCCTATGTCCCTACTAACAACACCCAACACACTAGCCAAAGCTCTTGACTTGCCTAAACAATTTGACACGATCTCTGTGGAAGATGCTCTCTGTGCCAAGTGACACTGCATTGCCGTATGGCCCTGAGGGACCCAACGCTGAGACCGTAGGTATCAACAAATATTGACTTGCAGTTCTAATGCAATAACTAGTTCAGATGCACGGCAACGGGACCACCAGAAACCATCTACCAGGAGAAATGGGTAGCTTACCCCAAAGGGTTGCGAGTGGCTCACTGGTGTATCTATGCTCAAATAATGGCAGAGATCCCATATTTCTAGCCTGGCTGTTTAAAACAAAATTCGCCTAAGAACGAAATGTTTGTTTTACCTGTTCACAAATCCACATGCTATGCCCCACTGGTGCACTTAACCCTACTGTGGAAACTGGTTTGGATGGGGCCACTCGCAGCGCAAAGGATGACCAATGCCAACTCCTTCAGCCTGTTTGGTCCTCAGAGAGACACAGCTGATCTTAGCAGCAGTGCGAGGTGGTGCTGAGCTGAAGACCCTTCAAAACATCCCCTCTTATTACAAGAAGCAACACACCCTTAGCTCCCCACAGCTTCTGCCACAGCCCCCCTTGCTCAGCGGCGCAGCTGGGGATGCAGAAACCACCCCACGAGCAGCTTTCCCTTCTGCAGCACGTGGCACGTCCCCGCCTGACACCGGTACTTAAAACCGCCTTAAAAATATTAGTATTTGGAAGAGGACGAGCTACCAGTAACTTGTGCCAGGAAGGTCAAGACAAGCGAGCCGAGCCGGTGCACCATTGCCCGGCCAGGGTTAGCATCACGGGTTCAAGTTAGTGTGCAGGCAGCAACGCAGGCAGCAGCCCTCCTGCCGGGCCCTCTGCCACTGCTGCAAGGAGAAAGGGGAACAATCTGATAGTTTTAGCTCCGTCAAGATCTCTCTGGTGCCTAGCAGGCAATTCTAGGCAGGGGAAATGGCACAGACACCCATGCCGGTAACGGCCCCCTCCATGCACGGATGGGGGATGCTCATCAGACCCCAGGGGCCAATCTAGAGGGACCCGAGTCCGAGACACCCCAATATCCAGCTGGTGCTGGGCAGAGGCAGGATTCAGCCTTTCTTGACACCCGAGGCACCGGGAAAGCGGAGTTTAACCATGCCCATGAAATGCGGCGCGCAGGCACAGGCACCACACCCCCTTCCCGGCGGAAAGGGCGAGCGGTGCCGGGGTTTTTCTTCAGGACAATGTTTTAAAATCCCAAACCAAACCAACAAGCCGGGAGTTCAGCTTTCGTTGCCACCTGGCTTGCCTGGGAGAGGAGATTTGCTAGCTCACTCCCGCATCTGTGTGCGTTGTATTGCTAAGTCGCTGCCAGGGCTATTATTAGAAACAATTGCCTCTCCTGGAAATTTTACACAGAGGCTTGAAACAACTTTTCTCATGCCCTCCCCAGCAGCGAGCGGGCTAACAATGCGGCCGAGAAACCCTCCTTACGCGGAGCATGTCTGCAAGGCATGCAGATAGACCCTGACAGGCACAGTTTGGAAAGAGAGCTATTTATTTGTCTTTTCCAGCCCTGGATCCGTAACAACTTTTCCACCCCTGATTTAGGAAAAGGTGCATAGGGGAAAGGAAAACCAGGCCAGGGGCTTTACCCTTTGCGAAGCCCCCAGCTCTGCATTAAACTTGCTGCAGCCATTTGGAAAGGGAAGGAGCAGTCCATCTTAGCAGTCAGTGGGGACAGGCATCCAGATTGCTGGGGGGGGGGGGGGGAAGAAAACACAGACCCAGCCCCCCCCCCCCACCCCCCCTCTTTCCCTCTAGTGCAAAAAAACCCCCAAAACCCACCCAGCTGCCCAGCTCGTCTCCTTTACTCGCCCACCAAATTCAGGGGTTCGGGTGTTCGGTTTGGGTTTTTTCTTTCGGCAAGGCTAGAGAAAGCAGATGCTGCCCACATTTCTTTCTGTTCGAGCCAAATGGAGGGAAGGGGGGGGGGCGTGGAGCTGAGCAACCCGCACACTGCGGCTGGGCTTTCCCCGCGGGGCCGGGGCTGGCAGGGGAACCCCCGGCCGGCTTTCTCGCCTTCCCTCGGCAGAACAAAAGACCCTCTTTACCTTCTCCCGCTCCCTCGGCGGCTCCGGCGACCCCTCAGCTCCGAGCCCCGGCCGAGAGCATCCCCGCCGCGGCAGCGCCGGCAGAGGCCGCGGTTCTACCGCCCCGCATCCATCGCCCGCCTCTCCCGGCGCGGCCCTTCCCTCCGCTCCCGGCTCCTAGGGCGGTCCCATCGCTCCGGGATGCCGGAATCCTTTTTTCCCCTTTTCTTCTTCTTTTTTTTTCTCCCTTTTTCCCCGCCTAGCCGGCCCCCGGCCGCCGCCGCGCTGCCAGGCTGGAGCCGGGGAGGGAGGGGGGGGAGGAGGAGGAGGCG